>NW_019716261.1:499143-909860 GCF_900074925.1 Ramularia collo-cygni
AGTCCGCTTTATACCGATAGGTTCTAAGAAGTAAGTAAAGAAAGTATAGAAGCGTATATACCCTACTCGGCCCTAATTCGACTATATAAAGTATATACTAGATAATAAGAAATATTACTTCTACGGCGATTATAACCTAATACCGCCGGTACCTTCGAATAAACTAATTATACGGGCGATACTAATACCGCTACGGACGAATACGCTATCCTTAAGTACTATACTAATTATTATTAACTCTAATAAAAGCGAGATATTAGACGACGAGGTTCTTAACGGACATATTAGTAGGAGCCTCCTAGATAAAGCGCAGCTTACTAGTATAAAGGCAACCTATATACGATAGATTAAGATCGAAAAGGAAGCGGCAATAAATCTACCGAAGTATAAGTACTATATAGGTAATCTACCCCCTAGCTAACGGTCGAAGGATAGTATTATAAAGGCTATCTCTATAATAGTAACCGTATAAATTAGGTTTATTATTACGATTATTATTACGAGATACTATATTGCCCTAGATAATCTAGATAAGATACTAAAGTAAAGTAGGTTAAAGAAAGGTAAGGGGTTCTCTAAGTATACTATATATATTATATACTATTATTACATTTATCTATACCGCCGTATAATTAATCGCTAATAGGATATAGGAACGCCTAAGGACATCGCGGTACCGGATTATAATATTAAAGACATAGTAGCTACTATTCGTAGCTTTAGTAATAAACCGTATATTACTAAGGAGATAGAATATCCGGATAATACCTATATATATATTACGTAGTCGTACAATAACCGAGATAGGCCTATTTAACCTCTAAATATAGACTTTAAAGATAGGAAGCTAAGTCGTATCTTCCTAAACGATATTAATATAAAGGGCTAGCTATCTCGAAAGTAATATAAGGTGTTCCTTATCTTTAAGAGACGTTCTATATCGTAGCCTACGGATAACCTATTATACGAGGCCGAGGTTAACGTAAATCTTACTAAAGCTACTACTACTCTAAAGAGTAAGAGCTCTTAGAAGAAGAAGAAGAAGGTAAAGTAAGAAGTTAAAGTAGAGTTAAAGCTAGTAGTTAAAGTAGAGCCGACCTTAGAAGTATATATACTATCTTTCCGTATAAACATTAGTAGATAAAGTCTAATATTAAATTCGATAGGAGAGTAAAGAGTAGGTTAATACTACTATAGAGTATAACGCTACTAATAATAGTAACGACGAGTTGCTACCTTCGTTTAGTAAGATATTTGTACGTTTCTAGCCTATATAATCGTAAAGATAGCTACTTACTCGATTATAGATTAAAGGAGAGCTAGAAATTAAGGGAGAGCTAGGAACCGAGGAAGTAGAGTAATAATATTCTACCCTAGGAGGTTTAAGCTATAAGCGGACGATCTCGAAGGTTTCGTAATTATCTAAGAATACGAGTAAACTATCCGTAACTTATACGCGTAATCGGTCGAAGCGTCGTTAATCTAAAAGGTTATAATAAGAATAAAGATAGTAGGTGCTTCGTAAGTTTAGAGAGGAGTTATTTTTAGTAGTTTCGTTCGTTCCTTTAATAGATATCTATATAGTACTACTTTAATAGTCGTAAACGCATTATATAGGCGTATATCCACTTCTCGATCTATCTACTATATAAAGGGAGTGCCTAATATATAGTTATAGATATAAGCTTTAGACAACTTTACTTCTACGATTAATCTATCGATTAGGACTATATCTATATATTAGATAGAGAGGCTATATCGGAAGCGCCCGTATAATAACTAAAAATTACCGCTAACCTCTCGGAACGGTTATGTTCCGAGGTGGCGTAAGTAGTATACCTTAGTTCTACTAAAAAAAGATTGTTGCAGAGTTGTCGCTAAAAGCGCACCGTAGTCGAGCAAACAGGTCCACGTTAACTCCACCTCGCACCTCGCATGCTGCCAGACCAGCATCGCGGAATCGGGCTACGGAGTAAAGTTAGACAGTCCTGCGCTCACACAGAATAGATTCGCGATCCTCCTTCATCAATTCAGAGCGTCAAGTGCCCCACCTCACTCGCGATATCACCCGCTACACGATCTTTCCACGCGATGTCTGTGTCACCCACGTCGATGGCACGCAACAGTCGGCAGCAAGGACAATGTTCCAGCTCCGTCGCCGTTCACCCAAACATATCGCTCCACAGCCGATGGTGCTTGAAGTCGGCACCTTTGCTGCGGCGCCTGGCGGGAAAATCGCCCGCTTCGAGCAGCCACCACAGCGGATCCTGGCACGCCGTGTGTGATAAATGTGGCTTTCGGCAGCTGTCACTTCCAGTCCACGCCGGAAACATGCGAGCACGCATGCGAATGATCACGGCGAATGATGGGCAGGCAGCCAATTGCCATCGCCGGATGTCCGCGAGCGCTTCCATGCCCTACAGCTGTCTCGTCCCTTGAGAGGTTACTGCGCCCCGTATATTGACCCGGTTACACGACCTGGCCAGACCCGCCATGCGTCCAATCATCGCTGGCTATCGCTAGATCCGATACCATCACCGCATACTTGTCCCAGCTATACAATGGAACTTGCAAGGGCGCGTCGCACACGCATACGGCATTCAAAGCAATGTATAACCTCGCTATACGGGCCCAGCGTACAGCAGCAGTCGCGTATCCTGCATCTAGTTCCGATTGCCACACGTAGCTCCGCCTGGACAGACAGAACGCCCGATATCGACATGTCGTGGAAGTCATGTATACGAGCTTCAGTTCAGTCGAATCGCTTGTTAAGCCTTCATACGAACTACCTTCGACATGGCCAACTCTGACCTTATCATGCGAATCACGCGTGGAACACAGCCGCGGGGAATTGTCATCAAAGAGCATTTCACGCTGCCCCTGCCCTTCACGCGCGATATTCCACCCAAGGTCATGTTGGCTCCCGGAGCCACGTGGAAGTTTCGGSGACGCAAGTTGCGCGGTATGGAGAACGCTTGCCGTGGAAGATGTCCGTGCAGAAGAGGCCGGCGATGAGGAGCGACAGCAATTGTCGCACAAGCTTCTTGTGGCACTTCGACTCCTCATATCCCGCAGCTGGAGTTGCAGGTGCAGTCGCAGTCGCGCTCATTGCTGACGATTGAGGATGATGGACCTGGCCGATGACTCGCCTCTCGGATGTCAATGTCGATCCTGGACCATTGTACAAGGCTAGTCTCGTGGACTGCTCATGCTTGTTCAACCATCACGAAATCTTTCTTCGTTACGATCGACGTGATACAACAAATCTCCTGAAGGATCTGCCACAGATGACACCAAACTGATTCTCCAAGGCGCACAAAGATAAGCGGTCAATTATGACTTCGATCAGACACGCTAATGACGCTATTCCAAAGCCTCTCGACACTGTCGCATCTCTGTGTTCTTGCCGCGTCGATCGAGGCTGAAGTACTTCGCTTCCATCGCCTCACAACGACGCCCTTGGCGAGCCGTACTTCTCCAAGAACGGTAGCACCGCTTGCATAAAGCCCTCTGGATTGTCAATGTTGATTACATGTCCTCCGTTGGGCACCAATTTTTTGCTGGCGTTTGGGATCTTCTGCGCCATGTACTCTGCAGCAGCCAAGAAAGGCGTATCGTTCGCGCCCACAACCACGAGCGAAGGAACCATGATGCTCCCTAAACTTTCAATCACCGACGAGTCTCGTTGCGTCAACATACCTCTCGCAGCACGTACGAGCCCCTTTGCATTCCGATGAGTGCTTCGTTTGCGTCCGGTGATGTCGCTCTCTAGAGCAGAAAGGCCCTCTCGATCGAAATGATCTGCACTGGCAATCGCCTTTCGATTCCACGTCTCGCGGCTTGCATCTTTCTTGAAGCCTGGTCCGGTGTCGATGATGAGAAGAGCAGTGACTTTCTCCGGATATGCTCTGTGGAAGGCGAGACTCATGTATCCGCCCAGAGAAAGACCGCCAACAATTGCTTTGATTCCATGGCCGCAGGTTTCATCCAGAATGGCGCCGATGTCTTCGACGGTATGTGCTTCGCTGTACGCTGCTTGGTCTTCGGGATAGTCACTCTTTCCATGCCCTCGCATGTCCCTGATATCCGTCAATCGAGTTCTCATGAGCAAAGCTTCTCGCTCAACGATAGAAATATTTGTGAATACCAAAGTCGCGACTTGAAACACTGATGCATACTTCAAGCAGTATCGATCGGTGTCGACGATACCGAGCCAGTCTGGGCGTGTATGTCAGGTTTGCCCAAGAGCACTGTTAGGGTAAGGGTTGGGGTAGCGTCAAGTCTCTCCCCAACCACTCTAAACTCTCTGGACCATCGCATCGCATGTCGTGTGTTGTTAACTATCGTCATCCAGACTATGGTGATGGATCTATGGCGATTGGAACTAGATTTCAAATCTCGGGTTCGTTTTCACTTGCATTGTGCAAACCCCAGCCGTCTTATCCAGATACAGCTCCCTCCAACAAAATCTCTTTCGTCTCCAGACATCCGACGGTGTACAGAATCAGAATCAAACGGAGCCGGTTCCAATTCGAGATCCGCTCAAATATGGAACGTACCTCGCACCAAGTAGCAAAGTTTGTAGTTGTGGACCGCTCAGAATTGCATTCACTGGTGCATCGGGTGTTTGAGTCGGATGAAAGGAGCGAAGAATGTAAGGATAGAAATATCCGTGGACAAGAAGCGTCGCAAAAATTGCCAATACTAGGAACCCTGCTTGCTGTTACGGAGCCTTTGCTACGCACGGCTTTTTTCATTTCACGTTTGGTGTAACCTCACGGTCATTCCCATGTGCAAATCTGCTCGCGTGGCTCTGCGATTATATTGCGACAAGAGGCGGTGCCCCGCATGTAATATACGTTAGCTCCGATGGTGCTGTGCTGAGGAGCAAGGATCATGTGCTTATTGAGGATATTTCTTCTGCGGGAATTTATGATTGTGAGGCCGGAGATGGGATTGGTGCTGGAAAGAGAGATAGGCCGCGTGTCCTTGATCTGTGTTGATACCTACCATAGCAGTCTCGCCCACGAAATATGCCTAAGTTGCGTGAGCGCTTGGGGTCGTTGCATACGCATCTCTGCCATGAGTTTGATGTCCCTGCGATAGTGGCTTCGCCACCTTGCATAAATRTACGATGAAGCATACTTGTTGCRGAGAATGACTGCCATGCCCTCTTCTGTACCATACGGACTCTTCGTGGCAACCTTGTCGAAGCTCTCCCATTCAAAGGCTCAGGACTCCGTGACGGACGTACTAATACCCCCTGGCGGTAGGATTCACCAAGTCCTTAAAACTTACTCTCGGGAAAGAGGAAAGAGCGGGTTCCATATGTACTGCACTCACTTGCTTCCTCCATATCAACAGTAACGCTCGCTGCATTCCGATATGGTGTAGCGGCTAGCATTTGCGGCTCTCAGTGACTCCAGTCCAAGTGCCTGCAAGACCCGGGTGTATGTGGCCACTCCTCTGTACAAGTCATGTCTAAGCTGACACGAGCAACAGTCGATTCCCGGTATCGGAAACTCCTTTGCGGTGATTTCTTTTTGTAGAAATCCTGTCCTTGGGCCTATCAATGCAGTGAACGGCTGTTCATTCTCGAGGGCCTTTAGGACAGTCTCTTTCTGAGCAAAGTTCTGATCTGACAGTGTAGCGGAGGGTGATAATTCATGCAGTAGCATCGCCTTTTAACACGATTAGGCATCATGCGTGCGTGCATGTTCTGTTTGCCTTTTGCCTTCGTAGGCAACGCTCCGACCGACTCTCAAGCTGCGGTCAGAAGGGCTCTGGGGTCACTTCCACAGCACCAACTACTCCGCGATCCGTTCAATCGTACCGCTGTACAGCGCACGCTGGCATTGAGCCGGCGGTTTGATCACCATTGACGCATCGGGAGTCGCAAGAGTAGTGAAGGGGTAACTCGCTGAACGTGCTCTTCACATCCATATCCCGAGAGCTTGCCTGGGTATCGTGGCCTAGATTGCACACATCACCTTCTGCCATTGATACGCTTGACATTTTTTCATCAGCAAGAATGTTGTGAATGATGGTCAGATTGAATTCTCCGAGATGTGAAGATGATGTCGGGACTATGCGGTATCCATTGGCGACCGGGCCGCGACCGCAACGTGGGGAACCTTGCTGATCAGATCAACAAACGCTCTCTACCAAAAGAACATTGCGCCAGGCTGCACTACTGTACTCCACCTGTTCATTCATCATCATACAGTACCCAACCTCACAGCTTTTGGAACCGCATCGTCTTCCGTTTCAGTCAAAAGATGCAAGCATAGAAAGAACCGAACAGCCTCCAGAACATCAGCGTTGGGCCCAGCATTCCAGACGACTGCATTCCTCTCGACATGGCAGCTCCACCAGGCTATGGTCCTCCGCCAGGCTACGACGACGATCTCTCTACCAACAGCCCACATGGAGCGACCATGCGTCTGCTCACCAGCACAGAAGGTAGCCCATACCAACCTCCATCAGTGTCGTCCCCGAGCGCGAACGGCAGGCCTTCGCCGCAAGATCTATTCCTCCGCGCGCAAGAGAGACTGAACAGTCACCACAACACTCAGCCCCCGGTCTCGCCTACGAGTCGCGTAGCACAGCAGCAAGGCACCGAAGAGCTTCATTCGCTGCTCCGTGACGTCGAAAGCGATCTGTCTGCCGCGCCTCGATCCTCTACCGGCGCACCCAGAACGAGGAACTTCAAAGTGCACTTCAACCGGAACAACCCTCCGGAAGAGCCAGCGAGTTCTGTAGACGAWGCATCGTCGTTTAGAACATATGATAGAGAACCCAGTCCTGTGCACCGCGCACGGCAATCGGGGGGTCGACCGCTTTCGAGACAAACATCTACCTTTGATTTCGCGCCTGGTATGCCACCGCCTACTGAGAGCGGGCCCAGCTACGATCCATACAGATCTCCTTCGCGTGGCTCTCAATCGCCTTTGAAGACTTTCGGCACACCACGCGGATCTCGAGACTATGCTCGCCCACCAGCCACCAATGTGCCATACGAGCCGGCCGACATCAATGGGATTCCTCGACCAGGAACGCCTTCGTCACAATATGGCGGATCACCAAAACGACCACTACCTCCGGCGCCACTTTTCGCAGCTGGACGACCACCGTCATTCAACACTGAGACAGAGCCCGAATTGACATCGATACCGATCGATGACGAGGACGACGATGTTTTCGGCCGGCCTTCAGGCGAAAGTGATGCGAAGCGTCCTGATCTCACCGGGCGCGATAGTTTCGTCTCGGACTCCACACTCACAGCCGACGATGATCTGTACTCTCAAAAGGAACATGACGAGGAGTTGCACGGACCGGCGCCGGATGGCAAGCATGAAAGACGAGGTGCTCGACAGGMACAGATGGCGAAGAAGGAGGTTAAGCTCATCAACGGAGAGTTRATCTTGGAATGCAAGATCCCCACCATTTTATACTCATTCCTTCCAAGACGAGACGACGTCGAGTTCACGCACATGCGATACACTGCCGTGACGTGCGATCCGAACGATTTTGTGGATCGAGGATACAAGCTACGACAGAACATTGGCCCGACAGCACGCGAGACGGAACTCTTCATCTGTGTCACAATGTACAACGAGAACGAGATCGACTTCACCCGAACGATGCATGGAGTCATGCGAAACATTTCCCACTTTTGCAGCCGAGTGAAGTCGAGAACTTGGGGTAAAGATGGTTGGCAGAAGATTGTAGTCTGTATCATCTCTGATGGAAGGACAAAAGTTCATCCCCGGACATTGGACGCTCTGGCAGCAATGGGATGCTACCAATCTGGAATTGCCAAGAACGAGGTCAACCAGAGGGAAGTCACCGCACACGTGTACGAGTACACGACACAGGTGTCTCTTGATTCAGACCTCAAGTTCAAGGGGGCTGAGAAGGGTATTGTGCCTTGCCAGTTAATCTTTTGCTTGAAGGAGAAGAACGCAAAGAAACTCAACAGCCATCGTTGGTTCTTCAATGCATTCGGAAGAGCGCTGAACCCCAACGTCTGCATCTTGCTTGATGTGGGGACCAAACCTGGAGACGACTCGCTATATCATCTGTGGAAGGCCTTCGATCGCGACTCTAACGTTGCTGGAGCTGCAGGAGAAATCAAGGCCGCCAAGGGAAAAGGTTGGCTGCAGCTGTTGAACCCGCTCGTTGCTAGCCAGAATTTTGAGTACAAGATGTCCAACATTCTGGACAAACCGCTCGAGTCCGTCTTTGGATACATTACCGTCCTTCCGGGTGCACTCAGTGCTTACAGATACCACGCCTTGCAAAACGACGAAACAGGCCACGGTCCACTTAGTCAGTACTTCAAGGGAGAGACACTTCACGGACAGGACGCAGACGTCTTTACCGCCAACATGTACCTCGCTGAAGACCGTATCCTTTGTTGGGAGCTCGTCGCCAAACGTAACGAGCGTTGGGTCTTGAAGTACGTCCGCAAAGCCACAGGAGAGACCGATGTCCCCGACGCTGTTCCCGAGTTCATCTCACAGCGCCGTCGTTGGTTGAACGGTGCGTTCTTCGCTGCGGTGTATTCTCTTCTACACTTCAAGCAAGTGTGGAAGACCGACCACACCATTGCACGCAAGATCTTGCTGCATATCGAGTTTATTTATCAATTCGTGCAGCTGATCTTCACGTTCTTCTCTCTCGGCAACTTCTACCTGACTTTCTACTTCATCGCCGGATCGCTCGCGGATAAGAAAATAGACCCCTTTGGCCACGGAATCGGGAACTTCATCTTTATCCTCTTGAGATATTCCTGTGTGCTGTTGATCATGGTTCAGTTCATTCTCTCGATGGGCAATCGACCGCAGGGAGCCAAGAAAATGTTTCTGGCATCGCTCGTGACCTTCAGTGTCATCATGGCCTACAACACATTTGCAGCCATCTACATTGTTGTGCGCCAGTTGACAGACGACGCCTCCTTGACGTTCGGCAACAACGTGTTCACCAATCTGATTGTCAGCACGCTGTCRACCGTTGGGCTGTACTTCCTGATGTCCTTCTTGTACCTCGACCCCTGGCATATGTTCACATCAYCGGGCCAATACTTTGCCTTGCTGCCTTCTTACATCTGTACGCTCCAGGTCTACGCCTTTTGCAATGCCCACGATGTCACCTGGGGAACCAAAGGAGACAACGTCATCCACAAAGATCTCGGAGCAGCAAAGACCGGCAAGAACGGTACTGTGGAGCTGGAAATGCCTTCCGAACAACTTGATATCGATTCCGGATATGATGAAGCACTCCGCAATCTCCGAGATAGAGTCGAAGTCCCCGTCCCAGCCGTCGCAGAGTCCCAGCTTCAAGAAGATTACTACCGCGCAGTACGTACATACGTGGTCATAGTCTGGATGACCTGCAACGCGATCCTTGCCATGGGAATCTCCGAGATCTACGGCAACAAAGATGTTGGAGATAACTTTTATCTCAAATTCATTCTCTGGGCTGTCGCCTGTCTTGCTCTCTTCCGCGCAATTGGCAGCTCGACATTCCTGATAATTAACGGTATTCACAGTGTTGCCGAGGCCAAGTTGCGCYGGAAGAATAAGAGTGGAACGAGTGCGGGCACGAAGAGTGTCAAGAGTTCTAGGAGCACGAGTTCCTGGGGAAGTAAGTTGAGTRTGCCGAGTTGGATGAGTTCGGGAGGGAGTTGGGTGAGCAGCAAGGTCAGTTCGATGACGCCGAGCTCGCTTGGAAGTACGTTCTCGGGGAGGTGAAAAGGGTTTAATGCTGTGGCTACTTGATTGATGAGTTCCAAAGGCGAGGCGTTTTGGGGCGATGGGTTATGAGTATGATGGTTATGCCGGACGATACCAAATTAGAGGCTTGTGCGGTTGAAGCGAGCAATGAATACAATGCATCGTGCTATTCTGATCTTGCTCCTCGTGGTGAAGAGCCGAATGAGCGATATCGAGCAAAATATGTCTCTCGCAATTGCTATTACCTTCTTGGCCGTGGAAGAGGATCTGACATGATTCTGCGAGGAGACCAGGTCGAGAGCTGAAATGTATCATACGTCTTTGGCAATGAATTGCGTAGAACGAGGGCGATGCGCTCTGCATGTTGCTCTGCACGACTGGGTTGACTTAGATCTTTCTTTTCTAATTTCACTCTGTCGACGAAGTGAAGCTGTCGGGACGACCCTTGCACCTGCCACGTGCCGAGAGCTGGCTTCAAGGAAACAGCTCCCCAGACATACATCAGCCGCGATAGACGAATGAGTAACAAGTCGTCCAATCTCCTCAACACCCCAGCTCTCACCTACAACAATGTCGCCGACATTGACGGAACAGCTATCGCACTATATCCTCGACGGCATCTGGCAACTCGGCAACTGCTTCTCCTGCTTTCCCTCGACGCCCTCCCTCAAGATCAATGGACGCTCCTTCAAGATCCTCCGCCTACTGGGTGAAGGCGGTTTCAGCTACGTCTATCTCGTTCAATCACCTGGCGATCCAACCCTCTACGCCCTCAAAAAGATCCGATGTCCCTTWGGACAAGAAAGCGTCGCATTGGCGCTGAAAGAGGTCGAAGCATATAGTCTCTTCACGCCTCACCCGAACATAATCCACGCAATCGACCACAGCGTAGAAACCGAACGTGGTGGAGACGCAGGTAGCCGAACAGTATACATTCTTCTACCCTACTACCGAAGAGGCAACCTCCAAGACGCGATCAATGCGAATCTAGTCAACCGCGCAAGATTCCCCGAACGCCGCTTAATGGTCCTCTTCCTCGGAGTCTGCAGAGCTCTAAAAGCCATGCATCAACACCGCGTCGCCCGCGGTCCAGGTGGTGAGCAATCCCGCCGCAAAGCCAAAAAAGTCCGCGAGGAAGCCGCGCAAGCAGATCGAGACGCTCAGGACGAACACGTACACGCCAATCAAGGCCGTCGAAGACGAAATTCCGATGAAGGGGAAGAGGATGTAGAGCAAGAACCTCTCATGGAAGGCGAAGTCATGGCCGCACAAGAAGGACTCGCAGATGGAGAGATTCGAAGCTACGCACATCGAGACATCAAACCCGGAAATATCATGATAGCGGATACGGGGACGCAACCTATATTGATGGATTTGGGATCGCTGGCGCCTTCGCCGACGCCCATTACGAGTCGAGCACTGGCATTGCAGGTGCAGGATCAGGCGGCGGAGCATAGTACCATGCCTTATCGTGCTCCTGAGTTGTTTGATGTTAAGACTGATACGGTGATTGACACGAAAGTTGATATTTGGAGTTTGGGATGCACGTTGTATGCGTGTCTGGTGGGGAAATCGCCCTTTGAGGCACGGAGTGAGGAGACGGGAGGGTCACTATCGCTCTGTGTTTTGGGTGGGGATTGGAGGTTTCCGGATGAGGGACCCGCGGAAGCGAAGAGAGGGAAGCAAAGGGTTGTGGATGCTGATGCGGCTGCGCAGAAGAAGGATGATGTCATTTCTGAGCCGGTAAAGGACGTTGTGAGGAAATGCCTGATTGTGGAGCCTACAGAACGACCAGATATCGATCAGCTGATCGCAATGGTTGAAGAGGTTGTGGCGCACCTCCCGGATGATGGGGATGCGGCGCTGGACATGGAGTAATGTATTAATGATTGTATCACCAGGATTGTACGACCAAAAGCCATGATTGCTTCAACGCAGAAAGCATGCTTTCATTCGATGTCGAGATCTATTTTGCTTCATCGTCTATGCTGGAACTAGAAGCTTAACAAGTCACCCTCGCCGTTCTGGACGTGGGTGGCACTAGGCATAGTCCCGAGCCCCTGTCCTTGATTGACCACATACATTTGCTGTCCTCCCGGTCCTCCAACAGGACTATGCGAAAACCCATCATGGGCCTGCTGTGCACCCTGCGCAGATCCAATACTTGCAAAATAGGCGTCTGCTTCATCAAGAACGTCAGCGCTTTGTGCAGCGCTGCTAACAGGAATCTCAAGCCTTGTAGTCCTCGCTGCCTCCCACCCGGGAAGCGTCTCCTTCTGCAACGCTGGGGAGTCCTGCAATCGTCTCGGTCTCGCAGATCGGAAGACCGTGTGGACAGGTTTGAGATACACAGTCGCTAGCGTGCCAACGACCAGACACATTTCCTCCAGTGTTACGGCGTCCAGCTTCTCGCTCTCGGCAGTGATCGCGGGCTTCTCTCCCATGACAATCTCCTTGGCAGCCGTAGGATTACTGCTCAACAGCCTCCAGTACATGTAGCCTCGATCTCGCAGATCTGGATTGTCTGTATCTTCCGTCGCCCATTTCAGCACCTTTGGCACCAGATCTGCTGCGATCTTGGGCCGCTGGATAAACAGCTTCACCGTTGCTGTGAGCAGTGCGAGCTGTACCTCGTGTGTTTCGTCAGACCAGCTGTCGAGGAAGTCTTCGAGCAGTACCTCTGAGTTCTCTATCCTGTCAGCATATTGTCCGATGACCCAGATCATCGCTGCTTTCGCCTCCGGTTCATCCAGCGAGTCCAGATTCTCGCAAAGCGTGGAAATGATGCTTTCGTATTGATTGGGATATTTGCGGAAGATGTTCCTGATAACGACTGTTGCTTCTTGCACGATATAGCTGACTTTCGTTGCCACCAACTCCAGCAGGGTAGATATGCAGAGTCTCGCGGCCGGTTCTATCTTGATGGCCAGCTTTCCGATCGCTCGAACGGACTTTCGGACGAAATGAACGTCAATCTCGGTGGCATACTCTCGTAGCTCGGTGAGCACTTCTTTGATATTGGACTCGTTCGCCAGCATGAAGATTAGTTCGAGCTTCGTGACTTTGACRTAGATCGGATCGTTGTATTTGCAAAAGAATACCCGAATATCATTCCTTAGCACCTCCGGTCGTCGTTGAAGGATCAGTAATGCATTTCGCAGAGCCAGGTACTGGATTTCGGGTCCTTTGGAAAGGAGGGTGACTAAAGGAGGGGACAATTTGGCGCAGAGCGATGCAATGGCTTGCTTACTCGAGATGTAATTCATTAGGTAGAGTATGACGCGGATGCACGTAAGCACGACAGCAGAGTTGGTGTGAGATAGGCGTGGGGCAATGCGCTCGGCGAGCACGGTTGCTTCTTGGGTATCTTGAGGGACATAAGAGGTTAGAGCTTCGAGAATGTATGTTTGTCCCCATCTGCGAGAAGTCAGTAAAGTGCTTCGAATCTAGCCTGGGCTATGCTTACTCTGAGCAGTCCGGGAGGATCTGAACTATCTTGCTGGCATTTGCATAATCAATGGTGAGTTTAATACTCTCACTTCGTTCCCAAATGTCCATCAACGCTGCGAGTGAGGACGAGACAACGGTTGGGTTCTCATCGCGCAACATTGAGTTGAGCCTATCGATCAAATCACTTCGTTCAACCAGATGCCTGTCGTGGTCATAGACTTTCGCGACTGTGAAAGCTGCTGTTTTCCGTACATAAGGATCCTGGTCTTTGAGAAGCTGCTTGAGTGGGTCGATCGTTGCTTCGACGAATTGCCGCACGTGGATATATGAGAGGGTTCTGAGAGCCAATGCTCGCATTAAGGGGTTGGTGTCTTCCAAGTCCTAATCATATGTCAACAGGGCGAAAGACTTCTCACACTTCAATCCCTACCGTAACAAGGATAGGCAACGCTTTGAGTGCGATCTCTGGCTTCGCACGCGCATAGTTGACCAAATAGAGGAAACACCTGTACATCCGTCAGCCGCTTCCTCGCTTCCATGCCACTCCCCTGTAAGACAACCACATACATCTTCTTGATTTCCAAATTTTGTATTCCCATACAATTCACAATGTCTGGAAATAAAGCCACCATGTCGTTGTTGCTCATGGTCATATTGGCGACGATCTTCTTCAGGGCGATACGTTTGGCGAGGAAATTCTTATCTTTTTTGCCTCCAGAGGTGTTGAGCTCTGTCTTGAGTTCGGCGACCTTGCCCTGTTGCGAACGCGGCATGTGAGCACTCCAGATGGCAATAGCGTAGGGGTTCATCGTGTATTGATGTAACGGGGTACGGATGTGGGCAGGATACAACAACGTACCCTCGCGAAGAACTTCGCATCCTCACCCTTGGAGGAACTCATCGTGGCAGCTGTCCTATCGGGCAGAGGTGTGATGATGGCGCATCAATCCTCTCCTCTGGACCAATGCTGTGTCGCGACCAGGACGGGAGTCGTGCGGGGTGTCCCTCTTAGCCACGTCTTGCTCTGCCACTAGTCGGATATTGTGGGACACATGAATGTTGGATGCACGGCGGAGAGCGGCGGTAGTCGTTTCGTCCACGGGAAATCTGAGACGGAGCTGAAGATGGTGTGGTGATTAGGGAAGGCAGCGGGAGAATAGATCTAGCGCATGAAGTCGGACAACGCGAGCTTCAACTGCGACCTCAGCGCATCGCGCCTCTTGACATCAACCGCCTACACATCTACATCGTCTACGTCTACACAAAATTAACGATGGTCTCCCCTCCACCCCCGCCGCCGAAGTGGCTCGTTGACCTCTCCGCTCCGCCAACATCCAAACCGGCCCGCGCGAGCTACGCTGACCCACCAGGATTCACGTCCGTCAAAGCCACCTCCTCAAAGTCCAAGTCTGCCGTCGCAACCCCTCGCAAACAGCCCACGCCCGAACATATGAACACCCTCAAACTCAAGAAAGCATGGGAAATCGCCCTCGCACCCGCAAAACAGCTGCCCATGAATGCTATCGGCATGTACATGTCGGGCAACTCGCTCCAGATTTTCAGCATCATGATGGTCTTTATGTTGTTCAAGGGACCGATACTCGCAGTCATAGGAATTCAAGGGACGTTTCAAAGATTGGAGAGCCCGGGCATCGCACAGCAAATGCTGCTGGTAAAGGCAGCGTTCATTGGGTGCAACTTGCTGGCTTTGGCGTTGGGGATTTGGAAAGTTAATGGGATGGGCTTATTACCGTGAGTGCTCTCATTTCTCTTTGATTTGGGAAAGACTAATTCATGGTGAACAGTACTACAAGGTCAGATTGGCTTGCCTGGGAGTCTGCGCGGGAAGCTATAGAAACGGCTGTGCCATATTGACATTGAATGAAAGCATTCGGAATTGATGGCACCCATTCGCTCAGCCCTCTCAACTCCCACTCCAACTAAGATTTGACACTTTTCGCCTCCCAGAATGAGTCCCAACGAACCGTCTGGCTGTTCCAACGACGTACCATTACGAGCGTCAGTCATCAGCGCGCTCGTGCAGGAATCCATTTCCATGTGAGTCGCTGGTTTGACAACCTAGACTTCTGGCATCTCCAATGATAAGTTCCGCTAGCGCCTGTCCGTCTCCAGACTACTCACAATGCTTTCCCCCAAAACTAGCAGTATCTCGAGACAAGGAACGGATATTGACACACCCAGCCGGATCGTGCGTCTGAACAACGAGCAAGGAACAGAAAGTCCCTGGAATCCCTGYGATGTGTTCCAGGTATCCGCGTCATTCCGCTGGAAAACAACATTTTATCTATCTAGAGAGATTGCATATGTTTCGAAGAGCAAAATGATAGCTGCAAGATCCTCTCGTCAGCTTCCTGTAGTAAGGCGAAGTATTCCGATCATGGCAGTACTCCACTTCAGGTATCCGAAACCCCAGCCATTCCATCACAGAAATTGACATGAGAAGTGCCTATAACTAAGGACCACGCATGAATCGACTTGAGAGTGACTTGGACGCGTCGGAAATGGCCATAGCGAAGGATATAATAGTATTCAGTCTGATATGGTTTATAGAGCGGCAAGCAACACAGCAGCTAACTCATTACGCTCAAAAACATCATCTCTCAAACATCATCTATATCTCAAAGGTCGGGAGCATGCTCGCCAGACTCGTGCTCATTCATTCAATCAGGATATACAACACATAAACCTTTACCATGCTCTTTAATTCTTTTATCGTGCTCTCGTCGTTCACCGTGCCGGAGAAAAGGTGGAGGTCAGATTACCGCACCACGTAGCCTCCTCTAGAATATGCCAAATTTCTTCTTCTTTCCGAGCTCTTTGGCTTTCGCCTCGGCTTTTGTCATGGGAATCCCAGGGTCACCGCTCGCAGCAGCACGGATGATAGCAAGTCGTTGCTGGGCCGTCTCGTTTCCTTGGTCTGCGGCACGTACGTACCACATATTGGCTTCGAGAGGGTCTCTCCGACAGCCAATACCCATTTCTGTGAAGTAACCGACGGCGTATTCAGCTTTTGCGAATCCTAGAGATATCGTCAGTCAATATGGCAACGCCTCATAAAAGCTCATTGATGAAACTCACCTGTTTCCGCAGCTTCCTTCGCCCACGCATATGCTTCTCCTTCATCCTTCTCCATCACGGGCTCCGCGCCGACCATATACCACGCACACAAAGCCATCATACCTCCCACATGCCCTCTGGTCGCAGCGCCGTTGTAGAAGTGCACACTCAGCGCTGCATCCCGAGGACATCCATACAATCCATTCTCGTACGCCTGGCCCATCATGAAGTYCGCCTGCACATGTCCAAGCTCCGCAGATTGTGTCAACAATTGCGCAGCGTACGCCTCGTCCTTGAAGATGACCTCTCCATGGCCCGTCAAATGCATCAGACCCAGCTCATAAGGCCCCGAGTTGTACTGGAAGTCTGCCGATTCTGATGCACGCTTGAGCCACTTCACTCCCTCGCGATACTTGTCTTTGAGACCCATGTCGCCAGATATACAAGCCAACCCGAGACGCGCAGCAGCACCAGGATGATTCTTGCTGGCGCTGTTGCGATAAAACTGTACGGCTTTGGGATAGGCTTTTGTTGTTCCCCACCCGAATTCGTAGCACAGAGCTGCACGATAGCCCGCTTCGGSATGTCCGTGCTTCGATGCGGCCACAAACAGAGGGAAAGACTTGTCCAGGTCCGGTTTGCCTTTGTTAAAGATGCCGGAAGAGAATCCGTCGGCCAAATAGTACTGTGCGAAAGGGTAGGCGCGGTCTGCAAGTCGTTGCAGGATGTGTTTTGCTTCGGAGGTGAGTTCTGCTGCGTCTACGCCATCCTCGGGTTGCAACTCCCGCGTGGCATTGATCATGAAAATTGCGAATTCATACTGCACAGCGGCGTCGGTGGTCTTCTTAACGTTCGCCCGATACATGTCCAGCGTCTTTTTGGTGTCTAGCAAGCTAGCCGCATTACCCACAACGCTTTGCAAACTGGCGTTGTTGAGCGGGCCTCCGGGAGCGATCTGTTCACTATACGGTAGATTGTTGAGCAAGTCGACATAGCTCGTAGGTCTTGCAAGAGGCGATCTTCGAGAAGACGACAAATCTCGGCCATATGCAGAAAGGGAATCAGAGCCATTGGCACTCATCGGAGAAAGCGTGCGACCTCTCATCTCCGCGCCCAAGGCGAATGACGAGGCGGGTCTCGGTGCACTGGTACGCGGAACTCCTAGTTGCTGCTGCGAGGCTGAGCGTTGATGCTGCGAACTCGAGGAGGAGCCTGATTCAGCAGACTGTGTGGTCACTTGCGAACTTCGATCACGTCCCACGGGTGTGCGCTTCTTACTCAGGTCGTCGAACGCACTGTACCGAAGCATTTGAGCTTCGTGTCCGCCTTGAACCTCCGCGCCATCTTCGCCGTCCTCGTCTATCCGTGGTGTAGTGTATGCATTGGACGACTCCCTGCTATGGCCATTGTGATACGAGGCCTGATGTTCCATCTGGAGGAAACTGGAATCTTTACTCCGAACAGGCAAGGATCCGATTAAATCTCCCATTCGCATAGCTGAGTCCGACGGTTGCGTGCTGCGCCTTGAATCCTCGTCTCCAGATAGAGAGTAGCTGATTGATGCCATCTCAGGCTCCATGATCCCACGCTGACCAGGACTGATACTCACAGGACTAACTGGGGCACCGTGTAGTCGAAGCTCGGGTCCGTTCGGTGATCGTAGCGTGCCGGGGACAGGCTTCTTTTTGATCAAGCTCGAGGCCGCAGGCGGTGTGTGTTGGAGGCTCCCTTCGGACACCTTTCTGTTGTAGGTGTATGCATCGCTGGACGGGGATCCCGCGCTTACAGTTGGATTCGCTGCCCACTGCTCGTCGTGTTGATCCCATTGCTCATGCTTGTGCGAGAAAGGTGCGTAAGATGGACTACGGGAATAGCTGGTTTGCKCAGCTTTGACGGCTTGAGGCATGGCGATGCCAGATTTGTTGGGTCTGTTTCTATCTCGTATTTCCCCCTCCTAGTTCAGCCCTGCAAGAGGTAAAGATCACGTCCACCGGCAGAACTTGTCACTTCCCGTCAATCCTGGTATGCTCAAAGAATGCGCGACGGGTGAACAGCACCCAAAAATGGAGAGGAGGTGATGGGCGTGCAAAAGGTTCTTTCATGCAGCGATTGTAGAGATCGCAAATGTCTAACGCAGGGCCTCCGTAGTAGWAAGTCGATCGACGTAGTCCCAAGACCGGCTTTGGCACACGGCCGGGACGGCTCCTGGGTCCTAGAACAGCCCCGCGGGCGGAGGAGACGCTCGCGGCCGTTGTGCTTGCACCGGCTTCGTGGTTGTACCTCGTGCGGAAGTCGGGTTGTGCTTAATATTGAAGTCTCGTTCTGCCCTACTGTGCACATTGATCATCAGCATAAGCGAAGGGGAGGAGCTGTTGTCGGGGGCAGCGCGAGCATGTACTGAAAGCTAGCGAGCCGCCAGCAGCAGCACGTCCGCCAACCCGCTTGGCCCACGGGCGAGGGCGACGAGCCTCCAAGGAGGCGAATCGGCAAGGCGTTTCGCCGTGCAAGGCGTGGTGAGGCGACTTACAAAGCGGTTTGCTTTCCTCTTTGGTTCAGCTAAATTTAGTCGGCAACACTAATAACCACAGGTCGTTTGGCGAGGGAGAATATGATGTCAKGTCTTCGGTCTAAAAAAGCCGAGCGCATGCAAAGTTGCGCCGTGCTGCGTTGGGCCTGGTCGAAGGATCAAGAAGAAAGAAGCGGATACAACGAAAGCGCGTCTGAAATTAGACAAGGACACGATGACAACATATATGATATCGTTGACTCGTAGCCATCACTTTCCCCTGCGATGATGATCCGTGAAGCACGAGGGGAAATGTGCCTTTGGCAGCGATCGTTTGCTGTTGCAAAATTGCCGTCGAGATCAGCACGGGCACGGAGGAATGCCAGGTCAACCATCGACGTCTCTACCATTGTCAAGTCGCCTCCAGTGTAGCAGATGAGACACAAAGCCCAAGGACCGCCGAGGGTCCGAGACAAAGGTAGGAGCTCCGTCGTGAAGATGCAACTATCCGCTCGATCCCAGTCGCCTGCGCAAGCGCCAGGGATGAAGGTGATCGGAGGCAGGGAAGTTTTGTGGAGTGCGTGGTCTCACAACAAGGATGARAGCGGGACCCTCTTGGGCGCATGCATTGGCAATCATTGACAGATGCGATCTGCCTGGTAAAGCGACGTCTTGTGTCACTCTAGGCAATACATCTCGGAGCCGCGGCTTGACGAGGGAGAGGACAATATGGCCTGTTTCTGGAGAACGAACGGCCTAACAGCGACCAACCAGTGGTGCCGAACCTACATCACGGATGCGTGTTTATAGAAACCTCATGCTGCAACAGAGGCATTGCGATGTCGTCGCACGTCAAATTTACATCCTCCCGACGATCGCTCGGCTTTTGGACGATGGTAGTGATCAGCTGTGCTGCTTGGAAGCCACCAAAGTTGGGTACCGTAGTTATGTGGCTTCTTCTGGTAGTGTTTAACGCCAGTGAGAGGACGCTCAACACGTAGTGTGCGGGCGTCTGAACCGGTTCTACAACCATAGAGTGAGATAATTTGCACAAAGTTGTTGATGTTGAATGTTGAATGCTAGAACACGGTCGTTGAACATTAAAACGGCGAGCGACTCCAGAGCAACTCGAGTTTGAAAACGTTTTTCATTTTCATTTGAAGCAAATGCAAGCTGTATAAACCCATAGACCACCCATCCAACAAAAGAGACTAGAGTACAAGAGGTATCACCCCACCTGACTCCCAACCTTGACTCCCAAAATTAAAGCATATTGGAATCGCTTTCTTCACAGTATTATGATACTAATACCTCATCATGTCGGCCTTGATCTTCTCCATGGCGTCCTTGTAACCGGCCTCATACGCAACATCAAGCTTGCGTTCTGTTGAGAAACCTGGAGTGCGGTTGTTGTTGCTGTTGTTGTTGTTGTTGTTGTTGCCATATCCACCGTATCCTCCGGCCTGGCTTCCGCCATACTGACTACCGCCGTATGACGAGCCATATCCGCTGTTGGCAGAGTTGTAATGTGGGYGAGGGTTGCCGCTGCTGTGGTCGTGTTCCCGCGCGGCGCGCTGGCCATCTCCGTAGGCTGATCTTTCCTCAGGTCTGCTGTACTGCTCGATGCCAGTAGATGATCGGTCATTGCCGTAGCCTCCTGAGCTGCTGTTGTTTCCACCGTAGCCACCGCCGCCGCCAGAGTTGTTGCCACCACTG
Source organism: Ramularia collo-cygni (assembly GCF_900074925.1). NCBI lineage: Eukaryota > Fungi > Ascomycota > Dothideomycetes > Mycosphaerellales > Mycosphaerellaceae > Ramularia > Ramularia collo-cygni. The sequence continues at coordinate 519,631 of NW_019716261.1, forward strand.
CCGTAGCCAGAGGATTGGTTGTTGCCGCCATATCCCGATGATCCAGTGTTGGAAGACGAGTTGCCACCACCGTATCCAGAACCGCTGTTGGAAGCTTGGCTGCCACCGTACTGGGATCCGCCTTGTTGTGAGCCGCCATACTGGGATCCGCCCTGGTTACCACCATATCCTGACGACTGGTTGTTACCACCGTAGCCAGATGAGCCTGTGTTCGATGAGGAGTTGTTGTTGTTGTTTCCAGTCGACCCCGAGCCAGAGCCGGAACCGTATCCTGAGGACTGGTTGTTGCCACCGTATCCTGATGAACCAGTATTGGATGAGGAATTGTTACCGCTGCCTGAAGATCCAGACTGGTTTCCACCACCGTAAGACGAACCCTGAGTGCCTGATGACGATGTGTTGCCGCCGGAGGTGGAAGAGCCCTGATTGGATGAGGAGTTGTTGCCAGCAGACTGAGTGTAGTTGCTAGAGTTGTTGTGCGACTTGTTGAAATATCCCGATGAACTTTCTTGATCATTGTTGCGTCCACCACCAATCTTCTCACCGCCCGCGGTAGGAATGGTTGTTTCACGCTTGCTGTTGCTGTTCGAGGACGAGTTGTTGTTCGTGGGTGAGGTTCCACGCGTCACATACTTGGAATCTGTTCTCTGGTGACTGTTGTTCGAGTTGGATTTGCTGTTGTTGTTGCTGTTGTTGTTGTTGCCGCTCGCGGAGCGACCGTTGTTGTCGTTCTTCTTCGCAGAGCTGTAGTCGTTGCTTGCGTTGTTRTGAGTACTCTGAGCAGTGTTCGTGGAGGACCCGCTGTAGTTGGAGGAACCGTTGGACAGTTCGTCCGAGCTGTAACCACCATCGTCGTCAGAAGCTGACATGCGAGGAGTACTGGCGAAGGAAACGGTGCGAGACTTCGACTTCGACCTCTCTTGGGTCTTTCCCTGTACAGAGCTCACGCCATTGGAGTTCAGCCCGTTCTCTCCAGTGCCTCGGCGGGAGTGGTTGCGGTTCGTGTTGGTGGGGCTTGTGCTGTTCGACAAGGTTGGGTTGCTGTTCTTGGAGCTCAAACTATTGAGCCTTGTGTTGGTCGTTGTAGGGGAGGTAGGATTCTCATCAACCACACTCAATCCGGCGACTCCCTTGTTCAAGTTGTTGACTGGGCTACTCATCTTGCGGTCGGAGTTCGCAAGAGAGCCAGACTTGGCCTGTGAGTCTTTCTTCTCGCTGTGTGCAAATCTGGACCCAGTGTCCTTGAAGAATCCCATGCTGTATGGTACCGCCTGGTTCTTGAACATAAGATATGTAGATGTGATAAGCCAACTGAATAATTCTTCAAGTAGATTGGTTGTGAACGGCAGGTATAGGAAGGGTACGAGGTATTGAAAGGACATGCCCGCCTGCTGAAAAGACGGATTTGCAGTGATATAATAGAAAGGGACCAACCRCCAGACCCACCAGTATCATCATCGGCACTGTTCAGTCTCTCATCGCGTCATTGCGTCTGCTCTGAACCCCATCAGGACCACACTCACGACTCAGACAATCACTCGACGCCCAATGGTCGATCCAATTGCGTCGAGCTGCCCACTCGCGTAAGCGAAAAGCACCGGACTGCTGACTCGAGCAACAGCAGTTGCATGAGCGCCGACATCATCATGCCGTGACAGTTCTGTATAGTGGTACGACACGACTCAGGTCCAGGCCTAAAGAGGTAAGATGGCGCACTCCCAGGAAGACAGCCGGTCCGCGAAACGCGAGCTGCGAGCCACGAGTAAGGTTCCTGCATGCCGTGGTTGTTGCCCTGCATATCGCGCTGCGTTTATCAKAGCRAGCATTGGGAATCAAACCCACGAGAGAAAGTCAAATTGAGTGTTTCTGCTCTGGTTTCCTCATGGTGACCGATTCAGGCCCATCGATGTCAGCCATTATGATGCGCGAGGGCTTGATGTGAAGAGTCAGGCCTCCGGATTGACCAAGGGGTCACTAATAACGCTTTCGAATTATAACATATAAGTCCGTCAGGGAACAATTCTGAAACATCAGGCCTTATCTTCAGTCCCACAGGTCTGATGTGTTCGAGATCGTTCGTGAGACTTTTTGAGCGGGGTTGGTCGTTGTTAAACGGAAATGGTGCACGGCCGATCGACTGCCATCGCAAGTGGCATGCGCATCGCGATTTCGGCTTTCAGGCTGTCCCGGTTTCAGTCATCTGGACTTTGGACTCTGGAGTACACCACTGCATGAAGTTGCAGTGTAATAATGAATGCAAACAAGCGGCAGTGCTCTGGCATTTCTTTCCTCGTYTGACGGCGTGGATCATACGTTCCTGTCGCGATTTCCGCGCCGCTTCATCGATGCATCCTGGGCTGGCACCAATGGCCGACCACGAAATGTGAGCTCATGGGCATTGGATGTGGTTGGAGGCGGGTCCGGCCATTTGCTGTTCGCGGGCGCGTGGCTTGACGCAACGAACAGACGAACAGGTGTTGGTTGAGCGACTCCACATGACGGATGTCTCCCAACTCTTCATTAGCACTGCATCCATGATCGAGGTGGAAAGCACTAGGGGCCTTCCGTCATCGCGTGTGTGCCTCTCGCTCTAAAGCAGCCCGCCGAAAGGTAAAGTAAGTAGCACGCCGATTGACCTCTTCAAGATCCCGTGACGTATCCGGGGTTTCGGGAARCGTGACTGAGGTGAAGAAAGCACGTGCTCTGACGACGCCAACACACGGAGGGGCGAAGAGGAAAGGCCCTGGCCGTGGACAGACATACTTATGGTCTCTGGAGGTTTCCAAGGCAGAGAGATAGCAAATTTGTCAGGTCAGCGCTTTCTGGCAAGGCCATTGCCCTTTAAATGATGTGCAGCACGAGTKCCTTTCCGACGGAGCGGCATGCTTCCTGTTCGGCGGGGGGTCTAACAATGAAAGCCGGTCGCATGGAGAGTGGCATGAAAATGGCATCCGAGTTGCAGAAGAGATCCGACGTATCGCGGCAATGGGCGGAGTGAAGCAGCGTGCCAATCCATATTGGAGTACTCCGTACAACTCCAAGGAGTAAGTTAGTTCGGATGTGGTAGCCGTGCCTTCCGTGCAACCTTGGAAGTTGCGACTTCGCCGCCCCTCGATGCCGTGTCACCACTGCAGGGTTAGAGTGTCGATGAGATGAGATCTATGTGTGACTGTAACCCGCACGTTGCGAGCAGTGAGCAGTTGCTGGGGGCAGACCGAGAGTCAGTCGGGAGAGCCAACTCATTCAGCATCAAGTTGAAGCTATCAGCAGACCCAACACTTGCCAACGCGTGTCTTTCGCGTGCAAAAGACCGCCACTGTTGCTGTAAATAAACCTTGCCACCCGCGAAGGAGCTAAGGTAGTCTTGCCTTAGTCCCTTGAAAACTAAAAGGAGTCCTTTTCTTGGCTGTTGAAGACGAGTCCCCCGACCCATAGTAACAAACAACGGGCGTTGCTCTCTCTTGTGTCATGTCGTTTTTGTAATCCCCAACGAAGAACCCGCTCAGCATCGCTCATTCTGCTGCGCAACACACTCGCTTTTTCCGTCCCACGCCGGCATTCTCGCTCGATCGCAGAGGTACAYGACAGGATTGCGCAACGAGGCCTGACTTCCCATCCTTGCAAGACGATCGTTTTGAGGGACACTAGCCGCATCGCAGTACGGAAACACAACACGAGCACACTTCAGCAACCCGCAAGGACAAAACGTCTTGCTGCGAGCCGACAAGGTTGGTTGCCCCCACTAATTCCTCGGCCCATGGGCGCCGCTGGAATGTGTCTGTTGTTGCATAGCTGCTGACCAAATATACACAGGCAGCTAGCATCATGTCTTCCAATAATCCATACCGTGATCCCCGGCGCGAATCGCAGCATCCACGCCAAACCTCGGGCTCGCGACAACGCCGGCAGTCCAGCACTGAACGGGAGACGGTGCGCTCGTCGGATCGCCCACGCCGAACTAGTAGCAGTCGCCGAGACAGAGAAGACCATCGCGACCTCCATAGCCATGCTCGCCGGCGACGAAGCCCAGCGCAAAGAACCGCTCCGAGCTACAACCCAAATCACGACGTAGCGGAACATCACTCGGAGAAGCCCAAGGGAGGCGACGGAGCTCGAGTCCACGTGCAGCCAGCAAGAGACGATCTCTCCTCAGGCATGCCTTCGCCATGGAAGCCTACAGATCAGGATAGAGATCCCATGATAGAGGCCAGCGATATCTCGCGCAAGAAAAGCTTGGTCAGGCCCGAAAGGCGTCGGAATCATCCAGAAGATCCCAACTATTACTATCGCAAACATGCGCAGAACATGGATGTCATGCCCTCCACCACCGGGCGTGACCCGCAGCTGGAGGAAGATATGCTCACATTGAACTCCGAGGATGCTAGAAATGATGCTCTCGACAGGGAACCACTGCAAGAGAAATCCCTGAACCGTAATGAGAGCAAGAGACAGCCCAACAAGCTTTCGCGGCACGCATCACGGAAGGAGCGCGAGAAGCAGGAAAAGGAGATACAGCGACAAAAGGTCCAGCAAGAGAATGGCGCGCTCACGGCATGGGGTTCGTATTGCCATGTGCTCACCTTTTGGGCGCCCAACGTGATTCTATCGTGTTTTGGCAAAAAGCTCAAGGAACAGCAGCGTGCTTGGCGGGAAAAGATTGGGCTCGTGTCCCTCATCATACTTGTAATGACCTTTGTTGGCTTCTTGACTTTCGGTTTCACCGCGACTGTGTGTCCGGAGGGCGGCCCTCTACGGCTGCGCATCAACAAGATTGGACCCGGTTACATGATCTTCCACGGTCAGGCCTACGACTTGACACGCTCCCAGCACCCGCTCGCAAGAGGTGTGCCCGGCGGCAGCAACGTTCTTTTCGACGCCGACCCACCTGGTGGTAGTAAGGACGGCAGCTTTATGTTTCAGAATGTCAATGGTGCTTGCAAAGGGTTGATCACAGCCGCAGAAGGGTCCGATGTGCCAACCGATAGCGATGGAAATCTCGCTTGGTACTTCCCATGCAACCTGTACGAGCAGGACGGCTCGTCCAGCATCGAACCCAACATGTCGATACCGTACTATTTGGGCTATGCTTGTCACACCTCACGCACTTCGCGTAATGCTTTCTATGGTCTACGATCTTCAGGCGATGTTTACTTCACCTGGGAAGATGTCAGAAACACCTCCCGAAACCTCATGGTCTACTCTGGAGATGTGCTAGACCTGGATCTCTTGAAATGGTTCAACACCTCCCAAGTGGCGTATCCCACCAAATTTGATCAAATCAGAGAGAACCCTGCCGTTCGTGGCAAGGACGTATCGCAGGCTTTCGGATCTGGCGAAAACAAGCAGATCGCACAATGTTTCCAGGACATCATCAAGGTCGGGTCTATCGACACCGAGACTATAGGCTGCATTGCTTCAAAGGTCGTGCTCTATGTATCGCTCATCTTCATTCTGTCGATTGTTGTGATCAAGTTCGTGCTGGCCTTGGCATTCCAATGGTTCCTGTGTCGGAAATACTCCCCCCCGAAGACGAGCATGACAAGCGACAAGAAGAAGCGGAATGAGCAGATTGAGGAATGGACAGACGACATTTATCGTGCTCCTCCCAAGATAACAGAGCCCGCATCGTACGGTGGCAGCGATCGAACCAACAAGCGCAACAGCTTCCTCCCGGCGACCTCAAGGTTTACCAGTCCTTATGCCGTCGAGAGGAGCATGAACAAAAAAGGCCTGCCCCCCACCACCATGATATCGCAACAGTCTGCGTCGCGTCTGACCCCTGGTGTTTATTCGGCGACCAACCGATCGGACACCCATCTACCCCTCGGAGGAGACTCGGAAAGCCGCGCCAGCTTGATGGAGTCTCACCAATTTGGTTCACAACGCTACAGCAGCGTCATGAACCCCGAAACAGACATGAGCGGACCTTCGGGCTTCATTCACGAGTCTGTAGTGCCTCAGCCCCCTCCAGAGTGGCAGCCATTTGGCTTTCCCCTAGCTCACACTCTTTGCCTTGTCACCGCATATTCCGAGGGTCCTGAGGGTATTCGAACAACTCTGGATTCGATCGCCATGACGGACTATCCGAACAGTCACAAACTGATCTACATTGTTTGTGACGGATTGATCCAAGGCAAGGGAGAGTCCATGTCGACGCCCGACGCATGTGTCAGTATGATGAAAGATCACTCTGTGGCGCCCGGCCAAGTTGAAGCGTTCTCCTATGTTGCTGTTGCCAGTGGCAGCAAGCGTCACAACATGGCAAAGGTCTACTGTGGCTTCTACGACTATGGTGCAGACAGCATCATCCCGGTAGAGAGGCAGCAACGCGTTCCCATGGTTGTTGTCGTCAAATGYRGCACCCCAGCCGAGGCGGAATCGTCCAAGCCGGGCAATCGAGGAAAGCGTGATTCGCAGATCATCCTCATGTCATTCTTGCAGAAAGTCATGTTTGATGAGCGCATGACGGAGCTGGAGTACGAAATGTTCAATGGTATCTGGAAGCTTACTGGCATATCACCCGACTTTTACGAGATTGTGCTCATGGTGGACGCCGACACCAAAGTGTTTCCCGACTCGCTCACCCACATGGTGTCCGCAATGGTCAAAGATCCCGAGATCATGGGGCTCTGCGGCGAGACGAAGATTGCCAACAAGCGGGACTCTTGGGTGTCTATGATTCAGGTCTTCGAGTACTTCATCTCGCACCACCAGTCCAAGGCTTTCGAGAGCGTGTTCGGCGGTGTCACATGTTTACCTGGATGCTTTTGCATGTACCGCATCAAGACACCCAAGGGTGGGCAGAACTACTGGGTGCCTATTCTTGCCAATCCTGACATTGTGGAACATTACTCGGAGAACGTCGTCAACACGTTGCACAAGAAGAATCTGCTATTGCTGGGTGAAGATCGATACCTCAGTTCGCTGATGTTAAAGACTTTCCCCAAGCGCAAGCAGATGTTCATCCCCCAGGCTGTATGCAAGACTACTGTGCCGGACACGTTCAAGGTTCTGCTTTCTCAGCGTCGCCGATGGATAAATTCCACCGTACACAACCTGATGGAGTTGATCCTCGTACGTGATCTATGCGGAACCTTTTGCTTCAGCATGCAATTCGTGCTCTTCATCGAACTCATGGGCACGCTTGTTCTTCCCGCCGCCATTGCCTTTACATTCTACGTCCGTACGTACATTCACACTACACTCAATTCCGACGTGACATCGCTGACCACATCACCAGTTGCCATTGCGATCAAAGCGGGTGTTGAAAACACTACTGCACCGGTCATTCCTCTAGTCCTTCTCGCCTTGATACTTGGTCTACCCGCAGTCCTGATTGTCATCACCGCTCATCGTATAAGTTACGTTGTTTGGATGTTGATATACCTGCTCTCCCTCCCCATCTGGAACTTCTTACTACCCATCTACGCCTTCTGGCACTTTGACGATTTCAGCTGGGGAGATACCCGTCAAGCTGCGGGCGAGAAGAAGGGCGCCGACAAGGGCGGTCATGGCGGCGAAGGCGAGTTCGACTCTAGCAAGATTACCATGAAGCGCTGGAACGATTTCGAGCAGGAGCGTCGTCTTCACGCTCCACAATACCCGAACCCGACTCAGTACAACAGCAATACTGGCAGCCCGCGCCACCCAGCGAGCATCAGTCATTCCCAGGGTGCCCATGGTCATGAACGGCGCGTTAGCTCGTTCATGTTGTAGCACGAAAGGGTGATGTTACTGGCGTTGAATATATTGGATATGTGTTTCGACACCAAAACGGTTGTATACAGTGTGGGGGCTGGGATGCACAATTATGAAGAGCGATGCATGGTTGAGAATGTGCCTAATGATATTTCCTCGCTCTTGAAGCTTCCTATTGTAGAGAATATTGAAACCATTGGGTGCTTGTTGACGCGCGCTTCATGTTAGAGTGCACACTCAGGCTGTGAATACTGTGGGATATCCATTCCACCTACATTCCTCATGCTCTCCTTTTACTCAACAAACCTTGAAATTCGAGTTTGTGTTTAATTCGGCCCCTACTTGGTTGTTGCTACTGCAGTGTGCTTCTCATCTGCTAACGAGCCAAGCTCATCTAATCGCCGCGGATGTGTATTGAACTTCAGAAAGTCTTCTGCGCATCGGAGTGGAGGAGACCTGAGCGTGGGACGGGCAGGGTCGATCCGATAGGGAGGCCTGTAGTGATTACAGCGTTGCTGAGCTGGTAAACAGCGAAGCCAGTCTAGCCAAGGAGTGCAGCAAGTAGTGCTGCGAGCAAGATTGTCGTGCTAGGCCGATTGTCTGGAATGTCTCACGACTGATTCTGCATCTAAGCTGTGAGGCATCGCGGAGTCGCTTGGTCGTCTCGTCAACAGAGAGCAGCATCATACAGTAGGTGCCTACCTATGCGTGGTGTTTGGTCTTGCGATCGTGATTATTTCTCACGCGGAGCGTCGGCAAGGAAGCTGATGAAACTTGGAGCCTGCAGGTTGGTACTAATTGGTGCGGCTGAGAAACTTTGCACTAAGTCGGGGCTACTGCACCACGGTGCCGAATCAGCACGTTCTGCGCTAATCCTCAAGTAACATTGAGTTTCGCTCTCCTCCCCGCCGTTATCAGCATTTGCGCACATACGAGTTCGATCCCATTGCAGTATTGCTTGTCTGCGTCTGCTCGAGATGTTACGCCGCTGTTCGGAGCGGAGATGACAGCCATCAGCCATCAGGCTCGGGCTCGACGCAGGACGAATCCATGCTCACACCGACGTAGTTGCCGGTGCAAATGGCAAAGCAGTCAGAGGAAGGTGCCAGGCGGCTCATCATGTTTTTCCCACGACTTATGGCACGTTTTTAGCATTTCTGGCAGGCTCCGTTTCGAGAGCAGACACTCGCACCCTCGACGGCTTGTATTCTTTCATTCATCATCTGCCTCTGTACTGACCAGCGATTCCTCTGAGTTCGCTCTGCAATTCCGTCGCCCCACCGCTCATTTCCGATACCACCATCGCCGCTGTCCGCATACCCACCACGCCCAACGTCAACAGGCCACACTCGGTCAACGTGTTGAGGCCTCTGCCCTGCCGCGCATCCCCTCCATGGGGCACCGACACCCTTTGCCAGCATCTTCTCTCGGCGTCGAGCAATCCTCCTGCATTGTGCTCAGCGCTGCGTGAGCTGGCGTTCACCACCAGCAGCGGACGCCCTTTGTCGCTCCGCCGTTGTAGACACCCCAGTGGCTTTGTCCTCGCACACGCCCCGACGGTCGCGGCGCTGTGGTCACTCTGGCCGTGTCGCTCACACGGATCGTGGCAGAGCCATGCGCCGCCGTCCAGACGAAGATCCCGTCCCCTCCTAACTTCCTCGCGTCCTTCTACCGAAAGGATAGCATTGTCATGACAGACACTTCTCTTCCTGTCAAAGCTATCAATGCTCACGACTACACGCGCGGCGCGCTGCCCACTCCACACATCACATCCCTCCACCAGCGTCCATTTGCTGCCGATAGCACGCAGGAAGACGACGGCCAGATTAGCTGCATTTGCGGCTACGCTGACGACGATGGCTACACCGTCGCGTGTGATTTGTGCAATCGTTGGCAGCACCAGCTGTGCTACTACCCACAATACGATGACGGCGGACTGCCTCAGGACCTCCAGCATTACTGTATTGAGTGTAGGTACCGGCCCATCGACAAGGAAAGAGCCCGGACACGACAGCGGGAACATCGGGAGAAACGTGAGCATGCCGAATCACTCACTAACGGCGTTAAGCGGGCTGTATCCAAGAGCCACAAGAAGAAGATAAAGGAGCCTGGCGCGCAGACAAACGGCTGGCCCGCCGTCGACAAGATCCGACACGACCGTAACAGCGCCAGTCCTCGCGACGTCGCGCCGCCCGCGAAACGGCCGAAAACAAGTCATCGTGCATCGGACTCGACCACGACTACTTTAGCCACCAATGGGACCACCACAACAATTCCAACCGCCAAGGGTCACTCTCGGAAACGCAATACTTCGACTGTTAATCACCGACGAAGTGCTTCGCGTCCACCTGAGATCAACGTGGACCAATACTCGACAGAGTTCTTGCGATGCTATCAAGAAGATCAATGGGATGTCACTGGTGCCAATTTACACAACAGCATATCCGTTACCAATGCCTTGTCGGAATGGGTGGATCTTCCAGAAGACGAGTTCCGAGCAATGCACGGGCAGGCCAAAGGGGATCTGCTCAACCGATGGGATGGCGACCTCGAGGACATTCCAGGAAGGGCATGTGTGGCCATTGAGTCACGCCAGGATGAGACTGTTCTTTACGGAGGCCAGCATCCGTCATGGAAGTTCTTGACCGTCGAGGATCCTGTCCCCAATGGCGCTTACATTGGCGAACTCAAAGGTCGCATTGACTTCAAGAAGGAATACCAAGAAGAGACCAAGAACCGGTGGTCTCGGCTGAGACATCCAGAGCCTTTCGTCTTCTTTCACCCCAGTCTGCCCATTGTCATAGATGCGCGCGAGGAAGGAACCGAGCTGAGATATGTCCGACGCAGCTGTCGTCCCAATGCCAGATTGCAGATTCTCGTCACCAACCACGTCGATTATCATTTTTGTTTCATGGCGACTCAGCAGATTGACCCAGGGATGGAAATTGCCATGGGCTGGGATACCAATGACGGCCTCCCGGAGCTCACCAATCGTAACAACATACTGGAAGGAGACATGGAGCTACTCTCTGACTGGGTGTCCACAGCGCTCGCTAACTGCGGGCCATGTGCATGCCAGCAGCCCGAAGAAGATTGCATGATGTCACGCTTCGATCGACGCATTCGTGGCCATGAAAGCGAAGTCCAACCTGCAAAGACCGTCAAGTCTAAGAAGCGCAAGGCCAACAACCAAATATCGCCACTCAACACCAATTCTGTCAACAGCCGTTCTGGGAGCGAGGTTCGGAAAGTGGAACCGGACGATGAAGGCACTGAATCCCGGTCCGTGTCTGGTTCCGCTGGAAGAGGCTCCGCAAGCCGCGACATCACGCCAAACACTCACTACTCTACTAATGGCGGACAGTCGGGGATGATCCCGGAAGTATCTGAAAGGGAACGCAAAAAGATGGCAAAGGAGGAAGAAATTTTTCGGCGTCAGGAAGAAGAAAGAAATGGCAAACGAGGGAAAACAGTGAAGCGCAGCAGTGCCGGCTCAAACCTCAACACACCAAGCGCCACGTCTTCCAAGCAATTGGGGTTCCCAACCTCTGCATCGTCCAAAAACATGGACTCCGCCCCTTCCAAGCAAGTCTCCACGCCGGCAACAAAAGGCGGTCCTGGTCGGAAGCCGAAGGTGCAAAAGCCATTAGTCAGGTCAGCCAATAGAGTGAATAACCGCCCGAAGCCGGTGTACGTCGATGCCAACACGCAATGCGATCTTGATGCGGAAGAAGCTTCCCACCTTGCTTCTCTGCGTCCGCCGAGGTCGCCGCCGAAGAAGCGCTACATAAGCAGCAGACAACGACTACTCGATCGCTGTGCGCGGAACAATGCACAACGACGTCGGGATCCCAATTTGAGTCTGTCGACTGAGCAAAGTGTAGCCGGTCTACGAGGAGACAGCGTGGATATGGCGGTGTGCGCGGACTCGCCATCAGCGCTGTCATCTCACTCTGTGCCTAAGTCATCGGCAGATGTGTCCCGTGGCCATGGACATGTGCCCCCATCCGACATGGACATGCAGGATGCACCAACACAGGACATTRCAAAATCGGAGGCAGGCGTTGAGGGGTCAGCCAGTGTCTCGTCGCCTCAAGAGCTTTCTGCCCGAACGGAGGTCGTCGGGCCGGCGTCGCCGGATGATCCACATGTCCCATCCATCGCACCTGCATCCATCGCTTCTTCTTCAGACGCTGATCCTTTGGAAGTGCCACCGGCTTCGACAGCCATGCACGTGGAAATGCCGCCACCTCTTGCCAGCACAACTTCAGTTGTAGCCGGGCCTGTTGCTCAGTCTCCTGCTGCGCTTGGCTCTGGGACTGTATTCTCGCCGGCCGTTACAGCCGCAGTGTCCCCCAGTCCGGCGCGGAAAAAGCTAAGTCTTAGTGACTACACGCGGCGCAGCAAGGCAAAGGACCATGATGGCAAAGCGGATCGAGAAAGCTCACCCGCTTCAACTGCATCTGGGCCGGTAATGCACCACTCCTCTTCGACAAACGGCGGACCGGCAATTGATGAAGATGTCAAGATGGAGGACGTGGAGAACATTAGCCCACAAGCATGACTGGGCTTACTTGACGTTCCCTGTGAATTCATTGTGGCTGTTGGTTTGATGTTCAGCCCAGCGAGGTGTGCGGCGTCACTTACTCTGTCTTTTTCACGGCTGCCGCATGGGAAGTATGGGAACAAAAGTGTTTACGGCTTGATGGAAGGGAACGAGATGGAATATTCTGGGACGGCAAACACGATTTTGCATTACAACGATTTGCAATGACGGCCGTTTCGGCAGGCAACAAGCCGGCCTTAGTGTACTTTTACTGACTGACTGCTCAGCAGCAATCAAATTTTTCTGTCATAGCTACCTAGAAGAAGTAGCAGCATCAACCGACAAGATTTATCAGCATGGACGCTCTTCTCTCCTCACTTGTGTCTCTAGCTGTATGCATTCGATGTTGCGGCTGCTTTGCGCAATAAGGTGGTGGATGTGCCTGTATTAGTGGCCCATACCTTGTGTGCGTCAATATGCACACATGGTAAGAGGTCTTGGGTCGGTAGTGCCCATTCAAGTACAGCGTGTCTCGTATGTTGCGTCTTTCCGTCATAGGATGCATCATCTGCTTTCCATGGATTGAATGCATGAATCAAGAGAAGCTGGTTTTGGTAGGCACATGGCAATGGGTGTACCATGACACCACAACTCTATTACTGCACACCTCAACCAGATATGCACCGTGGCGTCACAAACGAAAAGGCAACGATGCGGCTCAGACTTTGAAAGGAGATGTATACTTGACGAGTATGTAGGCAATGATGGGTGTCGACAGATCGATTCATGCTACCCCAACCCTAACCCTTCCCGCATCTGATGGTATGATGGCATGTCGGACTAGGGTATGAGCTAGATAGGTGCTCATCGCAGAGACTGAATTCTGCTGTAGCAGCCAATCGCCCAACATTCCAAGATCGTCCAATTCCTGTCACCCTCGTCTGCCGCATTTGGCTAATAGTCCTGTGGCTGCGTGGCCTTCGCACCTGGTTCTTTCACCAGTCCATCTGGTTGCGGCGGACGATACGCTTCGAATTCGCGCTGGCTCACCCTGAAAGTCTGGCTCATCCTCTGCTCAGGCTCAGGTGCGCGGTATGGCTGCTGACCTGGCCACTGCTGAGCTGGAATCTCACCTCCCCAAAGCTCTGWCGGCTCCTCCTGTACTTGACCCAGTGCTCCTCCTGGTCCAACGACGCCTGTAGGGCTATAATACGGTGGGTCACTGCCAGCTGTCATACTCGAGATGGCTGGACTGTGCTGGAGTTGTGCTGGCGTAGATCCGTACAGTTCACTCTTTCGATCTGGCTTGATCGCCGGCAAAGTACTGTCCAACTCGGGAGTGTCGTCTGGCGTACGATACATGCTTACTAGACCGGGTGGCTCGGACAAGGGTGGCTTCTCGTGAAGTTGGCGCTTGCGTCGCAGACGCCATAGAAGGAAACCGACAGCGGCAGCTGCGAGGACAGCGCCAGGGATTCCGGCGCCAAGACCGACCACAAGACTGCGATTGCTACCGCCTGATGCGGGTGCTGGGGTCGGAGTGGTTGTTGGAGTGGGAGTCGAAGTTATGACGGAGATGATGGTTGTGGCGACGCCTGCCGAGTTGGATGTGACGGCAGATGTGGTGACAGTGGTCGGTGTGGCCTTCGGGGCAGCTGATGTCGAGGTCGAGGTCGAGGAAGTCGATGTGGAGCTAGTGGTGGTTAAGCGTGTTGTTTGCATTGTGACCATGGAAGTCTTCGATTCAGTGACAGAAGACGGAGGCTCCGTGCTTGAGATGAAGCCAATCTCGCTACCTCCGGAGCCCAGATCCAGCTCCTCAGCATCACCACTGTCGCAGCAATTGTTCTTGGGGTCTCGATTGCTGTCGCAACACCAGGAGCCGTCTGCACAGTGCTGGATTGCCTCGTTACCTGCCGCGGTGTAGTCTGCACCTAATCAGCGGAAACAGTAGATCTCGAGTGACTGGAATACGTACTCTGTGTGCAGTAGTTCGGGCAAGTGCTGTCGCTTGCCCAGTCCTGAGAAGTGCATGTGTATCGACCAAAGTATCCAGCATTCTCGAGGTAACAGAGGCCATCGCTCAAACACATCCAATTGAGGGGACAGCAGGTTCCTCCTTCAGAAGTGCATGCCGCCATGCCTTCCGCCACATCGCCATTTGGATAGTAGCAGTTTGCGAACGCCGGTTGGATCGTGGACAGGAGAGAGAGGAGCGCCGCGAGAAGCAGACCAGTAGATGAATTCATGGTGATGCTGATTTGGCGGGCGCGCTTGCCGTGGTGCGGATCCTCCAAATTGGACGGTGAAGGTAGACGGGAAGGAAATTCAGAGAGCCAGACAAAGTGAAGGTCACAAGAACGTCGATGTTTGCCACGCTTGGGGAAATCAAGCTTTGGCACTAACTTACAATTGCTGCATGTGAAACTCGCCCTTCTCTGCCTCTCCTCCCATCTTCAACTCTTCACGTTCTTCAGGGCCGCTGCCGGCTATGGCCACATTCTAACTAACTAGCTCGAGTGGGCGCTTGAGACATATGGAAAAGGGGGACAACGCGGATGGATCAGTGTCTCGAGGACCGAGGCACGGATATCTGCAGGTCAGTCAGCTACCATCGCAGTTACACAGGGACGTTATCCGCATACGTACACTGCACTACACAGATGTCGTGAGAAACGGCGAAGCCAAGATGTTGGCCTGAACAACCTCGGACGAACAATACGCAGGCAGCGCAAGTCATTGGGCAGTCTGCGTGGCGGCGAATGTGTTCTCCAAGCTGCATGCAGGTCCCCGTGTACTATGAAAGGAGAGCTTGGACTCGAGGCGAGCACAAATATGATCAGCCATGAATGCCCACATGGCGTCGGCCTCGCAACCTAGGATGATTTGGAATTGATCCAAGACGGTCAAAATCCTGTGCACATCCATGCCCCTTCTCGACCGAAGGCCAACCTGCATGAAGCCGTACAGAGCCAGTGAAACCGACAGGGCCGGCCGGCATGTGTCTGTATCTCGTCCTAATAAGGCATGGAAGTGCACTCGGATCACATAGACCAGGACGATACGCGACAGCCTGTTGACCACCTCTGACTGCCCAGAATATTGTGGTGGACAGATTGTCCAGAAGATTGCGATGTGATGAGGTCCAGCTGCGGGTCGTCGGCTCCACCCGTTTCAACCTTCACCTTTCGTGTTCTTGGATGCCCCTTTGGACATCAATATCTTATTTTGAGTGGAACCGGTGATCGCAAGGTCGTGTTGTGTCCATCGAAGAGAAAGCACAGTCTGCGAGAAACCAAAGCATCTCAGCCGTGCCTTTGTTGACTCCAATGCTTCCTATACAGAGACTCCCGGATGCCAGTGTTGGACGAAACGGAGTTCAAATCTGCGATCAGTGTCACAACCAATGCTCCCGATAACATACTGGGAACCATGGAAGGTTTGCCGTGCGATGTGCTCTAGTTCTTTCTACTCGGTGGCTGGATCACCGCAAAATACGGCTCCTACATGTGCCCGGAAGACCAGAGGATACAGAGCGCCGGTTCGAAGGCAGCCATCGATGCCAATGTAGATGCCAATACGTCGGTGTCATCACAACGTGAAGAGATATTATGCTTCCGGCTCTAAACTTTGTCTTTCGCGGAGCAAAGTCGGGCGCTTCAAGAATTACTGAGTAAGCGCATGGTAGAGGATAGCAATCGGATGTGGCGAAGAGTTACTACATGACGGGCAAGGGTAGAGTGACCTAGGTACGACTGTTTGGCCTATCAGTTGGTATCGCTTCCTTGGTTCTGCAACAACATCCTGCTCCCTCTTCATGAGCAGTATTGATGCAAACATGTCTCTCTTTCCAGGCGTGGCTTTGGTGACAGGCGCTGCTTCTGGTACAGTGGAAAATCGAGAAAGTATGAACTTATCTGATTGCAGACATCAGGTATCGGCCAGCAAACAGCAGTATCATTTGCCGTTGAGGGGTGCAGCAAGATTGCCATTGCAGACCAAAACTCGGCAGGGCTCGCCGAGACCACGACTCTAATCCAGAAGGCGGTTGCTCCAGAGAAAGTCCAAATTGTATCCTCCACGGTAGATATCTCCAAGGAGGAGCAGATCCAGGCGTTCGTCGACCAGGTTGTCGAGGAACTGGGACGGATTGATTATGCCGTGAATGCTGCTGGTGGGATTGCCTCACAAGTTGGAACCACCAAATGCTGACCTCTGGAAGGTATCCTGAGCAACAACGAAAGATCCCACGAGACCTCGACTGCTGCATTTGASCGCATTACAGACGTTAATTACCGCGGCTGCTGGCTGACCTCTCGAGCAGAGATCAAGCAGATGCTCAAACAAGACCCTCTCCCAACCCACGATGGACGGCCAGGTAATCGAGGAAGTATTGTAAACTTTGCAAGCCAATTGGGCCTTGTAGGACGGCCAGCAGCAGGTATGGCTGTTTCTTATAGTACATCATGGCATTGAATCTGACATTTCCAGCCGCGTACTGTGCGTCAAAAGCTGCAGTCATCAGCATGACCCAATGCGATGCCATTGATGTACGAGCCCTGGAACATCGTTGCGGATGGTTTTGCTGACACCCAGGCTAGTATAGCAAAGACAACATCAGAGTTAATTGGTAAGTTGGGCTCTGCCCACACAGTCGTAGCCTGGCTGACCTAGTATCTCAAGCGTCTGCCCTGGCGTCATAGACGTAAGCATCTCAACGATCAATGAAAGGACGAAGGACGCTTATGGCTAATGCATACGGCTTTTATCCAGACACCATTGATTCGGCCGAGCATGAGCACTCTCGGACCGGCCATATCGATAGCACCAATGTAAGTCCTCACGGACGAGACACTTCATCCGGCGCCATCGCTACGTGCTGGCTGACGACATGTTGTCTCACTTGCCAGGAATCGACCAGGGACCGCACAGGAGATTGCGGACGCCGTCCTGTTCCTGTCAAGCCCAAAAGCGACGTTTGTCCAAGGGGCCGCCATGGTGGTCGACGGTGGTTACACGATCAATTAAGACGGCGCAATCACCAGTGTGGATGGTTGTGCAGAGGGTCCTGAATGGATACCAGCATCGAATAGATGAGAAACTCTACCTTTGCATCTCCGACGGGCTTCTTTCCTTAGCGCAAATTGGCAAGAGGAACTTGAGTCTTGATTAATTCGGCTTGCTGGGGTACGGAGTACTAGGTGGCAGGTGCTGTGATCATGTGGATGGTCGTCGATGGCGGTTACACGATCAATTGAAACGACGCCGTCACCCGCGTAGATAACTGTAGGGCAGGTCAATAATAATGGACACGAGCAATGAACGAATGGAAGACTTCATCGTTTCCACACGGGATTGCTCGGATCCGGTATGCAAAATTTCACACCGCATCAAATGTATTGGATTTAGCCCAATGGCTGGATGTCTTTCTCCGCCAGAGAAGAGGGTCGCGGTTGCATAGCAGGCTGTCAAAATCGCCTCGCGCGCGGTGATGTTCCGGCTCATTTGGTTGCCATGGGACTAGGAGGACAACGGTAAGTGGAGGACCTCCTGAGATTAGACGCCGTGCAAAGTGGATCATTGCAATGCAAGGTTAATCTTGGTTAGACGCCATTGAGAAATCCTTGCGAGAACACGGGTACTAGCGCGGTTTGATCTGTGGAGTCGGTGGGGCGCGTGGACGGTGGAGTTGGACGCGGATATATTGGAGGTTGGAGAAGTCGGATGTCTGCAGGCGTCAAGTATGCATCATCACACAGGTAGCACGATAGGAAAGGTGAATGAATCAATGGTAGTAACACGACTTATGTTTTCCTATCAACAATAAGCAAGGTAAAAGAAATTGGTATCTTGAGGTCTAATCTTCATCATCCTCGTCAGTGGCCTTCGCAGCCAAGGTCCATCTCGCGTCTCCGTGCTCATCCCTCTCGTGCTTGAGAGCCAACTTGCTAAGGTGACCAATGATGTTCTCCATCTGGGTGTCGTGCATGCTGCGGTTTTGGCGACCGAGATCTGCGAGACCGGGGATCTTGTTGAGCATGTAGTAGGTAATGGCAATGACAATCATGACACCAATAGAGTACATCCAGACAATGACCAAAGTGACGGGGTCGTTGTGGCCGTTGGCGCTCTGTTGGTAGGAAGCCATTGGGCTTGGAAGAGGCTCCTGGGTGATGCTCGAGTGGAGCCATCCGAAAGCGCAGAAGWGAGTTGCCAAAACATCGACACCGAAGATGGCGCCGACGAGCTGCCACGATGGGAGGGTCTGAGCACCACGAGTGATGAAGATGAGCCAGTTCTCAGTGAGGGCGATCTGCAGGAAGAGAATTTCCTCAAAGTTACCGTAGTTGGCAATGAGACCTCCGTTTGGCATGTACATGGCACCACGGGCGATCCAGGTAGCGATGGCAAGCTCAATACCGAGGACAACGGAGATGATCCAAATCTTGGGCAGCTGCCACTCCACAGGGCGCTGCTCAGAGTGAGCGTTATCGTAGGCAATAGCGACAGTGGCCAAATCAGCGAAGAGGGCAATGAAGACAATGAGCTCCGAAGCGATGACCTCGCGGATGATGATGATCGAGGTGACCAGGTAGATTTCCAAGTGAAGACAGAGAGCGATACGGTACTGAATGTACGCCTTCAYACGCTGGAAAATCTGGCGGGCAGTCTTGATGGCGAAGACGATGGTGGAGAGACCTGGGGCGAGGAAGACAATGTCGGCGGCGGCTTGGGCAGCTTCGGAAGAGCCCTCGACGGCGATACCACAATCGGCCTTCTTGAGAGAGGGAGCATCGTTGACACCATCACCAGTCATGGCAGTCAAGTGACCACGCTGCTGAAGCATCTCGACGACCTGGTACTTGTGCTCGGGGAAAACCTCGGCGAAACCATCGGCACGCTCAACAAGATCGTGCTGGGTAGTACCGGAGAGACCGCCGTGAATGAGCTTTTGCGAGTTGTAAACCTTGGTTCCGAGAGCCAACATCTTGCAAGTTTCCTTGGCAATGGCGAGAGCGTCACCAGTCAACATCTTGACTGGGACACCGAGCTGCTGGGCCTCAATGATGGTCTGGGCGGTGTCCTCACGGGGAGGGTCGAACATGGAAAGCATACCGAGGATGACCCAGGGGTCGTTGTTCTTCTGGTAAGCGACACCGAGCGAACGGAAACCACGGCGGGCGAACTCAGTGGCCTTGTCTCTGAACATGTCGGCGGTCTCCTTAGAACATTCGGTAAGGTTGAGAACGGCCTTGGGAGCACCCTTGGCGCAGGTGAAGCGGTCGCCGCGGAGAGTGCAGACAGTGGTAATACGCTTGGAGACGGGGTCGAAAGGAGTGAATTTCTCGGTCTTCCAGTCGTCCTTGAGGATGTCACGGGCCTTGGGGTAGCGCTTGAGCGTGAGGATGGTAATCTTGTCGATGGGGTCCAGAGACTTGATGTTGTGGGAAGAAGCGAGAGCGGCGCAAGCCATCATCCAGTTGACATCCTCGCCCTCGGCGACGTAGGGCTCACGGATGGAGAGCTGGTTGGCGGTGAGAGTACCGGTCTTGTCAGAGCAGAGCACGTCGACACCGGCCAGGGACTCGATGGCAGTGAGCTTCTGGACGATAGCCTGCTGCTTGGCGAGGTAGGCGGCACCGACAGCCAGAGTGGTGGTTGTGACGACAGGAAGACCGACGGGAACACCGATGATGAACAGAATGAGCACGTAGTGCAGGAGAGTGTTGCTGGAGTCTTCAGGGGTCGCGAGCTTGATGCCACGGAAGAAACCACCGATCCAAGCAACGAGAATCCAGAACATGACGAGGACGAGGAGCGCGGTTCCGATGCTGTTCATGATAGCCTTGAAGTGACCTTGGTCCTTGGCGCCCTRGACGAGAGTGGCAGTGCGACCGACGAAGGAGAACTTGGCGGATGTCTGGCAGACGGCGTAGGCCTTGCCACGCTTGCAGCCAGTGGTGTAGTAGACGACATCGCCCATGAACTTGTCAACAGCGAGGGATTCACCGGTGATGGCGGACTGATCGGTAGCAATGATGGAGTGACCCTGGTGCTGGATGCCCTCACCGTCGTCACCGTCGGCATCCTCAGAACCAGCGGGATCCTCCTCGGGGTTCAAGGCGTGCTGCTCACGCAGCTCCTTGTACTTCTCAAAGTCTTCGGGGTGCTCGTAGTCACAGATGAGACGGGCGTCGGCGGGGACAGACTGGCCCTCCTCAATGACGACAATGTCACCGGGGACAAGCTCACGAGCCTTGATGTCCTGTTCCTGTCCATCGCGAATAACGGTGGCCTTCATGGMAATGTCTCCCTTCAAGCTGGCGACGACATCGGCAGCCTGCTTCTCTTGGTACCAACCGACAGCGGCGTTCAGCAACAGAATACCAATGATGACACCAAAGTCGATCCACGAACGAAGACCGGCGGCGAGGAGGACAGCGAGTTCCATGACTGCCAAACAATCAGCAATGCTCTGTGATAGCCAGCCCTGCATCCTACGACACGCCAAGCTTTTTGCGACCGAAGAAGCTCTACGCCACTACGGAGCTGTAGCTGCAAGCGAGCTTAAACGCAAAAAGCAAGACCGAGCCCTAGATGTGCCATTGCGCTGGGGTTGGTTGGCAAAACGTACCGTAAAGAATGGGACCAGTGAAGAACATCAAGAACTTGATGAACAAGTTCTCCTTGTCGGTGGTGATTTCGTTCCAGCCAAACTTCTTGCGGCGAGCCTCAACCTCGCTAGCGGTGATACCCTGGCGGATGTCGGCGGTGAGCCACTCGTCCGGAACGACAGTGTCCTGTCCCTCCACGGCGGTGGACTCGGACTTCTTCCAAAACTGCGGACACGGTTAATATTGCCAGTTCGCAGACACGGAAATGTCGAACTGCACGAACCTGCCATGGCTTCTTCTTTTGRGATTCAGCGTGGTTGTTGGCCTGCTCCTCCTGCTGAGCGAGCTTGGGATCTCTGTAGGTCGAAATGTACTTTTGCAGAGCGGTGTACTCGTCTAACATTACACCGTCAGTCGCGTTCTTGAAGGACATTATAATGTGGCGATGATGATTTACCGAGATCCTCAATGTTGCCAGGAGCCTGCGACCACTTGCGAGATCTGCGCGTGCATGTCAGTGCGTGGTCCAAACATGGCGATTGCGCAGCTTGCGGGCAATGACGGCCGGCGCGACAGCAATCACAACAACGACATACCTCTCCTGGCCACCCTCACCACCGTTCTCCATGTCCTTGTCGGAGAAGCTGACACGTGGAGCCGCCATCGTCAAATAGCGATGCCCAAGTCAATGGTCGCTGTGATGGAAGGAATGTCGAAGTGCGAGACGCGCAGCTGTGAAGGAAAGAAAGAAGAAGCTTCGGCGTGGATGGGCTGAGGATAAAAAGGACGATTGCGAGCTATGGACGCGGGCAATGCCGCCGCTGCCGAGCTTTCGTCAAAGTGGGTGCCACTCTTAGTGCCAAAGGCTCGTCCCTGCGGGTTATCGATGTGGTCGGACCGTTGATGCAGATTATGGCAATAACGTAACCGCTGCAGCGCCCGCTGATACCGTGCTTTCTTGGGGACAGCGCTCCCGCTGCGTGAGGGACTTTGGACATCCCAGTCCGGCGCGCGCATGCTTTGCGCACGCCCGACTGGCTCGAGAAAGGCCCGAACTCACGCTCGCCAAATCGATACTAACGTCATGCACGCCGCTCCCCGCCGCTCTCTGCTAATGCACTGCACGGTCCACTCAACGATCCAGCCGGCTCGTTCGTCGGCGCTATCAGCAAATGAGCGTGCAGCTGGCAGCTTACCCGATCGGACACGAAGCTTGACCAAGCAGATTCTCGCAATATCTGGCTGGAGAAGCGAAAGTGGCCCTACACGATACACGACGTCTCATTCGCGCACCCGCGCTCGGCCCACGACTATGGGAACATGGGTGACGGGAGGATTGCCAACTGACGTCGATGGGACATGGGTGCAGTGATGGTCAGCATCTGTGCTGATATTGGATCAAAGCTACGGTGTCGGACAGGATGCGGAAGGAAGGCATTGGAAGCGGCGTGGCGCGCTCCAGACACATCCGACACAACGAGGTGGGAGCGCAAAAGTCTCAGACGTGCCCAGCAATTGCTGCAGTAACAAAAAAGGCAAGCAGCCAGGTCTTGGCCAATTTCGCGTCAGGTTTACCTTGTGAACGTGGGTACCCTTACTCCTAGTTAAACTCCATGAGTGGGCCACGCGCCAAGAGCCGAAATGAGTTCGCTGGCTCCCGTTCTGCTTTTGCTGTGTGCAGCTGGCCGAGTTTAGGATGGAAGGATGGATCTTCCAGGGGATTGCCAAATTCCGCGGGCAACAGCCGGCCACAACAAACAACAGCTGGCGATGCGACGCAACAAGGCGATACGGACGAGACGGAAATTCACTCCTCCGGGCCTGTCTCTCAAAGGATGCATCCCACCGTAATGTGGCATGACGATGGTATGAGGTGCCGCTCGACCCGGCTATCGCACGTAGCCTGTCCTGTCAAATCCGCCTCGAAAGGTCGCAAAGTACCAGGTGGCAGGTCGGATCGCAGCGCGGTAGACTTTGCATGCGCCGTGAGCCGCCTGTCGCGTGTCTTTGTCGCCAGCAAAGTAACCCAACGGCTGTATCGGCTCTTAGGGCGTCGGGAACTGAAGGCAACTGTGTTGTGGATCGCCCGAGATCCATGAGAAAACTTTTAATCCCTCACATCCTACGCAGTCGGTGTCGCGGTATCAAGCACGCCGCCGACGATGTGAGGCATTTCTAATCTTCTAGTCGTACATGAGAAGCTCCACTGTCACAAATGCCGTGTTCCAGGTCGTCTCGACCCTCTTGGACACTTGGACACTTGGAAGTTGTTGGGATCCATTCAACCACTGCGACACGGTCCGCGATGAACCYGCATTATGCAGTGAAACTCCAGTGCCCTCCGTTTCACTCAGACTTCACTGATGATCATCGTCCTTGGTCTTCTTGTCAACAACACCTCGCTCGTTGAACGGGTCACACCGCAGTCTTGGACTCTGTTGACCTGCGCCGGGGATGCCGCAAATCAATTCGCGATGTGCTCCATGAATCACCGTGGTCGTGATCAAAGGGATGTCCTTGCGAGACCAACTGGAACCCTTGGCCATTCTTGGTATATCTGCTTCATGCAGAAGATCGTCCACAGTGCTTCCCCCCGGACTTGGCAAATTTCGCGCAGACCGCTTTGCGAATGACTTGTCAAACTTCAGAGAACACAGCAAGCGGTGGTGCAATGCGCGCTGTGCGTCCGACCAGCCCGCATCCGGAAACCGTGACGTTCAATGAAATCGCGAACAACGACCCTAACCTCTAGTCCATTGACTTCGCCACGAAGCCGCGTTGAAAGCAGTTCTGGCGGGAAAATGGCTCCAGCTGATGGAGAGCAGGCTCCTAAAAGTTGCGACCTGAGTTGACAGGACGTCACGGTTGATCGCAATTGCTCTGTCCGTATGCATTTTGAAGGAAGAACGACAGACGAGGTAGGTCTGGTTGCTGTGGCACGTTTTTCGCATTCCTCAAGTCTAGCATTCATATCAATGTCAGAGGCATGGAACAAATCGCGAAGCAGCGCACGAGAGTTCCATCGCATCYCAGACAGTTCCACCATCATACGGATTGCAGCAAGTCGAATGGCCCTCGTACACCACAACAAACGACTTGCAAGCCCCAAACCAGCCCACCCCGATTCAGGCTGAGCCTACGATCTGCTCTCAAGGATATTATTTCCAAGGATTTTCACAGCCTCGCGCTGCACGCCAAACCAGACAAGCCACCCATGGTATCCCAGCCACGTCCAGATCCTGTTCGGATGAAGGACTCCGACGACTACTTGACCGAAAGAGCCGCAAACCCACGCACTGGCCTCATCTCACCATCACTTGTGTCAAGCACTCCGTGTAGAGCAAATACGCCCGATACTCCTGGTGATGCGCTGAAGTTGCTCCGCCACGAGCACGACCATTCCTCGCCCACTCCCGCACCGAAAAGACTGTTGTACAGCACGGCGAATGAGGGAAGAGAGATCAGTAGTGGCAGCGGTCTGGCATACGGCGAGCAAGATGAGCAATACGAGGAGCGAAGGGCAGGCACACCATGTACGCTGCCTGAGGACCGTTTGGTCGTGCACATGCCTTCGGCCAAGGAACCGCAGCCTTTTGCGTACCCGGGATATTCATCTGAGCAAATCGAGGCTTTTGAGCACTACAAACACAAGGCACGGCGCGYTTCTAGTGAGGGCTACGATCGTCGCTTTTTACAGAACCATCGCAATGCGCCTTCGTACAGCGCTACCGACGCGAACCACGAGCATTGCCCCGAGAAGAATGATGTCTATTCCTCGTGTTCTCGCCAAGTTCGTTACTTCCAACCGTACAACGGCGTGCCCGACCGGCCACAATCGCAGTTGGTAGTTCGAAAGCGGAACGTTGTCAAGCCCGTGTGCCAAGCAGGCGAAGCCGTTGCAGCTTTTGCAGATCAATCTGGGCGTGCTCAGTGGGGCGCTGAAGTACCTGATAGTACATCCACGTCAGCCATGACACACGATCTGAAGTTCAATAAGTGTTCAGTTGAGAGCCATGGATCGTTCATGCCCGCACCGAGCGTTTGCGATCTTACCAAGCCCGCACAACAGCCCCACATAGCTCCTGAGAAGATCTCCAAGCAATCGTGCATGGCGCCCAGAAGGGGAAGCGCTCATCAAGACGTTGCCAAGGGCAATCATGTCGACAATCATAATGCTTCCAACGCGCGTTCACAAGCGGATCCAACGGGTTTGGACATGACCGACCTTCGCACGCTGCCTTGTGTCACATTGGTACGGCCTGAGTATGCTGCTTTACCGGGCTTGCGCGGACAGCCGTCAACATGCGAGAGTGTCAGGAGTTGCTCCCTAGGATGTCGCCGGGACGTGAGGAGCGGACAATGCCTGGAGCAGCGAAAGGTTTCGCTCCCAGTAAGTGCGAGCCATCTGACGACTGCAGAGCTGCCAAGTCCTAACAACGACACTGGACAAGGATCTGTCGACAAAGCCGAAGAAATACTTGTGGGCATCTTGAGCTGGTCGTTGTGCTATATTAAAAGCATACAGGTGCCGCAGAGTGACTTGATAGAAACTCTTCGTTCTTCAAGTGCCACAGTGCGGGAGAAAGCCGATGCGTTAAAGGCTGCCTTGTCATTAGCTGGACACGTACTTGCGGTGGGAACGGCGCTGGCTATGATCTGGCAGTTGAGCGCTGCTGTGATACAGTTGTTACAGATCGCTCTCTGGCCTTTGGCGGTCCCTTTTCGGATATTGAGGTGGCTTCTGGGTGCAGCTTAGATCGAAGTGGTGAACTAATCTTTCGCTTCCCGATCGGACATCTTTTATCCTCACTGCTTATCTCTTTCATGGAGTGGGAGCTATTCTTGCGAACTTTCGCTGTGCACGGCATGTTGTGAGTTGATCTCTGAGAGAGAATAATGCTCTCAAGGCATCAATATAATGTAGTCGCTTGAAAGCTCTGACAGGCTCTAGGTGTCGCTTGCGTTGCCCTCTATAGTAATACGAAGAACGTGAGAGGTTGAGCTGTTTCTGCGAAATCTGGTCTAGCCCGTCTCGCCGATGAAGCCATCCAGCCTTGCTTGACAATGTCTCGCTCTACAGAAATCTGATACCTACGATAGATATTTGCTGCTTGTAGCACTATAGCTGAGTCAAGAGCTAGATTGTACCAGTCGGGAAGAACAGGCGAATGCCCCTATCGTGCTTTAAGAATCAGCAGGTGCTCTGGTCGAGCAAGCTCGTCCTGCGAAGATGCTCCTCTGGCATTTAAAGAGCGCAGGCCTACCGGCGACTCACCGCAGATGAGCTTAACGCCTGCGAGACTCACAGAACTGCTTGGAAGACACGCTCACGGGAGGGCTATGATGGGATCTCATTCCTCGTCTGTAAAGGATGAAAAGGTTTCTGTYTCGGTATCGGAACGTCTTTGTCGTCCTAACGGCATTATTTGCAATGCAGCGAAGCCCAGTATTCGCGCAGCCCAGGCCCAATCCATCCTTGGGAGATATCGCGTCGCGGAGATTGAAGGCAGCTTTGCGATACTGTTTGTGGCTGCGGGAGCTTCGCCATATGTCGTGTTGTTACGCGAGTTGGCACTGTATATGCAGACGTTGCTTCTTTTCGCGAAACTCCATGTGTAAGTAGCTTTCGATACTTTCGTCAATGCCTTCGTTCACGCAATTCAGCGAAGATATCTGCATGCCGTTCGTTCCAGTGTTTCCACTGTTGCTCAGTACACCTAGAAGCTTCCGAATTAAAAGTTGGCCCTACTTTTTGACTCCCTCGATCAACTCGCCCACACCACCAGTCCGTTGTGTATTGCTTACCCACCACCKCGAAACGAACACCGTGCCAGGCCAGCGCTCGCCAACAGCACATCAATRGCGGCCAGTGGCGAAGAGGTTCGGGGGTTGGAGGAGGAGCTGGCTCTGCTTGAGGGCGACTTTGCGGCGTGCGGCGCCAGCATGGTGTCTCTGCTGCTGCGTATTCGCAAGCAGACACCGGCGACTGGGCGCCGCACCGCCCACACGCAAGAGGAGAAGCGCCTCTATATCCTCGGGGTCCAGGCCCTCAACATCGTCGCCGGGGCCGCCCTGACGGCCTTTGGGCAAGCATCGCCGCAACTCGGCGCCCAGGAGAAGTGGATCACTCCACGGCTGCGCAAGCCTGTCTTGCGCTACGGCCATAGAGTTGCTCGGCTTTCCTACATGAACATCAGCATGGATATCCTGATGGCATTGACTAAAGGAGACGGGACCAAGCTCGACCCGCCATCGACCATCTACGGCCGCACGACTGGCTTTTGCACCCTTGATTCCGAAGAGACCCTGCTCCAAGCCGCCTCTGAAGTGCTCCAGTTGAGCAGTACTGCCGAGGCCGACACGTACTCTTACGTACAAGGCTTCAAGGTGGTACTGCCTGCCATTGACGACGACGATCATGCGTGGAAGACAGCCGCCTTCGCGTACGTCGCGCGGACACTCACCGCTCTTGCTCAATCTCATTCAGTCTGGTTCAGCACTGTGACCCAGCATTTTACGGCCACTCTATGGGGACAAGTGGTGCCAGGGACTGATGTGACTGCATTCAGGCCGTACACAGGACCTGCCCAGGCAACAGCTTGCGTTTTGCAAAAGGTGCAACCGACGGGAAGATCACTTGCAAATTCCGAAAAGCAAGAGGAGCTTTGGGACCATCTCAAGATCGCGTTGAAAAGATTGAGCTCCTCGAAAGTTGGYCAGCTAGAAGGCCAAGCCAGGGCAGCTTTCACAATCATACGAGATGCCGGCGGCGGCGATCGAAACAACGGCGACACCCTCTTCAGCTCGGAGTACAGCGAAGCAGTCTTTAAGACCGCAGTACTCGGTCTTGAGATCTTGGACAGAAAGTTACGAGATTACTTCGGGATATCAGCCCCCCTTGGCGACGATATCGAAGCTCATCAACCAGCGATTGACAGGAACCCCAGGCCCAAMTGGCTCGACACTCTCAACACACGTCGCTGGGCCATTTTGGAGTGTCTCGACCATCTCTTCTCCAGAAAGGGGGACGATCCAGCGAGGCTGAACACGGCATCATCAATCATCGCGCTATGCCAGGGTGCCAATGTGGGTGCTGCGGTGCACAAGGACCATCCGGAAAAAGTGTTGGCCTGGGCAGTCTCGTCGGCGCAATGGACACAGGAGTGGAGACAGGAGATGATGGGGTATGTTCGGCTTGCGATTGTGGGAGCCGCACAGTTCCTGTCCAGTGAGTTCGGCGACGCGGATGTGAAGCTGGGAGGGAAGATTGTGCCCCGGGCGAAGGACCGGGAGCTATGGCTCAGAGATCGAGTTCGTGCCAACGATGTGTGAGAAGTATGATTGTCGAAGTCCTTGCTAAGCAGCAGCCGGTGCGTTGGCAACATGAAGACCGGAGAAGAAGCAGTGAACCATGCCAGGCATGTTTGTGGCAAGGAGGCTTTGCAGCGAGTTACGACGGCTCATTTCCGCATCGATGTGGAAAGTAGGTAGATGAGATACAATGCCCATACTACATGACTGATCCAACACGGTGTTGAGCAGGATTACTACATGTTGCTCCAAGTACTTTAGATCGAGGGAACAGGAAAGCCGTGACGTTCAATCGCGTCTCGAAGGTTCGCCGGCTCAATAAACCAATCACGCTTCGCGCGAAAAGTCCCCCATTGATTAACTTTCATCCATCGTCAACTTCGTCCTGTTATCACTTTCACTCCCCAGCATACAGTTGACCATGAGTCTAACGTCGCCGGCGCTGCTCCCCAAAGCAGCCAATCCATTGCGATTGCTTGCAGTATCACAGCGCCCGCGACACACACAGCAGGATCGGCCTCAATGTCGAAACCAGCGGCATGGAACCCGGTCATTTTCTATCAAAGCAGCACCATCCCGACCACGACAAGCACCGACGAACCATGAACGGATACAACCACGCAGGTCATTCCATGCCTCTTCTGGGCTTTGCGCGGTGAAAGACCCATATACCGCCCTCGGTATTAGCAAATCTGCTACCTCGAGCGAAATCAAGAAAGCTTACTATGGCCTTGCGAAAAAGTATCACCCGGACACAAATAAGGAGCCTACTGCAAAGGAAAAGTTTGCCGAAGCGCAGAGTGCATACGAGATCCTAAGCGACTCGAAGAAGAAGGAGATGTACGATCAGTATGGCTCCGCGGCTTTCGATCAGAATGGCGAAGCAGGTGGACCTGGGCCAGGAGGGTTTGGCGGGGGAAGTCCCTTTGGAGGTGGCTTCGGTGGATTCGGTGGAGGACAAGCTGGAGCCGGTGGATTCGGCGCCGACTTCAACTTCGAGGACCTTTTCTCTGCTTTTGGTGGCGGTGGCGCACGAAGGGGGAGAGGGCGGGGCCAGCCTTTCCAAGAGGAGGTCATGGTTGGAGAGAACATCGAGGTCCAGACGAACATCTCCTTCATGGATGCTGCAAAAGGTGTACAGAAGGACATTACCATTACGCCATTGGTTCAGTGCAAGACTTGCACGGGCTCGGGCTTGAAGAARGGAACTACCAGGAGTGCATGTAAAAGCTGTGAAGGGACTGGTCAGAGGGTACACTTTATGCAAGGCGGCTTCCAGATGGCGAGTACGTGTGGAACATGTGGCGGGACCGGCGTGCAGATTCCAAAGGGAGCAGAGTGTGGAGGGTGCAGAGGGAACGGAGCTGTGAGAGAGRAGAGAACGGTCACCGTGGATATTCCAGGCGGAGTAGAGGATGGCATGCGGCTGAGGGTCATGGGAGAGGGCGATCACCCTCCTACTGGACAGGCTGCCAATCCCAGCGCAAGGAGCCAGAAGGGAGACTTGTATGTTTTCATTCGAGTTGCACCGGACTCAAAGTTCTCGAGAAGTGGGAGCGATGTGCTATACACCGCGAGCATACCCCTAACGACGGCTATTTTGGGAGGCGAGATCAACATTCCCACACTAGACGGCGAAGTCAAAGTCAAGGTCGCTACGGGTACGGGCACTGGAGACAAAATCACAATGTCAGGAATGGGAATGAAGAAGCTCCAGGCACGAAGAGGAGGAAATGGAGATCTTCGGGTAGAGTTCAAAGTCCAGATGCCCAAGTACCTCTCAGTCAACCAGCGAACAATCATTGAGATGCTTGCGGACGAGATGGGAGACAAGAACGCGAAGCGCATCATGAACTTGAACAATCTGAAGCATGGCGAGAAGGCCGCACCGGAAACCAAGAGTGCTGGAGGTAAAGCCGACGATCACCAGGGCGAGGGTTTCCTCAAGAACATTTGGCATTCCGTTACAGGCCAACACGAGGAGCCGAACAAGTCATCGGAAGCAGGAAAGGGCAACGAGCAGTCGAAGCAGCAAGACGAAAAGCAGAAGAAGAAGGCTTCCGGATCAGGTTGATGGCTGTTGTATAAGCWTGTACTTGTTCTTGTGTATAAATGGGCTAGTTGATTGGCGGCATGAGCGGAGTGTTGCAGGGCATATCCCAGCTCTTCTGATAAAATCAGAGGGATCGCAATTGTTGTACATTAGAAGTAATGGTGTTCGTCCATCGTAGTCGTCTCAACCCGACAATCTCGACTCTTATACCAGCTCCAGAGCATTATCCTCAACCTCAGGCGCCTGTAGGAAGCGCTTAGGCGTCTTCGTCACAGCATCCGCGGCTTGGGCGCTTAATGAGACTGACATTCTTCGAGCAGATCCGATCTGACTGGATCGCCAAGGTTGACCGCTGGTTTTCGAGGAAGCGCCCGATTACTGTACTAACAAATGGGCGCATATCCAAACGCATTTGATGCATGTGGGGGATGTCATATAGGTGAAGGTAGGCCACGAGGTAGGCCGCAGGATTTCCCCAAAAGCTTCTAGGTTGCGCATCCCACTTTGGACACCTCCCACGTCACACAGCAGCACAGTCAGCGTGTACTCGGAAACCTTAGGCTCACCCGTGCATCGTGCCTTGCATCTGTTCCAGCAAACAACGCCCGAACTACTCTGACGCACATCTCACGAGGAAGAGGAAGTTTTGATTTGCTTCACACAACGCAGCGGCGGCCTGTGTATGCTGGACAGCTTGATTGGGCGGGGATTTGGTCGCACAGAAGTCGAGTGGATTCGTCTCGTTTGCCTGTGATGAGCTGGCAGTAGGGAAGCAAGCAGGCAGGACATAGGAATTGCGAGTTGCGATTGGATACACCCTCGATCGACTCCATTGCTGTCTCTCGACTCGACACTCGCTCGACCTTCGACACTTCCCACGTGCATCCACCATGCTTCCTGTCCGGCCAGGACTTTCTCGCCAGCTCTCCGCAGCCGCAATGCAGGTTCCCATGATCAGCGCGCCTCAGAAGCAGACCAACGAAATCGACTGGGTCGCTCCGCTCAAGCAGCACATCCGCAGTGCATATGGCGATGATCCAGAATCCTACAATGAGGAATGTGACGCCTTGAATCGTCTCCGCCAGGATATGCGCGGAGCGGGGCGAGATAGCGCGGCGGGACGAGATCTGCTGTATAGATACTATGGACAGCTGGAGTTGCTCGATCTTCGCTTTCCCGTGGACGAGAACCACATCAAGATCAGCTTCACTTGGTTCGATGCTTTCACACACAAACCTACAAGTCAGTTCTCGTTGGCGTATGAAAAGGCCAGCATCATTTTCAACATATCCGCGGTGTTATCATGCCATGCTGCGAACCAAAATCGTCACGAGGATACCGGGTTGAAGACTGCATATCATTCCTTCCAGGCTTCCGCGGGCATGTTCACTTATATCAACGAGAATTTCCTTCATGCTCCTTCGACCGATCTCAGCCGGGAGACTGTCAAGACGTTGATCAACATCATGCTTGCTCAGGGCCAAGAAGTCTTCATCGAGAAGCAGGTCATGGAYAAGAAGAAGCCAGGACTAATCGCAAAACTTGCCGCGCAGGCTGCATACCTCTACGCGCAAGCCGTGGAAGGTGTGCAAGACAACGTCTCCCGTGCCATCTTCGAACGCGTGTGGTTGTTGATGGTGCAAATCAAGCAACATCACATTGCCAGTGTGGCACAATACTACCAAGCTGTAGCCGACTACGAAGCGAACAAGTATGGAGAAGCCATTGCCCGCCTCACAGCAGCGCAGAATGCCGCCAAAGAAGCCATCAAGCTTGCAAATGCGTTCCCCGGAAACGTTCCTTCTAACAGTAACCTCGTTTCCGAAACGGGCGTGATTTTGCTTGACATGGCGAAGAAGCAGGCTGCGTCAATCACTGAGCTGCAGGCAGAGTACAACCGAGACAACGACATGATCTACCACCAACCGGTGCCGTCAATAGAGAACCTGGGAAGTATACCCAAGTTACCAGCTGCGAAAGCAATTCCTGTCAGTGAACTCTACCAAGGACAAGACATCCACCGAATCATCGGACCGGACATCTTCTCACGAATCGTGCCCATGTCAGTGACAGAAAGCGCCAGTCTATACGACGAGGAAAAGGCAAAAGTGGGGAGAGCCGAAGCGGAAAGAGTCGAGGCCGCAGACCAAGAGCTGGTAGCTGCGTACGATTATCTTCGACTCCCCGGGAGTATCGACATCATGAGGGGAACTGCAGATCAGGAAGCCATGGGTGTGGATGGAGACTTCAGGAACTGGTGCGAGGAGCTTGCTGGGCACTCCCCATTCATCCCAGTCTTCGACCGGTTGAGGGATGATAAGGGACAGATCCTCAACACTTTAGATGGTTGTATGAAGCAGTTGGACATGGAGGAGTCTGTTTGCGAAAAGATGCGCAGCAAGTATGGTGCGGAATGGACGCAACAGCCTTCTTCCCGTCTTACCCAGACTTTGCGAACTGACGCGCGCAGCTACCGTGCTGCGGTTGAGGAAGCGGCGACCAGTGACGCACAATTATATGCCTCGTACCGACAGTATGAGGGAGACATGGAGGAGATGCGGAGTGCTGGAGAGACGGACGAGGCCGATGTGCTGTACCAACGTGCAATGRCCAAAGCCGGTGCTGGCATGAAAGGCGGCATGAGTCCTTCTCAAGAAGGCAATTTGCTCGACGATGACTTTGAGAGTGATGGCAAGGAGAGTATTGCCGAGCAGCTGGAGCGAGTCGAAGGTATAATRAGAACACTGTCACTTGTCAAGCGAGATCGAACTCAGGTGCTCAAGGATCTCAAAGAAAAGGTATGCAGAGAAGTTAGTATAGTGAGGAATGCTGAATTAACACATTACTGCGCAGATCCGAACAGACGACATCTCCTCCGTCTTGATCCTCAACAAGAAAGCGATCACTAACCAAGAACATGCGCTGTTCAAAACGGAACTAGAGAAGTTCCGCCCGTATCAGGWCCGGATTATGCAGGCGTTGCACAAGCAAGCTTCGCTGGTCAAGGAGTTAAAGCAAGTGTACGAGATACTGTTGGCTGACAAGAGGGTCAAAAAGGAGACTGAGAGATATCATGGCTTCACAAAGCAAAGAGGCATTGTTGTCGGGAAGTACAGGAAGGTATGTTCTAGGGGTGAAACAGTGACTGATATACCGCCTTGCTGACCTTCATCCTTAGGTCTGGCAAGCGTACAAAGACCTACAAGCGGGCCTCGACCGCGCTCGGCAGTTCTACGCTGAAATGCAGGAAACTTGCGAGAGCTTGAAGAAGAATGTTGAGGCCTTTGTTGAGAACCGCAGAAGTGAAGGTGGTCAGCTTCTCAGCTCCATCGAGGCCTCTAAGAGTAATGGCGCGAGTAAGGAGCAGGAGAGGCTGAACGCTGTCATGGAGAGGATGCGCTTGAGTGGTAGCAACTCACCCGCCCCACCTCCGCCTCCACCTTCTGCGGGCTACGACCGGGACCACAGACCCACGCCTCTGCAAAGTCAAGCAAGCTGGGGATCTCAGCCTCCAACATACAACCCTGCCGCGAGTCCGCCAATAACCCCTCGATACCCGCCCACGAATGGCAACGGAATGCAGAGTCCCGCACCATATCCGTCCTACCAACAATCACAGCAAAACAACTCCTCAGCAGCAGGAGGGAACGGGAGCTACAACCCAAACTCATACGGCGCGATGAGTCCTCCAGCCCACCAGCTGCACTTCTCCCCCCCACCGTCACAGTCGCCATATGGAAACTTTCAACAACCACAGCAGCAATACGTACCTCAGAATCAACAATCACAACCGCAGTACGGCCAGCAACCACAGTACCCTTCACAGCAACCATCATACCACCTGCCCGGTCCGCCGCCCGGACCGCCTCCGAACGGGGACTACAGCGCGATGCAGGCGACACAGTATCCTGCTGGTCCCGGCGGTTATGCTCATGATCCAAGACGATCGCAGCCTCAACAGCAGCAGAACGGTGGATCGACGGGTGCTGATCCATGGGGATCGCTGTCAAGTTGGAAGTGAGGAGAAGTGAGCATTGTGAGGAATGGGTTGCTGTTAGCATTTGCTGGACAAGTGGTGGTGCATGGCGTGGTGTTTTGAGCTTGATTTCGAATGCTTTCTGGCGGTCCCTGCTTGATGTATGTGAGAGGTGAAAGGAATGTCGTCAAGAATTACGGTCCGGGAAATGTGCATGTGATGCGAACGAGGCGAGGGTTGGTTGGTGTATCTACGTAGACCTTTCACTTCTTTCAACATCGGCAAACATCAAATCTCAATGCACATGTCGCTTTCTGATATCTAGAATGGCAATCTCAAAGTAATTCCTGCCTGTCAACCCATGCCTTCAAAAACCCTTGCCCCTTCGCTCATGCATAATCAGACCACCAATCATCCACATCCATTCCATCATTCCTGATACCTTCAAGTCACTTGCCTTTACATCCCACTCTCTACCCGCTAAATCTGAACCGAACAGCCTCTAACCTCCCCAAGCCTTCTCTGGGAGCCACGTTTCTCCTCCGATACCCATTCGTGAAATCCGCCAACAACCCACGGATCTTCCTAATCTCCCCAGCTTGCAATCTCTGCCCAATGTTCCGCATCAGTCGCTCACGCTCCTGGTCCGCGATGCTGCCTTCAGGAAGCATGTTTACCGTCTTGCCGACCCACTCGCTGACAGGTTCCGGAAGAAGCTGGAAGAGTGCGAGCAAGACTCCGCTGGCGTCTGGGTGGGCATCAACAGGGAAAGTGTACATCATGCCCGTCAAGCAGCGCTGAACGAGACGCTCACCTTCCGCCAGGGTGAGGTCCTTGACGCGAGACTGGATCTCAGGCGGATTGGGCTGATTGGAGTAAGTACCATCTTGTGCGTCGAAGGCTGGTGAGGGCGCAGATTCAAAGCCATATGCGAGATAATCGCGGAGGAAGTGAAGAGTGGCGATAAGGGGTTCCTCCTTGAGGAGGGTGAGGGWGGTAGAGGCTGCGCTCAAGATGGGCGGCAATAATGGTGACATGAGAAGTTTGATTGGATGGTATAGGAGAACATCCGTGGAAAGGCGGAAGAAGTCCTCGATGACATCTGGCAGCTCTTCGGGGGCGAGCTCGTTGAGGATGCGCATAAACGCCGTTGCTTGCTGCTCGTAGAAGACGTAGATGTGGTCCGTGGTTTCCCTCGAGACATATTCCGAGACGTCTGAGAACTCGCGCACGATGCTGTCAGTAGCCCAAAGAAAACAGCCTTGTCTGCTGGCCGTGAAACCCGATGCAAGCTTCTCTGCCAGGATGGGTAGAAGAGGTGCAGTATGGATGCGGTAAGACAGAACGATGTAACGCCAACATCTGCATATGCGCTCGACGATCGGCACGAAGTCAATGTAAGCTTCGCAGACTTGGGCCAGTACCGGAAATATCTCCTGACAATACTGCACGGCGGGGTGAGGTTTTGATGGCTCCACATAAGGAGTTACCCACTGCACGAAGATTGTGAGCAGGTTCAGATGGTCAGCGATGGCGATCTTGTGCTCCTTTTCTGTCGCAGCTTGCGCCATGCTGACCAGTCTCTCCATGATCGGGTCGCAGCAGAGTTTCAGTGACTGATGTAGAGTGTCCAAAGGTTGCTTAGCCAACACGGATGCGACGCCCTCTGTGACCTCTTCTTGGCTGCTCGCGGGCAATGCATCGAGGTTCTGCTGATAGAACTGCTGCAGCTGTGGCATGAATCCTTTGAGCAGATCTGCGCAGTCGTTACAGAAGAACTTGAAGCTGAGCGCTGCAGCACGAATGACCTCGGGTGACGGATGGTTGAAGGCCGCCATGATAAAGTTGAGCTGATCTTGCAGTGTCTCGGGGTGTTGAGACGTCCATTCTGTATACCGTCCCAAAGCCATGACAGCCTGAAA
The DNA here is from genome assembly GCF_900074925.1 of Ramularia collo-cygni. Classification (NCBI taxonomy): domain Eukaryota; kingdom Fungi; phylum Ascomycota; class Dothideomycetes; order Mycosphaerellales; family Mycosphaerellaceae; genus Ramularia; species Ramularia collo-cygni. The sequence continues at coordinate 555,752 of NW_019716261.1, forward strand.
TCGCACCTTCTCCTGGTCCGGAATCTGCACAATCAGCGGGATGAGTCGCGGAAGCATGATGTTCTCGTCAGGAGGAACCTGTCTGCCCATGGCGCGCATGCTGAACAGAGGAGCCTCAAGCGTCTGCCATTGTGGGACTTTGCCTGCGCTTGCTTGAGGGCCATGCTGTGTGACCCATGCCTCAATCAGAATATAGCTCTTTTGGAGACACTCAGTGACACCGATGACCTCGCAGCAATCCTTGAGCACATCGCCCAGCTGGTGGCGGAACTCTCGAAATCTGTCTTCTGCTTCGCGGTCACCATCGAAGAGGTCAGCATCGTTGCCATTCTCAGGCAATGGATATTGGAGGTGATGGATCATTATGTCGACCAATTTCGAATAGACGTGCACGAATTCCAGGCGTGCGTCCATGTATCGCTCCAGGGTGATGTACTGCTTCAGCTCGTACCAAAAGTTGAATGTTTGGGCAAGAGCCTCTCGTTCCTTGTCGTGGATACAGCACTCGAGCACCGCTTCGACCAACGCGAGGAAATCTTTGGGCTGTCGCGCGATGAGCACTACCCATGCCTCACCAGCCTCGGCGAAGACTCGAGTAATGCCTTTGTACGTCTCCCAATCCTCCTCCTCCGCGCATGGCTTTATCCGTGTGACCAAGGTGGCCAAGCGTGGGTAGAGGACCTTGATTGTAGCCATGTTCTCGTCGACCTCTCTCGTTTCCTTGAAGATGGCACACAGCGTCTCCACAGCCGCGTCGAAGGACTGATCGGACTGAATAGCGGCCATGACCACATCCATCAACGGCGAGTTGACGATGTCGTTCAAGGGTACTTCCCTAATCCATGATGTGATGCACTCCATGAGCTGCGGGTTCTTCGCAGCCTCGGACGACGACTGGGCGTACTGCACCAAAAGCTGCAGCACATTCTGTCCATTCCTCTCCAGCAGCTCTTCCTGGCGTGTTCGTAGCTCGTCTTCCGCCAGATTAATCTTCCTGCCTTCTGTCACTTCTTCGGGCAGTACATGCAGAAACTCAAGCACGCATGCTATTCCCGCCGCATCACCTCCCAGTGCTGCCACAACCGTTGACAGCACATCCTTCCATTCCAACATCAAAATGGCCAGGTTGGCCAGACACACGCACAACTGAGTCCGAATGGGCTTAGGACCCTTGGCGTATTGTGCAAGTAGGTTGACCAGTGTATCCCGCAGTTGTGGCAGTGATTCCTTGGGCAGTTGGTGGAAGTCGAAAACAATCTTTGTTGCACCTCCGTCAGTCTTTGCCATCCCATGCTCTCCAACCCCAGCTTACCATACCTTTCCCTTCAACGTCGTCGCCGCAAACAGCTTCGCCTCGTCGGTCGAGTCTGGCGACTGCAGAATGGCGAAGGTCGAGGTCCATGCCTCGGACGATTTCTGGAACTGCTCGAGGTAGTTGTGCGCCTCGTGCTTGGTGGCCCGTTCGACACCGCTGCTGGACATGGTTGCCAGCGCGGAGAGGACAGGCGCAAAAGACGCGGTAGAGGCGGCCATCTCGTCTTGAATGTGGTGGTCACAATGTCGATGTCTGTGATTCCTGCGAATGCGGTGGTGGATGCTTGATGCACTACACTACAGCATCGCTTGCTGGAGAAYGATTCGCGCGCTTACAATCAAGCGTGGACACTCGGAGTTCCGGTAGAGACGGTGATTCGTGTGTGTTGTGACAAGTTGAGCATGTGAATGTTCGTGCGGAGAGTAAACAGACTCAGAGATTCGCAAGTGAACTGCCCCTCCAGACTGCCTTTAACTTAGCGCCCTGCCGCCGCGGCCGCAAACCTTAAAACATTGGAGTTTGGAAGTCCAGCGTCGCGGGCTCTCATACGACCACTTCTTCACATCACCAGCCCCGCGCACGCGATCTTCAACCGAACAACAACCTCACCGCGCGTCTATCGTAGCGCACGTACGATTCTCACAATCTCACAGCACACAACATCGAATATGGGTGATCGCAGACCCGGCGGCGGCGGAGGTGGTCGCAAAGTGCTTCTTCCGCCCATCAACTTCATCTTCAAGCTCCTTCAGCAACACAGCACTGTACAGATCTGGCTTTATGAGCAGCTGGGGATCCGTATCGAGGGGAAGATCCGCGGCTTCGATGAGTTCATGAATCTGGTCATTGATGATGCTGTCGAAGTCAAGCAGCCAGGGAAGGGACAGACTGAGGCCGACGTGAAGGATCAGAGGCGGGAATTGGGTGAGTTCTGTGGGCCCAGAGATGATAAGGATCAGGGCTGACTATTTGTGTAGGTCAGATATTGCTCAAGGGAGACAACGTTTGTCTCATTCAAAGTTTGACTTGAGGTTGACAACGCAAGACTGCGTGGCTATCAAGAAAGCTGAAGGAGTTCAAGGCGAACATGGACGTGACCGAGTAGTCATCACGAATGGAGACATGGAGAAGGGATGTATTTGCTCCTCGAGACTTAGTCCGAGAGAGCGTCAAAGGCAGGCCGCGACAAATGCTGGAAGGAACAGACACTGTGAGTCGCCAAAACCGTCGCGACATAGCTCAAGTTCAGATTTGCTCATCGACTATCTTCAAAAAGTCAGCAACGCGCCGTCTCCGGTGGCCACCGCATCGACCTTCCAGTCCCACTCCTCAGTAACGAGGGTCTGCCCTTCAGGCAAGATCTGTTCGCTGAGGCAGAGGCCCACTGTACTCGTGATTAGTAGCTTCCAAGAGATGAGACGATCGAGTTCGCACGTACCAAGGAACGGCTTTTTCCTTGCACTCCCGTTCCCCCAACCTCTCTCCAAGAATCTATCATAAAAGCCCGCTCCGTGCCCTAATCGATCCCCTGCCCGATCAAAAGCCACTGCAGGAACGACAATAACGTCCAGTCCCTCCTCGTCCTCCAACGCATTCTCTCTGCCAACCACTTCAGTCAAGGTAGGAATTCCCCAAGCATCTCGCTCCAGACCTTCCAAAGACTCCAGTCGTAACATGTCCATAACTTTCCTCTTCTCCGTTGGAATAGGCTTGTGTAAATAGGGAACGAATACAGATTTGCCGGCCTTCAATGCGTCTTGCACAAGAAGCTCTGTTTGCGCTTCGCCAGTCGGCATGTTGAGGTAGATTCCGATGCGCCGTGCAGACTTATATTGAGGAAGAGACATCACCTTTTGTTGCGCGACACTGGATTGATTTGTGACTTGTGATTGAGATAATGCGGAGAGAGTTTGCTTTATTTGCTTGCGGAGTGAAGCTTTGGACGTGCCGGTGGCCATTGTGCGTCGTGCTATTTGTCCTACAAGCGGGAGGTTATAACACTGTATGTCTTGTCTGTGCGTAGATGGACGTAGTAATATATAAAGTCCACTCTGAATCGACGAGTTAAAGCCTGACATAATCATAAATTTGCCTCCTGCCACGCGCGTTCAACGCTCCGCGACTGCCAAGCCACWCGACATCAGCGGACTGCCAACGTCTGAGTCCTCTTCAACAACAACAACACCACCACCACCACAGCGATTCCCACGATTCCGCCAACCACTGCCAGTCATTCCCGTCGCCCAGAACGCTCCGCAGCATGCTGCTTTACCATTCCCTTGCCTTCGGGCTGTCATGCCTTGGACTTCTCCAAGGCATTTCCGCGCAAGGCACCCTCCCCGCCGACTTGGTGGGAACCTGGACAAGCAAGTCCAAGAAGACTGTAACGGGACCTGAGYTCTACGATTCCATAAAAGACAAGCTCATCGAGCCCGAGCGACCCGGCATCTCGTACTCCTTCACCGCAGACGGCCACTTTGAAGAAGCGTACTTCCGCGCCATCTCGAATCCCGTAAACCCAGCGTGTCCGGCAGCGATAATGCAATGGCAACATGGCTCATTCGTGAAGAATGCGGATGGCAGTTTGACTCTCACGCCGATCAGTGTGGATGGAAGGCAATTGATGAGCGAGCCATGCGACGCTGAGCATGCGATTTACACTCGATATAATCAGTCCGAGTTGTTCGAGGTACGTGCCGCTGCAGAAACCCCAGAAATGAGGTATGCACACTGACTCGTGATGACAGCGCTACGAAGTTCTTACAGACCCATATCACAACATCCCACGCCTGAATCTGTACGAGTTCGATGGTTCGCCTATGCAGCCACTGTATCAGATTTACAACCCACCTCAAATGCTTCCAACCACAACGTTGCACGCCATGACAACTGCGACCGCGACCGCGAAAGCTGGAAAGGCCAAGCGTGGGCTGGATGGAGAGGACGTCGTGCCGTTGAACTGGAAGTCCAAGTTCGAACAGCGGGGGGATCACATGGTGCATCGCATCAACACAGATCGGTTGTGGTGGGTGGGATTGACGTTTACGGGCGTCGGAGGTCTGCTCTATTTCGGCCCTAGAAGGTTGGGAATTCGGCTTTGAGGGAAAGAGTGAGGAATGACTGTCTCTGCATTTTTGTGCTGCGTCACTAGCGAGCTGAACGCATGGAAGGGTGTTTGGGTGTTTGCGTGTTTGGGTGTTTGGAATATGATGAATGAATGGGCTGCTCTTCACACGCTTTGTACCAGGGCGCAGGATTGGGATGGGTGTGGGAATAACAGTTGACGACTAGCATTTTTAAGCGCCAATATTTGCAGGCTGTGATATATGTCAGCGTACAACCAAGCGATCCGGGCTTTGGGCCGGATCATGATGACTTAATTCGCTATGAGACGATGATCAATTCGTTCGTACGTAAGTGTTACTGTGAGCTGCCCGGAAGCTTCACCTGTTCGCATGTGCCTGTCGCTCGCACAGAACCTAATTGCGAAGAGATTAACTACACATGCAAGACAAGAGGTTAAGGGAAGTGGACTCGAATGCTTGAAAAAGAAAAAAAAAACATGTACAATAGGTAATCTCAGACGTATCTGTTTGACTCTCCATCCTGCTGTGATCAGATCCTCGCCAACCAAATACTCGACTTACCACCAGGAAATCATGTCACTGCCGTACTTTTCCACCATGTCCTCCACCGGTGCTATCCAGAATACCCTTACTCGCTCACTTCCTGCCTCGCAAATGAGGAGGTAGTGACTTGTCGCTAGTCTTCTTCACCGAGGCACTGAATTCCTTCGCGGCTCTCAAATCACCCTTTGGTGCAATTGACGGAGCACCGTTTGTCTTGCTCGCACCAGCCCTCTTTGATCCACCAGATCCCACCGGCTCGTCATCGAATTTGGGCCTAACAAATTTCGTCTTTGCCTCCGGACCTGGGTACTCCTGAACCACCTTCTTCGGCTTCGTGGCCTTGAAGGTTGCCTCCGTAGACAACCCGATCTTTGCTGCGGTACTGCCGTTGTTATACTCAGGACTTGGACAACGCTTCTTCCCGGCGCTTCCAATCTGCAGCCTCGTCTTCGGGCTCGCCTTCATCCCCACAAGCATCTTGTAGAAGCCAGCATCCCAACCTACAAACTGTAGGTATTCCCAGAATAGTCTCATCCCTGGCTCGATATCCGCATCGGCAATGTCGAAGGCGTTGAAGATGCTGTCGGCTGTAAGAAGGCTGACCTTGAATGTCGAGTCTTTCTCCCAGGCCTTGAGCTCCGCAGCGTACGCGACCAAGGCGCGCATGACGCGACGTTCCTGGCCCTTTGTGACGCTACCGCCGTTCTCGACGCTCGTAGCTGGCGAGTTAATTGCCGAATCCGTGGGAATTGGGCCATCGTACGCAGGCTTTGGCCAGAAGTGCTGGCGCAATGCCTCCGTCACCCACGCGGGACGACCAGTCTCTGCTAACTGCTCAGCGTGGTTACGGAGAACTGATTTGGGAACGAAAGATCTAATAGTGTCGTATCCGACCTTGTCCGAGAAGCGTTCCTGCGAGTAATTGCCAAAGTAGGAGTACTCGTCCTTGCCCGAGGTCTTGATGAAGACTGGAACTCCAAGATAGTTCTCTTCCGCGGGAACCTCGACTTCACCGCTGATAGTCATGTTGAAGAATGCCGTGAGTTTAGCACCATGATCGCCGGGCTTCTCGGGAAGAAATGGCTCGTGCGTGTCGTCCAGGATCCAGTACGACTTGCTTGGAAGAATGCTATCCTTGGGGACAAAGTAGAACCCTGGAGACCAGTAGTCACCGCCAAAAGTCGTGCGGATCATCTCGAATGAGAATGTCTCGAGGATCTCTGGAATGGTGATTGGCAAGGTTGGCATGTTCCGCACAGCCATAGGCATCCATCGCGCAGTCTTTTCTCCTTCCCCAGCGGCGTTCGCCTCCATCTTCGTCTTTGCTGCCTGCTTCTCTTCAACGAGTGGCGCAGGATAATCACCAGTTGAGGAGGAGGCGATCTGCTCATCTGGGGGTGACTTCAGAGAACGATGCTCCGGCGCGGTATGCATGCTCTCCACGTGCTTGACCAGCTCCCCAATTGCGCCAAAGTCGATGTCGCAGCACGCAAAGCGAGGAGCGTCGTTCTTTTGACCAACTGTTGGTGCAGCTTCAGCTTGCGAACGACCACCAAGTGCCTCACAGGCAGCAGCATGTGGGCACAACTTAAAAGCCTCATTGCGCAGCCCGGTCGCCTTGTCTTCCAGCAGCTTGACCTCACCAAGGTATGCTTCTGCGAGCTCCTCCACAGATAGCTTTTGCAGCATCTCCTCACTGGGAGTGAAATCTGCGTGCAACTTATAATACTCGTACTTGTTGTCCGAGTTCTCAGTAGGCTCTGCGACCGTGGAAGGCTCGATTTGCAGCTGTGTGGTGGGAATTTGAGGCGACGCGAGTTCCGTGACTCGCCTTTCAAGAGCCTGAAACCTGGTATCCGTGACATGGCGCAGGTCATCGTACTCTCGGCGCAGGCCGCGCTGGCCACGGTCCAATCGAGCAGTCTCCACGAGCTGCTGAATGTTTTGCTGCTGCACAACAGCGACCAGCTCATCATGATGCTCATGGCCGTTAATCAGTCCAGGGGTCTGCCATCTGTCGACTGCGGTGCCTGAAGGCTCGAATGACGACCTTGTAGGGTCAAACTGATTGTAGGTGCCGTTGTACTGGTACACGTTTCTCTGCTGATACGTGTACGGCTGGTTGGTAGGGAGGCTGCCGTTCATCTTGTGGGCAGGTGTGGCTGGAGAACGCCGCTGACCAGAATGTTCTCCATTCATCTTAGGGGATGATGGTTGGTTTTGTGGACGAAGAAAGTCAGTGGAGACGGAGTGTGGCAGAAGAGGTGAGGTTTGGAAGTGAGCAAAGCCTGTGGTGAAAGGCCAAGGTGGTATTGTTCCAAAGATGTCAGGATTTGAAGATGCAAGTGACGCTGACCAGCGTCTGGCAAGATGTTGTGGATGGAAGAGTGATCGAAGGATGAAGAGTGCTCGATGGATGGAGAGTGTGAAGGAAGAAGGTTGTAGGTTGGAGGGTTGGTGTTTGAAGAGCACCGAAGGTATATCGAAGCAAAAGGCGCTAGTGCACTGTGCCGCATGCATGTGAAGGGATCGTTGGAGGGTGCCGAGAGTTAAGGCATGTGAGTATGTTTCGCTTCTGAATAGGGGAAATTGAATGACAGAAATTGGATGAGACGCGAAAGAGTAATTGTTCCGTGAGGATTGAAGTCAGGACTTTGGTTGTATTATGTCCCAGATCATATTCCCAGATCATATGCAAACGCCAAGCGAATATGCCGCAAACCGGTCATCTAAGGGTATATCAGCTAGTCCCCATCACTTCGAATTCGATATCAAGTTAGTATCCCCCTTTCAACTACTTTGAGGACTCTGAAGCGATGATTGCACATGAATATAGTATGATCGCGGGTCATCAGCACTCCAGTGGGATGGCCAGAAGTCTCGTGGTGCGCATGGTTTTAGCCGCTGGAATGAGAGACACCGAAATCGTTGGTGCATGCCAACTCGGAGAGCATTTTGTCACCGTATGTTTCAAAAGCGAAAAGAGGTAGAAAAGTGTAGTGCATGTGATGGATGAGGTGGTCAAGAGAAGTGTCGTCTCGGAAAATCAATCTCGCAAGGCCCGGCCCGCACACTTTCTGGACATCCATGGATGCCGTCATTCGAAATCGCGTCGGCCTCCGCGTTGAAGCTATGGTGAAGCGTGCATATCGCTATCTCTCTTTCACCACCCCACAAGCCAGTCTTGCAATGATCCAATACACTCCTCGCCAGCCCAGTATATAGCGGACATCACTCAACAAACATGCCGYCCAAAGCAACAGACACGGGCGCCACAGTTCGCGAACGCCAAATAGCTGCTGCAGCTCACGCGCGCTCAAAGAAAGTGGCCAACGGCAACTCGCATGCACAACCCGCATACCATACAGGACCCATGAAGGAGCTACCCCCCATAAGCAATAATGCACCAGCACCTCCTCCCACCGGCGTGAGTGCTATCCCTCTTTGAAAAGTCGTTCACGGACGAAAAGGTTGACAAAATTCAGATGGCTTGGAGCATTGCCTCATCCGCTCTCCTAGACACATACCGCGTAGCACACAACCTCCCAAGCCCCGCCGCTTTCACATCACCACTTCGCCAAGCTCTCCTCACAAATTCGGGTATTGGACGCCAATCCCCAACGATGGCGCGGAAGAAAGAGAAGCGACGCGTGCCCAAGGACCAGTTGGCTTTGGCTGTGCGAAAGAACTTCAACGGGGCTGCTGTGAGCGAGATCGATGTGGTTGTGGAGTTGGTGTACAAAGTACGGAATCAGGATAAGAAGTTCCGGATGCGCTCGACGCCTGGAGTGACGAAGAAGATACCTTGATGATGAAGTCTACATTTGATAGCAGAGGGAAGGAAATCTCTGCTGGCGTTGCGAGAACGGATTTGGATATACAGAGGAGTACAGGCGTATTGGATTGGCAGGCTTGCGTGGTGCAAGGCTGCACTTCACCGGACTTTGGGATAATTTGAACTTGTGATGCTGTTAGCATCCGGGAAGGCGTTGAAGCGGTCTTGGACGACAGCGATGTATCGAGTTTGCGGCATTGGACATAATGTAGTTGCATATCACGAAGCAAGGAATGTCCCATCTATTGATGTTGGTATCCTGTTGAGCTTTGCATTGCCGTACCTTAACCCACATCTCGTTCATGCGGGCCCAAGATAGTGTCACATTGCTAAGCATGAATGCTTCCATGATGGAGGATTACACACCGGCTCTTTGATCGGACCTTCTTGTATAATTTCAACAGAGACACATATCCACATCATCCCCAATACGCTACGAGCTCCTACACGCTCATTTTCATAGCCAGGCCCTTGTGAGGCTCATACCCGACGACCTTGAAATCTTCGACTTTCCATCCGTSGATCCCACAATCAGGCTCTCTATTCAGCAATTCCAATGTCGGGAAGTCTCTCGGTTCTCTGGTAATTTGCTCCTCCAGCGCTTCTCGGTGATCGAGATATACATGTGCATCGCCCATTGTATGTGTCAGACTTCCAGGAATTAGGTCCGTAGCCCTGGCGAGCATGTGTGCCAACAACGCATAACTTGCAATGTTGAAAGGCACTCCCAAGCCCATATCATTACTCCTTTGGTATAGTAAAGTATGCAGCGTTCCCTGCTGACTCCCATCCGCTCTTGTAGGCGAGCCGGCCGGGAATGAAACATAGAACTGCGCAAACATATGACAAGGCGGCAGTGCCATTATTCTCAAGTCCGCGGGATTCCAAGCACTCAGGATGATCCTCCGATCATATGGGTTCTCACGAAGCTTCCGGACAACTTCAGCAAGTTGATCAACCCCCTTTCCCGTGTAATCCGCGTGGCAATTCGTGTATTCGGCACCGAAATGTCGCCATTGGAAACCATACACAGGGCCTAGATCGCCAGTCTCTCGATCTKTAAGGCCGATCGAGTCGAGGTACTCTCTGCTGCCGTTTCCATCCCAAATTTTCACGTTTTGATCTTGAAGGGTTTTGGCGTTTGTGTCGCCAGAGATGAACCATAGAAGCTCGGCAAGCACGGCACGGAAGAAGACACGTTTGGTGGTGAGGAGAGGAAGTATGAGTGTTCCATCTGGGCGTGAGAGGGAGTAGCGGTGTTGTGGGGGAAACGGCAGTGAGAGTGTGCCGGTTCCTGTCCTGTCTGGACGATGTTCACCAGTGGTGAGAATTTGCCGGATYAGGGAGAGATATTGCTGTTCTTCGTGAGACACAGTTTTTTCTGTGACTACAGACGGATCGATTGCTGTTGGSGCCATGTTTGAATGTGATTTTACAAATTGAAGATGTGGGATGGGAATGCGTGCAAAACGCGTGTGTTGGACGACGCGACGTTGAAAGTGGATTTGCTAGCGTGTTTTGATGTSAAATTTAGCCGACCAGGCCGATCAAGGATCAATCAAGGGTTCAATGTTGCTTCCAGTTTCCATCTTTTCCATTGTTCCCTCAGACGCGCTTCTGGTCATTGAACCTACCAGGGACTCTTGATTTCCCGTGATGCTTCGGACTCTGGTGTCGGGAGAACCGACGAACTGGTTTCATTGTACTTCAAAGATACACCTCACTCTTCCTTGCTATGAAATTTGACATCACACCGCTGAGAAATCACACCGCTAGGAGCTGGGAAAGTGCTCGCGAATAGGTGGCCATAGGCACAAAAAGAACCAGCCTCGTGGAGAGTCAGGCGAAGTGTCAAAATCTCTTATCGAACAGCATTGTCTCGAGAGTATTATCGTCAATGCAGAAAGCACAACATCTTTAAGTGCTTCAACATTGCAGCGTCTCTTTACATCGAAAGTTATTTTTTCCTAATGGCTAAAGATCCGCTTTCAGTGTGATCTTACAAGAATCAACTCGCTGCAAACTCACCAGAGCTAGGATGCTCGAGAGTACTCTGTGGGTGTATTAAACAACCTCCGATGCAAAGAGATGCTGAAAGGCGACAATCCTCAAAGTCACCGGGCCTTGGTCTTACTCATCCCACGCCTCCTGCCTATTCGGGAAATGAGCTTCTGTCCGAGAAGCGGGGATTGTCCCTGGAATCGAAGTTCGCTGCACAATAGCAATCCTTGGACATGGTTGCATCATTAAAGTCTTGAGCTCTTCACCAAAGATGGTTTCTACCAAAAGTCGACCAAATGGCCAGGTGGCCAGCGAGAAACCACATGTCGTTATCGTACGATCTCCCTAATACATCGATGCYCAAAGACTGACTACATTCCAGATTGGTGGCTCTCTTGGAGGCCTCTTCGCCGGAGTCGCTTTGAAGGCGCACGGCTATAACACAACGATTTTAGAGCGAACTCCAACCTTCCTCCTGGACAACCAAGGTGCTGGCATTGTTGCAGGTGGAGATACACTATCTTTCTTTGAAAAGTATGATCGAACGGGCAAACCAGTAGCAGTTCCGAGCTTCAAGAGGTTGTATCTCAACCAAAAAGGAGATGTCATCCACGAAGAAGTCAATCGTCAGAATATGACAAGCTGGGACTTGTGTTATTATTTACTTCGTGCCAACTACGACCGGGTCGAAAGCGGATATCTGGAAGATGGTGGAAAGCTGCCAGAGGTGAGAGAGGGTGTTGATGGGAGCGTGAATTATCGTTATGGCTGTACGGTCACATCCATCGAAGATCAAGGTGATATGGTCAGCGTAAAGTTCAAAAGAGCTGGTGAAGATGGCGTTGAGGTTGAGGAGGAAATCAAGAGTAGGCTGGTTGTCGCTGCTGATGGTCAGTCTCGTGAGAATCGATCATGTTAACGACAAAGCTGACATGCACAGGCCCGAGTTCAACAGTCCGCAAGTTCCTCCAACCCGAGGTAGAACGAACATACGCAGGCTATGTAGTCATACGCGGGACGGTCCCAGAACTCGAAGCCTCACAATCTGCTCTCGAGGTATTCCGGGAACGCTTCTGCTTCTTCCACGCCCCAGGGATCCAAAATCTGACCTACACCATTGCTGGCCAGAACGGAAATACCAATCCCGGCCACAGACTGCTCAATTTCGTCTGGTACGCCAACTTCCCCGAAGGATCGCGAGAGCTGGACCAGCTCATGACCGACAAAGATGGTCGACGCCGCCACATCACCATCCCACCCGGCAAGATCGCATGGGATGCCTGGGAAATGCTCAAATCCAAAGCAGACGACACGCTACCACCACAAATGGCCGAAATGGCACACAAGACTCGCTCGCCCTTTGTACAATGCATCACCGATGTCATCACCCCTAAGAACCTCTACATGGGAGATAAAGTTGTATTGATAGGTGACGCGCTCGCGGGTTTCAGACCTCATACAGTCGCTTCGACTTCGCAGGCTGCGTTCAATGCTATGAGTCTGGTGGAGTGGTTGGACGGAGAGATAGAACGAAAGCAATTCGTAAAGCAGACTATGGAGTATGCGAGATTGATCCAGAATCGAGGAGTGATGATGGGGACGAGATCGCAGTTTGAGACGCTGGATGTGGAGGAGTATATCAAAGATCGGAATTTGGCTAGTACGAAGCGCTGGGATGATGTGTATCCTGAGTGGACGAGGGAGGGTTTGGAGACGGTGTGAGAGTGCTTTGAGAGGGATGGAAGGGTTTCTTTAGATAGCAAATGTGGCGGTCAAGAACACAGTAAAGGATCCTCAAGATTGGATGTGGTTGATGAGGAAGACGCTCGTCGCTGCAATCAAACCTTACGTGCTTGGACGGCCATGATTCCTTCGTCAAGGGCAGTAGAGCACGTTAATATATCAAGTTTCATCAGGATATCTTTCTTTGGAAGCGGCAAGATATAMATTTTCATGACAGTCACAGTGAAAGGAAACGTTCAGGGTAGTAGGTGGTACAAAGGAGTACATTGCTTATTCAAATTTGGATCGTTCCGTCCATTCCGTGAGGGTCTTCCGCCCAGGTTCACTCCATCCGATTCTACCATCGCTTGAACGCGCCAAATACAACCAAAAGCTCATCATGTTCGCATGTCTTCTACAACGGTGAGCTTATGCCGCACCGGCGCTGGCGGTAGGCTCCATGACCTTGGTCACCTGAGCACCTGCGCGGACGATGCGGTTACCCTCAGCGTCCTTGTAGATCTGGCTGCCGGAACCATCCTTCTGCGATCGCTTCCAGATCTCAACCTCCATACCGCCACGGATAACGCCAACTCTCATCGTGGAAAGAAGGTTGTGTGCGGCGTTGCTGTGGTAGTAGACACCGCCGTTGAACATGGCAGTGGCGTCCTTTCCGAGGCCACTCTTGATCATGGCCTTGCCACCGGGGTGGTCGTTGATGAAATCGCTGACGTCGTGGACAACACCGGCGACAGCGACGAGAGCACGGCCGTTCTTGGTCTGGTCAACGTAGTCGTCCCACTCCATGACGGGAAGCTGCTCAAGAGGAACACCCCAGTCGAGCTGGGCGCGCTTCTGGTCAATCTTCTTCTGCTGTTGCTGGATGCGACCCTTCTCAATCTCGTTGGAGCGGAATTGCTTGAGGTCGTGTGCGAGGCCAACTTGCTTCATTGTCCAGATGAACCACTTGGTTGGGTCGTACTGGTGCCACTCAATGGCGTTGCGGTAGTCAGATGGGAATTCGTGGTGAAAGTTGTGGTATCCCTCTCCGAGAGTGACAAGAGCGGTGATGACGTGGTCACGAGGAGAGTTGCGGTCGTCGAATGGCTGGTCTCCGAGCCAGTGAGCCAGGGAGTTGACACAGAAAGTGGCCTGCTGGACGAAGAAGATGCGAAGAATGCCAGCGTAGACGATGCCGCCGACGAAGTCACCCCAGCCGAAGCCTGCGACAAGCGCGGGAAATATCAGGCCCATGAAGAGGACAACCTTCAAGTAGTTCTTGYGTTGCCAAACGACGACTGGGTCGTCGTTGAGATCGCTAATGTCGGTGCGACCAATGCGCTTGGGGTTCTGCTTCATGACCATCCATCCAAGGTGGGAGTACAGGAGTCCCTTGCGGACGCTGTAGGGATCCTTGTCGGTATCGGTGTAGCGGTGGTGAGCACGGTGGTCTCGCGACCACCATCGTGCGGAACCCTCAACAGCACCACCGCCGACAGCGGCGAGGAAGATCTTCAGAGGAAGGGACGCGGAGTAAGAGGTGTGTGCCCACAGTCGGTGGTATCCTGCTGTGATTCCGAGGCCAGTCGCGAAGTAATAGGCGATGGCGAAAATTGCTGTAGGTAGGCGAAGGGGTGTGTAGGCGGCGGCAATCAAGCCGGCGAGTGGTAGACCAATAATGAAGGTTGTGCTGAGCCCTGGATGACTGTCAGCCGATGCTCCGAATTCGATATGGTCTCTCGCGTGTACTTACAGTTGATGTGCTTCCACCAGTTGCTCCACTCCATTCTTGTCTCTGTAATGTGCACCTTTGAAGGGTCGTATTTCGGGTTCCGGTTGRGCTCGTTCTTGGAGGCCATGGCAGGAACCTGTCGGGATTCCGTCTCGAACTCAGGCTTCACAGCCTGGTTGATCGAGGCGCCCATCTGGTGAGAAGGCATGTTGGCGAGGGACAGCGGTCGCTGTTTCGATGGTGTGCTTGGCAGCAGCTAAGCTGCAGAGTAAGGCCGATGGGCTGGTGATCTCCAGTCGTGTAGATATGCTCGACAACTTGGGTAGGTAGAGCCGTCTAGAGAGAGGTAGTTGTAGGTAAAGGCGTGGAGGAAAGAGCGTGGAGTTGCGCGAGGGACAATCCTTATAAAAAAGCACGGTGGCCAGATCCCAACTAAACTCCCCAACAGATCATTCTTCAATACCACGCGAGCAGATCCCGGATGTCTCGACCGACACGATGATGCGGGCTTGCGGGGACGAAAATCGATGGACAAATCACACAACCGACAGGGTCTTGACTGCTGCTTTCTCTTCACTTTGAGCGCACACAAACACCGTGGGACAACATTTCAGCACACGAGATGTGGTGTGATGAATTGTGATTGATTGTTACACTTCATTGTTCCTTTGTCTCATTCCAATGGCCTGTGTCTCGCGGTAGGAAGCAAAGTGAAGCCTACCAGACCGTTTGTCTTTACCAGGTACCGCCACCGAGAACCCGATCTTTGAGACTTTGACAGCCTTCAAGGGTCTGCACGCTATCGCTCCGGAGAAACGTCTAGATGCTGGATATCACCCGAGCTTTGCGGATGACCAGTCGGTCGCTACGTCAAGCCAGGCAGACAGTTCAACATTGCAGCGTTGACGAAGAGAATTCGACAGCGCTGCAAGAATGCTTCAAACACGCCGCAGCTAATGTATGAATGCCGGCTGATTATTCTACTCTGCCCGCAAGGTGACTTTTCCTACGTTGTGTAGCAAGCATGTATCGGAACGGTAACCAGCGGCCACTGTCAGGCACGACCGCACGCGAAAGCGATGAAAAGCGAAAGCGAGAACGATGACGATGAATTTTGAACAAAACCAATCCCTCGTGTCAGCTTCGCTACGTGCCGAGTCTGGAGGCTCTCCGAGTCTCGAGAACGTCTTTCTCTTCCATCACAAATGTCCTTGTCATTCACTACAAAGTTTCGACTGCAAACCGATTTTGGCAGAGCGGACTTTGGCAGAGTTCGATGCGCGAGCAGCAAAAAGCCGGCACATTGATGATTTACGTGCCCGTTGTCTCGGCGTCACCTCCGACAGGCAGGCAGGTGAGAACCATGCTTCAGATKAACAAAAGAATTGGTCCGGATCAACGAAGCCACAAGTCAGCCTCTTGCATGTGAAACACAATTCTGGCAGCATGAACGCACTGCTTCCTGATATCTATGATGATACATTTCTCAACCGCCGCTCAACGTTTGGCAAACGTCGAGAATTTGTGCTAATATGACGATGGGTGGGTGGGAAGCTGGGGAAAGGTCAGAGCTTCATTGATGTGAGCGAGCTGCATGCGAAGCACATCTTATCGCGTCGCACGATGTTGTGGGACGATGTTCTGCTCTTCTGCGGTGTTTTGTCCACACAGACGAGGTTCACTCAAATTCACTCAGGTAAGTTGAAGCGAAAGGAATGCTTGGAAGTGGCTCTGGTACAGTTTCGCTCCAAGTACTAGTGCGCCAAAAACTTGAGGGATGTTGGGAACGTCGGCTCTCTACTTCGGGCCTATGCCATGAGACGCAGACAGGAAGCGTTGATGGTATTGGCTGATAGCCAGCTCAGGAGTCATGGTATGGACAAGACATGTTCACAAAGACATGATCTTGGTAGCAGTGCCTCAACTCAACGCATCGCTTTTCTTTTTTCTACCAGCGCCGTCTAAAGGAACGACGTGTCTCATGTTCCGGAGATGGCTCTGACCGCAAAGTCCGACTTCCCTATTGCCCTCTTCTACCATATTGTTCATAAATACCTTGGCGGGCTGAAGTATTGGCGCTGCGTCGAGACAATTCTACTGCACTCCTCAGCTTTAGCTAATGTGGCATGGCCATCACATCGAGTGCTGGGTGTTTGGAGGACTCCCCGTCTTGCCTACAAAGACCTTGAGCCCAACCTCTTCGCTCCAAGAGTGTGAGCATCGATCCGCACACTGCGTCTGTCCACAAAACTACACCGTTCCTCGGGCTTACAAGCCGACATTGCCATCATTCAAATCGGTGCCGGTGCTTGCCATTCAGCTCTCACTTGTATTCGAGTAGCAGATTTGGACGATTGTCTCGGCCTAGTTCAGGCCGCATACTACCACCAATAACCCAGAACACTTCGCGCGCCGGGATTACGGAAACATTGGCTTATCCCCTATCCTCCATGACCCCAACCGTATTGCCATGCCGGCAGCTGGCATCCAACATGACCATCATGCTCTCCTCCCCCGTGGGACGAATCGACAGCTAGGACTCGTGGCATGTCTTCCGCGACAAGCCGACGATCGGACTGCTGGTCCAAAAAGCAGCGAAGCGGTTACGATATTCGTGCAGGGTAAATATTTAGGAGCAAATGATCATGATCTTCTCACTTATCCTCGGCCCCATTCAGTTGAAATGTTCGCGGAGCTTAGGATAGACCTTGCTGAAGAGGACATTGACGTACTCAGTCACGATGGAAGATCGCGTCACAGGTTGAATTTTTCTCCTGTCTGTGACTTCCAAACAGTGTAGCCTTAGTTTGGCATCGACGCTCGCATGGTCCTGATACTGTTGGTGCTCTGACAGTGTGAGCGAGGTGGACTGTGATATGATATCGGAGAGTACATTGGACGGGCCTGGCTCGCGCATTATCAAGATATCGTTCATTGCTAATGAAGTTCGAAGAAGCCCGGAATAGATGTTGCGGTTGGGGAACCTGCTTTTACCAGCCTTCCGAAAAGGAATTTGTCCAGTCGAGAGCTGTACGCATTAAAAACAACCTCGCCCTTGGCTGAAATGTTGGTAGGTTGCATCCGAGGTGCGTGATTTTGATTTTGACTGGGGATTTTCGAAATCAAGTTTTATTTTCCCGAAGAAAATATATTTTACTAGAAGGGGGGGTACGAAAATGTTCGGTCGGAGTGAAAATGTGGAGGCGGAGAGAATTTTCGGAGAGAGAGGGGGGGGGGTTCATTTTTAAGAGGTCCGTGATTTTTGTTTGAGGCTGATTTCCTCGACTTTCCCGGTTTTTTGTTTTCCAGGAGGGGTACAAAAAAAGTCGCTCGGTGTGAAAATGAAGAGGCGGAAAGAATTTTCGGAGAAAGGGGGGGGGGGGGGGGGTATCTCCTTTTCACGGAATACTTTTTCCATGAGGGGTACGAAAGTAGTCGCTCGGAATCTTGGGCGCACCACTCGTTCCGAGAGACTTTCGAAGCGCGTCTCATACAGCAATAATTCTTCACATAACATTGGTGCAACGGTCTCAATGGACCAGAGTAAGGTAGCAACTTGCAAGTGGTTGCAACGGCCTGGAAGGGCTAGGTCGGAGACGACAGGGTTTGCTCTTCATCGCCTTGTGGCCCTGTTCATGGGTCGAAAAAGCAGCGCGAGTTCGCCGCCGCGGTCTCTTTCTTTCAACCATTCCAGTACGCTTTGTCTCAAGCACCTCTGCCATTTTTCAAGAACGCCAACAGTAGCAGAGCGGTTGATTTGAGAAATCATCCACAAGATGGGTGTCATCAGCAGCTCTCTCCATCACTTGAGGGACGACTCTGCTAGCAGGGAGGGGTTCCAGCAGTTCCAGCTCCAGGATAGACTCCTTTGCTGAGAGCAGATGACCCATAGAGGACTATCGGTCGGGTCGATGGGTCGGTCACAWCAAGATGGCAGCTTCCTCTCGGCTTGTACGTCCCACGWCATATTTGCGTCGCGTTCGCTTCCTACTTTCTCGCCAGGGGAACTTTCCAGAAAGTACTCAAAACAGTGATAGGTCTCCGAATTGCTACAAACAGTGAGCTAATTGTGCATGAGGCGTGGTCGAAAAGCAGCTACTAGGTAGTCCGCCGTCGTGCCATTCAGGTCGGTTCTTCAAAAAGCTCGCCTGGGATGAGGTGAGGTGAGGTGAGGTGCGAAAGGTGGGGCTTGAATCGAGCTGCTCTTTTCTTGGCCACAGCGTGGAAACAACGTCATCGTGGAAATGACGGCGGTGGTGCCCAAACATGAGAATACATGCGCTACACATGTGTTCTACTTCAACAGTGTCTTGATCGGTGCCCAATGTTGCCAGTTTTTCACTACCATCCCCACTGCCAGACGTTTTTCTAAGCAAGCACTTCGGAGAACACCGGCGGTTTGGGCAGCGATAGCCTTACCGGGGTCTTCCAGTGCAACCCCAGCCACCACTCTGCGACGCTACCACCCTGCGACTCGATCTGCAGCAAACCGGGTGTCGTCGACTCGTGGCCCAACCGGACCTCCGCCGTGTTTATAGAAGTTGGCACCCACTCTTGAAACAGTCTGCTGAACGGGCATTACACTGTCTACACAGCAACAACGATCCGTGAGAGTGGGGTAGACGTGAGGAGGAGGTGCTTCGAGTCCCACTGAGCAAACCTCAGCCATGTCACGATACAGAGACGCTGACCTGGCGTACGGTGATATTCCACAGCGATGGGATCGAGAGCGTTTCGAACGCATTGGCAGCAGAGGGAGCGGACCGCGCTTCGAGGAGGACTTCCGCTATGAAGAACGAGACCGTCCAGGTCGTCGCGATGTGCTCGTGGCTGACCATATTGAAGGCCGCGACTCACGGGGACGCTTTGAAGAGAGCGACCGCTTTTTCGAAGAACAAGAGGCACGAGCACGGGCAGCCTCACGTCGACGACGACGGACGGATAGGGAGTTGTTTGGTGACATCGACCCTCGCGAGGTTGCTGACATGGCTCTCGCACCGTACGTCCCGCCTGCTCGCCCTAGCATCATCCGCCGCCAGAGTAGTCTGGATACCTTTGATCGGCGAACAGTTCGACGAGGAAAGGAAGATTATCGCATCCCGGCATACACGCCAGTGCCGCTGCCTGTCCGTCGCAGACACCATCATGATGACTGGGAGGATCCGGAAGACTACCGAGAGGTAGAAATTCAGCGTGAACGCTCAATACATCGCCGGCGTGGCCCCAAGTCGGTCAAAGAGGAGAGTAAGGCGCCTAGCAAGGCACCCAGCAAGGCGCCCAGCAAAGCTCCAAGCAAAGCGCCCAGCAGCTCAAGCAGCAGTAGCAGCAGTAGCAGCTCGAATACGGAATACGTTCCACCTCCACCCAAGAGCCGTGCAACCAGCCGTGCTCCTAGCACCAAACCGCGCGAGTCGGTCCACGAGACGTCGATTGAGAAGGCCCCGACACCTCCTCCCGCGCCACCTGCACCTAGTGTGAAGAGCACCTCGTTCGAGGCAAGCATCCGACAGGAGAGACGTTTCAAGAAGGGCAAGACCCGCATGCCCAAACGTCTTGTCCGTGTGGAGGCGATCATGGACCTTGGCTATCCTTTCGACGAAGAAGAGGACTTTTTCGTGCTCAGGATCGCACTGGAAAAGGAGCAGATTGACGAAGTCATCCACATCAGTGAGACATACAAAGATGGAGGTGAGTTGGCTGTTTTGAATGTAAATTGTATCGTGTTCCAACTGACCTCCTTGCAGAAAAGAAAAAAGTGTACAAATTCGAGAAGACCGTCGAAGAAGACGACAGCCCTGCAGGCGCCGAACACGAGGAAATTGAACGAACCGAATGGATCAATCCCCCGACCATTATTGGAGCACGCTCTAGAGCCAAATCGATTCGTGAGGCATCCCCCAGCGCAAAAAGTAGCATTAGCCGTCGCGGTTCTCCCCGCACGCGACGACCATCTTCTCCAGGGACTTACGTAGAACGCCAAACAGTCATCGAAGAGCACCGCTCTCCAGCGCCTCCGCCACCGCCTGCTGCGCCCGAGTACTACGAGAAAGAAGAACGCATTGTGGAAGAGCGCACGCCAGCATCACACCATCACCACCACCACGATCATCATGGGGGTGCTCTGATCGTGCAGGAACGCGAATGGCGTTCAGATCGTGACATCAACGCCGAGATTCGAGCTCTGGAARCCGAACGGCGCGCCCTACGATTCGAGCGTGAGGCCGAGCAGAAGCGTGATCTCGCAATGCGGTTGCGCGAACGGCGTTCGGCGGATGACCTTCAGCTGGTCGAGTACCGCCGACCCGCGAGGGAGGAATTGGTCGTTTACGAACGCGAAAAGAGTCCTCCGAGAAATGTCATCCGGGTTGAGAAGGATCGGAAAGGTAGGATGGCCTTGGTTCGGTCTGCGCACTAAATTCCCTCACCGGATTGTTGGGTTCCAGTACCGTCACCTCCGTCCTCCTCCGTCCATCATTCCTCTTTAAAGGCAACACTGGCTGATTCTTACGTGCTACCCGCAGCTGCGAGGAAAAAGAAGCTTTATGGAGCTGCTGTGGCTACCCTTCTGTGATTGGACACCGAATTCGCGATTGATTGATGAGAAGGTATTTCAGCGAAGCGCATACATCAGGGAGCAATAGCGAGGAGTTTTGGAATTGCAGAAATGGTCATGATTGTTGTTCTACTCATTGAATTCTCCACCGACCTCCCTTTACATGCTTTGCACACTGATCTACGTGTGAAATTTTTGTGGCAGTGGCCCCTAATTCTCAAACTTCAGTCCAGCCTCCTGCCTCACGGCGCCATAGACACCAGCAATGTCTCCCTTGTCTCCTGCATGATCAATCACGGCCTTCAAGTGCGCATCAGCGACCTCYAACCCTTTCATCGTCACTCCGCAGCTTTCCGCCAGACTTCTCGCGTGTCCAGCATCCTTTCTCGCCAAAGCAGCTTGGAAAGCCGGCTCCTCGCGGTTCCAGTAATCCCCGGATCTAAGCCTGTTGGAATAAGCCGTGTACGGTCCCGGGAACAACGTCTCAATGAAAGCATGCAGATTATCGACTCCGAGGCCACTCTTCTCGGCCAAGACGTGTCCCTCGGAAAGCGTCTCAACCATGTTAAGGATGAACGTGTTACCGATGATCTTCAATCTGGAAGCTGCTCCATGAGGCTGACCAGAATAGTTGATCTCCGCTCTTCCCATCACCCCTTTACAGAAAGGCAGAACTCTATCGACTTGCTCCTTGGGACCTGCAAGTACACAAACGAGTTGACCTGCATCGGCCATGGCTGGAGCGCCGAAGACAGGACACGCTACGAAATCCGCTCCAGCATCGTTGACGGTTTTGGCGAGTTTGTCTGTGGTGTCTGGATGGACGGTCGAGCAGTCTACGAAGAGCTTTCCTTTCGACTCTGGAGTTGACAGGGCGGCTTTGATGGATTCTTCGATTGCTGCGTCGTTGGAGACGCAAAAGAGGATTATGTCGGCTTCTTTGACGGCTTCGGGGATTGAGGTGGAGATTTTCGATTTGCCGGAGGGGAGGGTTGATATTAGCTTTTCTGCTCGGGATGCTGTGCGGTTGTAGATGATCTTGGAGAAGGGTCAGTGTGTGGATGGAACGATGGATGTCTTGTTCTTCGATATCGTGAATTGACTTACCACAGGTCCAGAGTACTCGCCCTTTTCAACGAGGTTCTTGACCATGCCGCGGCCTTGGAACGTGCATTGCGTCAGCTTCAATTCAATCTCGCATCCAAGATCTTGTATAGTCTTCTCATATCGTCTTTCACATCTCCGCACACTCACCCATATTGCCGAGGCCAATCCATGCTAGACGAGGTGCCATTGTACAAGGAAGTCAGATCTAGATTGAGTGTAGGAAAAGCGTTGAGACAATAGAATAGTTAGTTGCCTTGATAGAGAGGTAAGAGTCCACAAGAAGCAGTCGTGCCTAGAAGATGTATACTCCCGTCGAGCTAATCATTCGATTGTGGGAGAGCTCGCGGCCAATGACATCAGTAGCGAGAGTCGGTGGGTGGTGCGGGTAAACGGCCATTGTACTCCACCAGCGAAAAATAATAATCAGACCTTACAACGGAGTAGGGTAGGTACTGTAAGCTGCTCCAAGGGCCGGTGAAGTTCAAGATTGCCGTTTCTCCCTGCTGTGCTGTGGTGAATTGATGACAACGCTTACGAACAGGAGGTAGCTGCAAGCACAAAAAGTAGCAGCCTTGCGGAGAGTCAAACATGTAGGATCGAATGTCTTATCGAATGATGTCTTCTTAATCGTGCTGTGCAAAAGATACAAGATCTTTGCCTCTTACAGGTAGTGCGGCAACCTTCAATAATTCACTGGGCCTTGCTGCTATCAAGCAGGTTTGGTGTCAGGCGGGAGGTGTATTTATTGCGAACCGCCAGACACGTTGATGATGTGCGTGAAAACTCACTCGACTTTATTTCCTCGATCTGAACGGAAAGAGTAGCCATCACCATCCAACGCATTGAATTTGGGGTACCATTCCGCATCGACGCAGTGTGCCCAGCATACCGTGTACACGATGCCTTGTGACAGTCACATGTGGCCGGCCTCTGACCATACCTGAGATCGGCTTGCGAGATGCTCTTCTTATTGACTGGAAATTGTGGCAAATGCCAAAGAAGTTTCGAGTGAAGAGGCTTCATGAAGCTCGTCTTCAAACTGAGATTATTTCCAGTCCCATTTCGCGATGAACCGAGGCGGCGACCCGGACCGACGTGTGCGCGTCGATCATTGCCCCGCGTGTCGCGGCTGGGATTGATCATTTCGTGTCAACATGGCGTTTTGCAAGGCGTGTGCTCGGCGGGGCGGTTTGCTTGAAACTTTCTTTGTTTTTCAGGGTCTCGGTTGATCGCGGGCTATAGGACTTGAGGACATCTCAGCAGATATATTTCCCATTCCACCCTCACCTCTACTTTCTCTCCCACATTCACCTCGACATCTCCACCATAAACTACAAGATGTCGCACATTACAACTCCAGCACCGCGGAATCCGCCAGCGGTTATGAACACCATCCTCGAGAACATCGGAAATACGCCACTCGTTCGTCTGAACCGCATTCCTCAAACCGTCGGAATCACCTGCGCCGTCTACGCAAAATGCGAGTTCTTCAACGCCGGCGGGAGCGTCAAAGACCGCATCGCTCTTCGTATGGTTGAAGCTGCAGAGAAAGAGGGACGAATCAAGCCCGGCCACAGCGTTTTGATCGAGCCAACGAGTGGCAACACCGGCATTGGTCTGGCCCTCGTAGGTGCTGTCAAGGGATACAGAACAATCATCACACTCCCGGAGAAGATGAGCAGTGAGAAGGTCAGCGTGCTAAAAGCTTTGGGTGCTGAGATCATTCGAACCCCCTCGGCAGCAGCATGGGACAGCCCAGAGAGCCATATTGGTGTGGCAAGACGGTTAGAGAAGGAGATTCCAGGAGGCATCATCCTGGATCAATACGGAAACCCCAACAACCCCTTGGCCCACGAGTTTGGCACTGCCGCTGAGATCGTCGACCAAATCGCAAAGGTCGAGGGCAACTTAGCCGCGGTAGTGGCTGGTGCCGGCACTGGCGGTACCATCACTGGAATCTCCCGCGGTATCAGGAAGGCACATGGAGACAAGGTCAAGATTGTAGCTGCGGATCCTCAAGGCTCAATTCTTGCGGTCCCCGCCTCACTCAATGACGAGCACAAGGACAAACCATACAAGGTGGAAGGAATTGGCTACGACTTCATCCCTGATGTTCTCAAGCAGAGCGAGGTCGATGTTTGGTACAAGACCGACGATCGCGATTCTTTCTACTGGGCACGCCGCTTGATCACCGAGGAGGGTCTTCTCTGTGGTGGAAGCTCAGGCTCGGCCATGAGTGCGACAGTCAAGGCGATCAAAGACATGAAGTTGACCGAGAACGATGCGGTTGTTGTCATCCTCCCGGACAGCATTCGCAGCTACCTCAGCAAGTTCGTCGATGATGACTGGCTTGATGCCAACAACCTCCTCCCGCCCAGCATGCCAATCACAGCACCCTCGACTCCGCCAACTCAGGCAGCTCAACCTGCGCAGGCTGCCGAGCCCGAGCTCCCCCTGCTCACGAGCACTACCAGCAAGGACGAGTTCGCAGACGCAAAGATTAAAGATCTCCGCTTGAAGCCAATCCAGACTATCTCCGAGACGGCCAGCGTTGATGAGGCCATCGAGATGATGCGTGACAAGGGCTACGACCAGGTTCCAGTCACTTCATCGACTGGACAGCGTCTGATCGGCATGGTGACACTTGGTAATTGCCTCTCCTACCTGTCCTCCGGCCGTGTAACGATCCACAACCCCGTCAGCGATTGCATGTTCAACTTCGCCAAGTTGGACGAGATTAAGCCCATCGAGAAGAACCCTGCGGCCACTGAGGGTGACGAGGCCAAGAGGGAGTATGTTGAAATCACAATGAACACTCCTCTGAAGTTCCTGGRGCGTTTCTTCGTGTGGAACGCCGCTGCTATTGTCACTGAGCGGGACGCGGAGAACAACATCAAGGCAAAGGCTGTGGCGACCAAGGTGGATCTACTCCTTTGGCTTGTAAGACAGGGACGTGCTGCGGTCGAGCAGAAGTAAGGACATAATAGGAAACAATGTGAGAAGCGCTGGCGTTGGAGGAGTTCAAGATTTGGACATCGCCAGGCTTCAACGCCATGAGATAATACAGGGCTTGTCTTGGGTAAATATTTGTTCTGATAGTTGACGAATCTAACGCGTACAATGATGTTGTGTATGTTTGTGAAAGAAGTGATGGTCGTGGTTTCACTTGACAACAGTACGTACGTGTCGGATTGAGTCCCCAATGCAAAATATACCCTGGACATGGTAGCTTGAGACCTGATATGCGTACTGCCAAACGCTAAAACGCATGTACACATACGAAGATTCCCACTCCATGAAGCATACCGTCCCACATCATCGCACATAATACCCCCACTGACTCAACATCCACACAGTCGTAACAGTACTAACAGCGACAGGCGATCCCAATCCCTTTCCCCACCTCGCAGACCCAAAAACCAACCACTCGCTAAAGAAATGCGCAAAAGCGATCCCATACGTCCAGAGACAAATCTCATAAACCTGCGGATTGTTGATGTTGTACGCAGCGTACATGCGCACAATACTGCTCAGAGCAGTCCAGGTTCCGAAAGTTCTTGCGCTTAGTGCGTTGACGGGACTACTCGATGTTGATTCTGAGGGTTTGGGATTTGGGCTTGTTTTTTTGGGAGATGGCTTCTTTTTGTTGTTGTCGGTGCCGGTGTAGACTGCGCGGGATCCGTCAAGGGATATGTAGCATTGGATGCTGTTGCCTATGGACACGATTGCGATCTTCGGGGTTGTTAGTTTTGGAGTTGGAAAGGTGTTGAGGATGATGCGTACGAAAAGAAGCCATTTGGGGAGCAGGCCTTCTGAGGGTGGGAGGTATGATGATAGGGAAGACATTGTTGGAGACGATTACCAAGTTGCTTGAGCTTCGAGCTATTATCCTCTTAGTTTTGTTGGGTTGTAGAAGTGAGGAAGTGAAGATGAGAGTTCAAGACAGCATTGGCGCGCCGAGCTTTCAGGAACAAGGCAGATCTCCCGCGTCCTGCAGCTCTTCCGACGTCGAGCCCCCAACAACACCCTTCGGCGACAAAAACATTGTGGGAGATCATGGATGCCATTCCTGTAATTGACAAGTGGGCGTCGCCCACGACGCAGGTGTTTGCCTTTATTGGTATCCTCTTCGTCACGCTGAAAATCTTCTCCTTCTGGAGGTTGATTGCCTCACTCTTCATTCTGCCCGGAACTTCGGTATGAGGCATTGCCCGACTTCCTCGAAATGAACGATGATTCTGACAGCTGCAATAGCTTTCCAAGTTCGGCAAGAAAGGAACATGGGCTGTAGTGACGGGAGCCTCGGATGGCATTGGCAAAGAATACGCACAACAGCTCGCCGCCAAAGGCTTCAACATCCTCCTCGTCTCTCGCACCAAGTCGAAGCTTGACACCCTCGCCTCGGAGATTCAGTCGAAATTCAAGGTGGAAACAAAGGTTCTGGCAATGGACTTTGCAGCAAACAGGGACACCGACTACGCGTCGCTGAAGGAATTGGTCAATGGATTGGACGTCTCCATCCTCATCAACAACGTAGGCCAAAGCCACAACATCCCAGTCCCTTTCAATGAGACACCGGAGGCTGAAATGAAGGACATCATCACAATCAACTGCACCGGCACTCTGCGTGTCACACAGCTCGTCACACCAGGCATGATCCAACGAAAACGCGGTCTCATCCTTACCATGGCATCCTTTGGCGGAATCATGCCCACACCGCTTCTGGCCACCTACAGTGGCAGCAAGGCCTTCCTACAGCAATGGTCCTCAGCTCTGAGCTCCGAACTCGCTTCTTCAAACATCCAGGTGCAGCTTGTCCAATCCTACCTCGTCACGTCTGCGATGAGCAAGATCAAGCGGCCTTCCCTGCTTATCCCAACGCCGAAGAAGTTTGTACGAGCTGCTCTCTCGAGCATTGGGAGGCATGGTGGTGCGCAAGGTGTTCCGGCTACTGGTACTCCTTACTGGTCGCATGCTATTATGCAATGGGCCATTTCTACTTTTGTGGGAACTTCGAGCGAGATTGTGCTTGGGATCAATAAGACTATGCATGAGGGTATCAGGAAACGAGCACTAAAAAAGGCTGAGCGGGATGCTAAGAAGGTGTAAAAAGAATATGATTTGCTGATGTTGTAAAAAATGCATGATACAAACAGCCTCTCCGGCATCATCACCCCCTACCATCTTGCCTAACGTYGATGCACTGGTAGCTGGATTCACTGAAGATTGACTCGTGATCTCAGGGATCTGATCTCGTGATCGCTTCTCAATTTGACCGATCAACCGAGAGCTGCGACAGTACTCCTTGAACGCAATGCGTCTCGTCATTTGAGAGATTGGTTTGTTGAGAGGAGTGACAACGCTGCACGGATCTCACGTCGCCAGCTCTGCCACATTGGGGAGACAATCAAAGGAGAGTATTATACCCTCGTATCAGTCGATTTATCCGCTAGCTAAAAATCCTTGGATGCTGTTAGCGTCGGGGAAGTGAATGATAATGACAGCCTCTTCCTTCGCCAAGAGCGCTTCTTCATCATTGGATCGCGATCGCTCATACAGCATCTTCCCGGTCACCGTCGTCAACGCAGTCCTCCTACGCTGTCTCCGTGCAATTGATTCTGACCCCCACTCTGAGACACAGTGCTCAAGGCGCCTTGATGAACTCGCGGATAGCATATGCGCCTGCATCGCTCCTGGTGTCGAAGACATCGAGCCTGCCGAGAAATTGCCTCCGGGATTTGATTCCAAGACCAGCGGTGGCGGCGCGATTTTGAGTTTCGGATATCATAATGCATGCATGCACGAATGGATGCAATGGCTGATCCCCCTCGTAGTACACGAAGATGTGGTTTCTCTTCACCATCGTGRGACTCGAAACTATCAGCGAGGAACAGCGGTGCTGGATTCGTGGTCGCATGGCTGTCATCTCTGAGCGCCTCGGTATGAACCAGGCACGGCATCTCAGTACCTGACCCACAACGCTCTTGAGCCAAAGATCCGATGAACCGGATGGAGTCAACCAGCGTCGACTGTTTCTCGCTGGCATCGGGTGTGTTCCAAATACGGCAGCCGGACATGATCAGCATGTTAGTCTCTTCAAGAGAAGTGCCAAAGATAATAATATCAGTATTTGTTGACCGCGCAATGGCAGGATGCACGAAAGATCAGTTGCATGTACAAGTATAGTCTCCAGAAGTCCAGCGGATACGCAGCATCCAGGCTTCGAGCAGTGCTTGGAGGCAACATCTCGCATTGGCCATGAACATATGATACGATGTGTGGAAGCAGATTGCTGACGGAAGAACTGGGTAATGTAGCGGAAGGTGCAGTCCATCCACGCAATGGCATGCGATGGCTGCTGGTTTCACAGATTTACACGCGAGGGCCTTCCTTGTGTGTCTTTCCCGGGCCGTCTGGTCGTTCAGTGTCTTAGCCGGGGAAATTTTACGATGGGGAGGTGGGAAGGAGGGAACGAATGGATCGCTCGTTCCCTTCTACCTGACCGTATCTTTGAATCCTGGCTTCGGCTTCATCTTTCCTTTTCCTCCCACAGCGTTCTACAGCGCATCGCAACAATCCTAGCGGCCATTCATTCCTACGAAAGAATCGCACGCAGAAAGTAAGTCCAGCGATACATTGCGAGCAGCAACAGCACACTGACCATTGTAGCATGGTTTCCACCGCGCCCACCAAGATTCGCACAGGAACACCATTGAACAAGAACTTGGTCCTCAGATTACCGAGACGAGTCCGGTCGATGATCTACAAGCTTCGGTTCGCCCATGGGCCAACACCGCTCCRCGTGGACTTCTTGTTGCGCAACGGATCTGTTCTGCGGTACTACATCGGTACCCGCTCCGACAGTGTGGCGGCAGTGCGGAAATATTCCTGCGATCGGAATGACAGAAAAAGATCTTGCCCGATGGTCATAACGGATGATGACCCTGATGATATCTCACCCTATGCCTATGTGGAGGAGTGGCTTTCCAACCGAGGCGTGGCAGTCGAGGCCTGCGAATGTTGATGAGTGTGTCGTTGGAATGGCCTGCAGCGGTGTCTACGAATGGAGTGACTGCGTGGTCCGGGAGGAGTAGTATATCGGTGAATTGGATGATTCCCGATGTTATGAGTAGAGCATTTGCTGGTTTGATATGGTCGTGATGACTCCGGGACATGACATAGAGACTCGCTGCACGCAATTCGGCATCGCGCCTTCGTACTGTCCCGCTTCTGATGAATCTTCCAGACGGTGCTTCGCCTGATGATTCTCGCAATCGATGATCATTAGATGGTAGTGAAGTCCTCTTGGCCAGCCGGTTGCACCAAATCGCCTTTATGAGATCTGGAACACGTCGGTCGTCTCCTCCACGGTCTTGCACAAGGCACTAAGCACGTTGACATCCCGGAACGACTCGGCCACATTCTCTCTTCTCCTCTTCAGCTCCTCAGCCAGAACCTCATACTTCTCTTCCTTGGCCGTGTACTGTCTTATGACCTTATTGGAGTCATGTTCAATATACACCCGCGTGTCTCGAATCCGGACGATCACACCATCGAGGCGCAGAAAGTAGCGTTGTAGGAGCAACAGTCTGTCCGGCATCATCCGCATCTTTAGAGAGAGTAGTGCAATGCCATTGTCGGCAAGCTCGTCTTCGCGGGATCAGGYTAGCACACAAGCATGGCAATTAATGCAAGGACTGAAATGGTAAACTGACCTTCCATCAAATCGACATTATCGAAGAACAGAATAGGATCTTCCCGACTCAGCAGATCCAGCCGTATCGGATCCTCCTTGCCGCTGCTCTTCCTCCAACCCTCCTTCTCCTCGCCATCCTTCCCCACCGTAGTTCCTTTGTAATCCGTCGTATAACTCCAGTCAAAAGGCTTCACCACCTGCTTGACCTCTTCCTGATGACTCCTCTCCTTCTTCCACTCCTCCGCAACAGCGACTTGTAGCATGCCCTCCTCCGTCTTACTCACGCGGTCCAAGGCATCCCGCACGTTGAAATTTAGCGTCCAGCCCGTAGGAATGTGTGTGATTTGCGCGAAATTGTCGCCGAAGATCATCTCGGGTATTGGAATTCCGACATCTTTGTTCAGTGCTTCGATGGGCTCTGCCTTGAGGATGGGCAGTTTGCGGGTCGTTATGCGCCAGATGTTGTTGGGGGATGTGTGGGATTTAATGCCTGAAGAGGCCATGTTGGCTTGCTTGCTTGCTTGCTTGCTTTGAGGGAGGTTCGCTCGGTTTTGGATGATGTGATGCAGCCAGGGATCTTTCTATTTGCGTGGGCGTGTCTTCTCTGAAATCAAATGATGTTGTTCTCGGCAAGTGTCCCGTTGAGGAAGCTCGTCAAGATATCAAGCTATCGGATGCCGGCTTGGTGGGGCATCTTAAAAGTGAAGTCGAGGTCGGCTTTCCACCTTTCTATCAACACTCTTTAGACGTCTACCGTAATAACAATCTTTGGCATTTCATTTATGCTACTACGGCACTACTCTACAGAAATCGATCACTGTTGACGGCTCTCTGATAGAGACAGCATTGCTCAATCTTGCCCAAACGCATCGAGAGGTCTCACTTCATGTGCACGGCAGGAAGCTTTGAGATGGAAGAATTGATTGACAGGTTCCCARCAACTCGTCATCTCAGCGTATCTACCAAGGAAATTGCCCCGTAGCATGAAGGAAGCAGGCGTGCTCCGCATCTCTCTCCCCACGCAGGATCTTGATCATAGGCRCCACACCTTCACTGGTTGGCTTGGCTCCGTTTTCGGTCTTGTTCATCGAGCTCAGATTCGATACGGTGAACCCGGGACAGAATGAGAAGACCTTGAATCCTTCCTCGCTGAACTCGGCCGCCTGGCAAGCAGTGGCCATATTCAGTGCAGCTTTGCTACAGTTGTACTGTGGTGCCTTCATCTTATAGAGGCCATTGGTCGGATCAAGACGCCTCGCGATAGAGCCTGCGCCGGAGCTAACATTTAGGATTCGTGGTGTTGTTTGAGATTTGCGGAGCAGCGGAGCAAATGCTTCGACAACTAGGATCGGACCTGTTGCATTGGTCTGGAAGCAGATTGTCATTTGTTCTGCTAAACTGCCGCCTGGCATAGCGATCGCGGCGTTGTTGACAATTGCATCAAGCCTGAGAATAGTTTAGTAGGCCGATTTGTGCAAGGTTCAAGATCGGGACAACCCACCAACCATGCTTCTCCTCGACCTGCTTTGCGGCTTTCGTAATAGATGATTCGCTTGTCACGTCGAGGGGAAGCAGTTCAACAGTGCTGCTGGACGAATGGTGCTGCGCTTGGAGTGCCTTGACGGCTTTTTCACCCTTCTCGACCGAGCGACTACCGAGAAGTACATGGTTGTTGGATGCTGTTGATAATAGCTGTGAGACGAGCTCGTAGCCAAGACCACCGTTGCCTAGATTATGACTTAGTGTCATTGTCTCCTCAGCTATGGATGTGCACAGAAGGACGGACCTCCAGTAACCAATGTGATGGTCTTCCTTGCAATAGAGTTGGTCGTCATGATGTCTTTTCGATCCAGTCCAGATACGCTGGGTTGTTTGGGTATGTATATATCAATGAAAGAAGGGCCAAGAAAAGGGCARGCCGTACGGCACATTTTCACGCGGCACCGCATATATATACCTAGCTGTCTCTCGATCGCAGCAGAGCACGAAACCTTTATCAGCAAGGACGATCCCGCACAGCATTGGTTACAGCCGTGACGATGCGGCTTGTGAGATCTGTTGTGCTGCTCGGAGTTTGCGCATTTAGGCTTTAAGGATCCTCCGCCATGATCATATCCCCATGAAGCCGGTCGAGAAGCGGTATGTTGATGAGCTTCATTGTTATCTCAAGTCATCATCTACGCCACCCCGGTGGTATGGTACATGGCTTGGAGAAGGTGCCCCCATCTGCTGCGGTATTCAAGGTACGCGTCGTCGGGCACATGATCTTCATTGCAGGAAATTCAATTGACATGATGAAGCGAGCTGGATATGCGGAGGTTGAAAAGAAATGATTTGCTTCCAGCGGTCGATAGCATCAAATGCTTGAGAGTGCTGATGCTTTGTGTCGCAGGTTTGGGTCGTCGTCAGATGTCAAACGGATGATCTTCGGGCCGGTTGCTGCCTAGCAACCCGCAGCCTTCAATGTTGATCAACGACCTCCATTCTTCAATCTTCAATTCAATCTGACATTCACATTCATTGCGAGAACAGCACAGTACAGCAAAGCAATCATGGCAGACCTCGCCGCCCTCGAACAACGCTTTGAAGGTATTTCAGTGCAGGACGAGAACGTCGACAGCAATGCCCCCAAACAGCACAAGGCAAAGGTACTAAAAAGCACGAACCATTGTTCCAACGACCATAGGATGCTAACACTGCATGTGTAGGGCTCCCTCAGCCAAGCAATCTCCCTCTCATCCCTCGGCGCCGCCGCCGCGCAGAACCGCATCAAACTCCCGCTGCAGAAGCTGCCAGCCAATGCCACAACCAAGGCCACACTCACCAAGATCACACTCCCCTCACAGGCCGCCCAGCGACCGTCCGCCGAGTCGCGACCCTCCTCGGACCAACTAGATACTACAGCTCTCATCACAGCCAAATCAAACAAAGCATGGAACCTGTCAATGTTCGAGATCGGCAAGCCTCTCGGCAAGGGAAAGTTCGGACGCGTCTACCTCGCCCGTGAGCGCGCCACAGGCTTCGTCTGCGCCCTCAAAGTCCTCCACAAATCCGAAATCACAGCCGGGAAAGTCGAGAAGCAAGTCCGACGAGAAATAGAAATTCAGTCCAACCTCGCACATCCCAACATCCTGCGGCTGTACGGCCACTTTCACGACTCCAAGCGCATCTTTTTGATACTGGAATTTGCAGGACAGGGAGAGCTGTACAAGCACCTGAGGAAAGCACAGCGGTTTCCGGAATGGCAGGCGGCAAATTATATCGCGCAAATGGCGAGTGCCTTGAAGTTCTTGCATAACAAGCATGTCATGCATCGCGACATCAAGCCGGAGAACATCCTTGTGGGGATGCATGGAGAGATCAAGATTTCGGATTTTGGATGGAGTGTGCACGCGCCGAACAATCGTAGGAAGACAATGTGTGGAACCCTGGACTACCTCCCACCAGAGATGATCAAGCCCGGACGCGAAGAGAACTGGTATACTGAGAAGGTGGACTTGTGGAGCTTGGGAGTTCTGACGTACGAGTTTCTTGTTGGTGAGGCGCCATTCGAGGATACACCTGTGATGACGCAGAGGAGAATCGCGCGAGGAGACATGAAGGTTCCAGCGTTTGTCAGTCCCGAGGCCAAAGACATCATCACAAGACTACTCGTACTGGATCCCGRGAAGAGGTTGAGCTTGGAAGAGGTAGAGGTGCATCCTTGGATTGAAAAGCACTGTCATAAGGGAGAGAGGCACTACAATCGCAAGAGCGCCGACGTGAAAAAGGAGAGGGATGGCAAGTGATTTTGGCATGATGATGACCTTCTTTTCTGATGCATTTGGGACGGAGTCTAAGCGATGGGATGGCATGACAATGGTTGGGACGGCGTTAATACTTTCTCTCTGACGTACGAACGAAGACTTACACACTCGTCCACTCTTGCTTTTCATAGCTCGTTGTTCTTTGTTGGAATAAAGTGCTGAGCAGAGCGTCTTGTTCATATTCTACTCATTAATAGACGAGTGCGCTCTCGTGCAGGATAAGAAGAAGACGCCGTGATAACGCAGCTACATCGGCCGAAGGCCAAGCGTCTGCATTTGCCATTTCAAAGCCGTCAACACCAATCTAGACATTGACTTACAAGTCTTCACGGGCTCACCAGGACAATACTCCAGCCCAGAGACACTCTGATTGCACCCAAAATGGCAACTCAATCTCCAGAGCAGAAAACACTGCCATCCTACCCGGAGCCGTTTATCGTGAGCGCCCGCGAAGAACATCGACAAACTCTCATCCTCCTCCACGGCCGCGGCGGCACAGGCGAGCAATTCGGAACATCATTCATCATCAGTCCAATCTCCTCCTGCCCTGGCGGCGGAGCATCTCACTCATCGCAAATCCTCGCAACCGCTCTTCCAAATACAAAATTCATATTTCCCACCGCCAGAAAGCGACATGCACGGTGGTATGATAATGGCGCACTTCTTCATCAGTGGTTTGATGGTGTCCCGATTGATTTTCAAGATGCTGGGATGAGTCCCGAACAGAGAGATTGGCAATTGGAGGGGTTGAAGGAGTCTTGTGCCTTTTTGGAAGGAATTGTTCGGGAGGAAGTTGAGAGAGTTGGAGCTAGGAATGTGTTTGTTGGGGGTTTGAGTCAGGGATGTGCGATGGGGTTGCAGTTTCTTTTGAGTTATGAGGGTGAGTTGGGTGGGTTTGTGGGGATGAGTGGGTGGCTGCCGTATGTTGATGAGATGGAGGGTGTGTTGGTGGAGGAGGAGAAGGGGAATGATGAGGATGATTCGTTTGCTCGATCTGGTTCTGAGGACCGTGGCACGGCTTTGAAGGGAGAGCCAGCGGCCATGAAGATTTGCGGTTTTGTTCGAGACAATCTGGACCTTCCTCTTCCAGTCACTTCGCGGCAACCGTCCTGGCTTCAGACACCGGTATATCTGGGACACGGAAATATTGATGAGAAAGTCAAGCTAGCAAAGGGTCGTAGGGCGGCTGAATTTTTGAGAGGAATGGGGGTGCAAGTTGTTTGGAAGGAGTATGATGAAGGTCACTGGTATAAAGTGCCGGAAGAGATTGATGATATTGTTTCGTTCTTACGGA
Source organism: Ramularia collo-cygni (assembly GCF_900074925.1). Lineage (NCBI taxonomy): Eukaryota > Fungi > Ascomycota > Dothideomycetes > Mycosphaerellales > Mycosphaerellaceae > Ramularia > Ramularia collo-cygni. Next base: position 590,442 of record NW_019716261.1, read on the forward strand.
GTTATATATCATTGAATTGATGACTATCGCGAACTTTCGAACGCATTGACATCGAGGTCAATTGAGCAAATAATGTGTAATGCTAATGTTGGAAGCATTGGTGTGAATGGCAAACATTGTGACGCTAAAAGTTTAGGCTGATTCGGCAAGCGGCCCGAATCTCAAGTGAATCTCTCGAATTCGACTTCAACATCTCAACTTCCAGCATACTTTCCACAACAATGGCATCCTCGAATCCAGAAACCGCACCGAATCCAGMGACAGACTCAACATTCCTGACCTGGTCCAACTTCTTCTCCATCCTCACCAACCGCGCCGACCCCAAAACCCGCCACGCATACTTCAAAGAGCGCGACATCCTCAACGAGAAGCGTGACTGCGCCCGCTGTGATGAAGACGTCGCCTTCCTATTCAAAGCCTCACCAATCGTGACTTTTCTAAAACACAACATCGACCTCCTCAGTCCTCCGAATGGCAAAGCTTCCATCTCCCCAGCCAACGTCCACTGCCGCCGGTGCGAAGAAGGCGTCCAATCCGGCGGCTTCTCCGCCGACCACGGCATCATGCTCTGCGCGAATCAATTTCGCTCTAGGGGACATTTAGAAGATACTCTTGCACACGAGATGGTTCACGCATATGATCACTTGCGCTTCAAACTGGATCCGGAGAATTTGAGACATGCGGCGTGTATGGAGATTCGAGCGAGTATGCTGAGTGGGGAGTGTAGATTCACACGGGAGTTCTTTACGAGAGGGCAATGGAATATCACGCAGCAGCTGCAGGAATGTGTGAGGAGAAGGGCGAGTTTGAGTGTCGCGGCGAGGAAGGCTTGTAAGAGTGATGTGGAGGCTGTGAGGGCTGTGGATGAGGTTTGGGAGAGCTGTTTTAGCGATACGCGGCCGTTTGATGAGATTTATAGATAAGTTGGTGAGGAGGAGGAGGAATGATACCCATGAAAGCAATTGCATATAAAGCGAGGGCGATGTACAACGATGTATGATATCAGCAGTGGGACACAGATGAATCGACGATACTACACTCAAGCAGCACGAGCAAGACGATGGAAAGGTTGTGTTGGAAGTGATTACTTCTGCTGTCAGTTCAATGCTGCTATGTACCATCAGGCCGTGAAGAGAAAAAAACACCTCATGATCAGCTTCGGCCTCTCCTCAAGATCGTAGAAGAGATTGAGCATCGATGGGAAMTCTGCCCGGACTACCTGCCCGAGGATCTCACCGCCCAAACATCGAACTTAGGCTCTTATCAGCACCGATTTGTCTCGACTGACAAGTGTACGCTTCAAATGCTCCACTTTGTCAAACTCGTGGACAATTCTTAGCAGTAAGTGGAGAGAGCACTGTGCAGGCTAGTCCTGCATCAAAGGTCGCGCATAGGCGTGCTTGATCAGCGCGCAAGGAGAGCGCTCAACATCCGTGGTTTGCTCATACCCAGAGTTCCAGAAACACGGATAGCTTGCGCGTTTGGGTAGTGTGTCGTCAGAGAGCCCGTGAGGTGTCAGGCAGATGAGCCGGAGAGTCCTTGTAGAAGCCCTTCTTGTAGAAATTGAAGGCCTTGACGACATGCATCAATCTCTCCAAAGTAAGAACCTTTTCACCTCCAAACCCGTGGACAAGCCTGATGTCCTCAATTGCCTTGTCTAGTGCTGTCGCAGGCACCGTGATCTCACCACTTTTGTTGTCACCCATCGTGACGGCAGAGTCAGTTGGCCAGTCAGTCTTGTCCTTTATATGATACGTCCAAGGTGGCGATATATGCCAGGGGGGCTGCAGTAAGTATAAGTGTCTGCTGCTGATGCTACTCTTCACATCCGGTAGGGCAACAGCTTTTGCCACGCCCATTTCGAAATCCATCAGTAACCGGATTCGCACTGAGGGATAGGGCAGGGAAAAGTCCTCTCGGAGGTTGTCACTCTCCTCCTCCTTGAGAATGTAGCTGACGATCACTCGCCGCATTGCTTCAATTCCGACTTGCGGGCGGCAGCTCAGCCATGACACCATAGCTTCGTAGGTCATCTGGTCACTTGTACGAAGCTCGAAAGTGTTGGACCCATAGAAGAAGCGAAGTGTCTCGGGGCGGAACGCTTTGCAGACTTGGGTGATTGCCGGGGTGTACGGCTTCGGTTCAATTTGGTAGAAAGCTCTCACGTCGGCCTTGAAAGTCTTTCCGCCCGGCTTGTTTCCGCCTGGCTTGCGCCACCGCGTTTGCCTGTCTTCGCCCAGAAGGGAGCGCAGAGGGGAGCTCGTGCAAATGAAATGTATGCCACCGTCGCTCAATAACATCGATTGTTTGCGCCGCTCTTCGTCCTGAGCTGCGCGGCACTTGCTCGTGTAATCTTCCAGTGTCTGTGCTTGTTTGCTGGCATCGAAAGTCGTCTCGGACGGGATTACCAGACCCCAGATTTGGTTCTTCAACTCAGCTGGCAGTCTGACGAATGGTACTGACGAGTTGTGCTGAGACCGCTGACGGCGGACACGCTTGGAGGCCGAAGCTCGCTGAGAGAGCATGGTGGATGTGTCGGTGTCTTTGCAGTGGGAGTGTGCCATGGTCGTTGGGCGATTTGGGGGAGGTTGTTTGATGGAGTATGTGCACTGTTTGGAGAGAAAGGTAGAGAGAGAGAGAAGAGTGATGATGAGGTTACGCACAGACTTTAATGAACGGACACGTGAAATTGCTGAAGTTGTGAACTGAAAGTGAAGTCAATGGAGGAAAGCGCGTTCTGTGCAACCGCGTAATTATTAAGGCCGTGGACAAGCGCAACCATTATCTGACATATCGATCATTCTGAGCTCTTCGCTACATCTAGTACACGAGACGAGCCAATCTAATCTGGTCAGCCAAGAAACATCAACATCACCACATGCATCAAGACTCACCTAGCAGTAAGAGCAGCCAGCACAACAGAGCTGGTGGAGAAGATGGCGAATCGAGTCATCACGTTGTTGACGAGAGACTGWTAGACCGAGTGCACAACTCTGAGACCGACGTATCCCCAGGCACCGTACACGGTGTAATCGTGTCTGTCACCAAGCTGGGTTAACGCGAGTGCCACTGCGAAGAAGACGGTGGGCTAAAGGAGATGTTAGTCTTTATATAATATGTATATTGATGGTGCTTCGACTAACCTGTTCATGAAGGTGGTTGTAGTTGTCGGCGACCTGGCGGATGCTGATTGGGAGCTTGGTGTTCATGTCCCGGGCGATGTTTTCGGCGGTTCCATCGATGCCATATTGGGAGTCACTAAGAGCTGGCAGGCGCTTGGAATACCTAGACTTCGTCAGAGGGTTTCCTCAACAACAAAGATGCATCTTGAATATAACTCACATCCATGCTTGCTGGATGAAAGTCCATCCAGCCAAAGCAACCAGAGGCTTGAGAAGGGGCTTCTCAAGGCCGAGGGTCGAGATCTGAGCAGAAGACATTGTGGCGATGTTTGATTAATTAGTTCTTCGATGTAAGTATCCTGCGTACGGGTATTCAAGTCATTATAGAAGTATTATTCCCCCTAGCGCTTGATGTGAAGCTGACATGGTGAGCTCTCCTCGTCATTGACCTCGGCAAGCCAACGCGGCTGGACGGACTGAGGTGATGTTCTTCACGCCAACGAGTCAACGACAGGCCTGATCCCTGTGCTGATCCTTCCATTTCTCAATGACCGTCGCTTGCCAATACACGTGCTGTTACATTCAAAGATCATGCTTGCCCTCGACAAACAACACAGACTTTTCATACTGCTTCTTGATCACATCCTTCTCTGCGTTTTCAACAGCCTTGACGAATTTCTCGCCCGATTTCGGATCGTGCTGGAACAAATGATCCTTGACCAGTCGCTGCGGCGTCTCGCCCATCCACTGGAAAAGGGAGAAATCCTGAAACTCATCCGCGCGGAAGATCTCCAGCATCTCCAGCGGTTCATCATCGCTCAAGTTCTCGATGAAGTRGCCCATGTTGCGTGGCACAATGCCGACATCGCCTGCCATGTAGTCGAAAGTCCGGGCATTGCCTTCRGCGGCGAAGATGGTCACTCTTGCCCTACCAGAGATGACAAAGCTCCACTCATCAGCATTAGGGTGCCAGTGCATTTCTCTCAGAGCGCCGGGGGCAATGTCAAGATGCGCGGCTGCGATTGTCTTGGAAATTGGAAAGTTTCTGCTGTCCACAATCCGGGCTGAGCCTCCGCTGCCCTCTTTTGCGGGAGTCTCCAACATGTGGTGCGTGTATTGGTGCTTTGACTTCTTGAACGCTTTTGGCGTTTCCTTCTCAATGCTCTCGGGCATCGAACCTGTCGAACGCACATTAGCGTATGGCCATGCCGGGTCACGCTTCTCAAATGCTTACCTTGGAAAATGTACTTGTCCTTCTCCTTGATCTCAGCAAAGATCTCAGGAGGCAGTCGGAAGTTTTCTGCCACGACAGACTTGGGTGTGTGTTCGATCCACTCGTTCAACAAGAAGGTCGAGTCCTCGGAGAAGCTTCCGCTGTCAAAGACAAGAAGAAATTCCGTACCATTCTCTCCCAATCCTTGCAACGAGTGAGGGTGTCCGGAAGGAAAGTACCACAAATCTCCTGCTTTGAGATCGTCGATGAATGATCTTCCATCAGTGTCCAGAGCTGTTACCCGAACCTCGCCTACGAACAATTTAGCTTGCGGTGCTGGAAAAGACCATCTTCGGACTGACCTGAAAGCACATATGCCCACTCCGCTTCCTTGTGCCAATGCAACTCTCGGATCACTCCTGGCCCCAGTCTCATATTCACACCCGCTACTTCACTTGACGCAGCCAATTCTCGCACGGTTGTCTGTCTTGTCCAGCCGTTTTCTTCAATTCTGATATGGCTGTCTGAGAAACTCCTAGAACACAAGCATGGTCAGTAACTTCTTCTCCTCATTCGATCGATGTGTGCATACCATCGCAAATTCGGCAGGATGCCATGATCTGTGCTTGGAGGGCGAACCAAGTCTGGATTCTGTCGGTCTCGATCTTTATTCACTGGTCCCAGAACACTTGTACCACCTCCGTTGCGTACGGGAAGTGGTTGAACGCCATTGCCATATGTATCGTGTTTCCTATCATATGGATCGTTCTTGTATGGATATCGCTCAGATGCCTTAGCGAGAGGATATTGATCAACAGGAGCAGCCAATGCTGCAGAAAGCAACCCAAGCACAGCGACTGAGCAACGCATTATGACGATGAAGTTTGCGAGTAGGTTCAATGAATCGTATAACTTCCGGACAAAAATACTGAGATCAAGATCAGCTCTTGAAGAAGACGCGACAAGCTCCTCTGGGCCCGCTGCACCCGCGCTGTCCTACACTTCGCCTTCATACCCGCTCATTGATCATTGGAGCGGATGGTGGTCGTCATCCGCGGAGATAAAGCAGCTCAAGGAGCTTTCTCCGACGCTGCCAAGAGCGCGGGGTACCCAATAAGCGTGCGAGTGGGTACGGCGGGTAGATCGGCCTGCTAAAGGTGCAAGTGAGTGAATCTAAAGCTCCTAAAGCTCCGATTTGAGATGTTTGTTTGATGCGGCAGTTCGCAGGCGGTTACAGAATCGCGTCACGCTGGAGTCTCGGTGCGCTTCTCTGCTGTCATTGAGCATCGCAAGTCATCATAGAAAGCCGAAGTCGTCGTTTCTTCCACCCATCTCAACCGACTCGTATGTTGCAGCGCTTTTGGGGCGATTACAAATGACAAGATGTGTGAGCTGTCACATCCACTTGCCGAATTGTTTTGTAGCCCTAGCTCTGATGGCCGTAGGGTTTCTGAGCCACATTTGACGACAGCAGATCCGCGGACCGTGGCAAGACGGCAAGTTGAATTAACATCAAACTTGACGTGACATGATTCTTTCATGTAAAGATTTTGGCGACTCTGTGTCATATCAGCTCAAGCGATCCTCGATGACTCGAATACGGCTGTATTGAACACTCCTTGGAGATAGTGGTTGTTCATATCACACAGCACTCCAAGCTTTCGAGCACGAGGTACAAGCATGCACAAGCCTTGGCATTCGGTGAGCAGGCCACCCATTTCGAGCTCATCAACCCAAAGCTTAGAAGAGACGGTCGAGAGTCAAGACCCGCTCGAACCGCTGATCAAACCGAGAAGCCGCTACGACCAATGAGAAACCATCATGGAAAGTATGCAGCCATTAGCCGGGCACCAACAGCGTTGAAGCATATATATGCATTCGACCGCGTGGACAAATACTTGGTGACATGCAAGCTCTCGTGCAGACCACGCATCCTACCGAGCGGCATGCGTTGTAGCTGAACTCTGCCCATTGGCTATCCAATGGGTCTAGACGTAGCGTCTTATAGCAGACAACCCTATGTTGCTCGTCGAGGCTTTTTCGATAAGTGGGCCAGCATGGAAGAGTACGTCTCCGGCAGGGGTGGCGAGCTGCTGAGGGGAAAGCAGGGGGGAGTACTTGAGCAATCTTGAGTCACATTGAGTGATCCTAATTATTTGCCAGCTTCTTTCAGTATTCGCTCAGCGCTGAGGGCAATAGGGACTGATTGCGCCCTGATTACTTCTCTCGTTGATTCGTATTGTTTCATATATCGGTCTCTGCAGCAGCATCTGGCAGAAACCAKATCTCTCACAATGGCCAAATTCGTTGACCGGGCTGTGAACGATGTTCGTGCGGACTATACCTGGAATCGTGTCGGTCGGTTGGCAAAGCGAGGACTGCAAGCCACGCCGGCAACCGCTGCTCATTACTCTCTCGACAAGTTTCCGATCATCGGGTGGCTGCCGAAATACAACCCTCGATGGATCATCAACGATGTAATCGCAGGATTGACCATTGGGCTGATGATGATCCCTCAATCATTATCATATGCCAAGATAGCAACGATCCCAGTCGAGTACGGCTTGGAGAGCGCTTGGCTTCCGCCTGCGATCTATACCATTATGGGATCCACCAAGGGTACATCTGAGCAACGAGGTTTGYGTGTCAACCACTAACCTTTTCACAGATCTTTCGACTGGGCCGACTTCTCTACTCGGCCTAACGACATCTGAAGTGATCAAGTCTCTCGGCTCGGAAGGATACACTCCACAACAGATAGCATCGGCAGTAGCGCTCTCCATCGGTATTTATGGCATCATTCTGGGGTTCTTGAATCTTGGCTTCCTTCTAGAGTTCATCTCGTTGCCCATACTTTCTGGTTTCATCTCTGCAGTTGCAATCACAATCGGACTCAATCAGATGGACTCTCTGCTTGGCGAGGACAACGTAGGCGATGGAGCGGCGACACAGATCCACGATATATTCCAGCAGTTACCGAAAGCCAATGGATTCGCATGGTGAGTCTCGAAGATGCGTCAACGCACATCGCCAGGCGTGGAGATGGCTGACAATTTGCAGCGCAATCGGTTTTGGCGGCATAGTCTTCTTGACGATCCTGGACCAGGCTGGCAAGCGTTGGGGCACCAAGAGCAAGATCATCTGGTTGTTGTCGATAATGCGCGCTTTCCTCTGTCTAGTCCTGTTCACTGGAATCAGCTATGCTGTCAACAAGAAATTCGGGCAGGACAGTGACAAGTATCTCTTCGAGGTTGTCAAGTTGAAATCCTCCGGCGTTACAAGGCCTGAGATACCCTCTGGAGCGCTCATATCAAAGGCTTTCTCTCGCAGTATTGCCGCCTTTATCGGGAGCAGCTTGGAGCATATAGCCATTGCGCGTGCGTTCGCAGTGAGTGTGATAGTTTTCGCTTCTTGGGATCAAACTAAAGTCGAACAGGTCAAAAACAACTATGAGTCCGATCAGACACAGGAACTCTGTTACTACGGCGTTACCAATATCGTAAACTCCTTCTTCCATAGCATGGGAGTTGGTGGAGCCATGAGTCGAACCAGTGTGAATTCAGCCTGCAAGGTCAAGTCGCCGCTTTCCGGAATTGTCACGACCGCCGTTATTCTGGTCGGAATTTACGGTGCATCCGATGCGCTGTACTGGATTCCGAAAAGCACTCTTGCAGCGATCATCATCACTGCTGTATGGCCTCTTATCCAGYCACCATCAACCTTTTATCGATACTGGAAGACATCTCTTGCCGACTTCATCTCCTCTATGATCGCCTTCTGGGTCTGTCTCTTCTACTCCACGGAGGTTGGTCTCGGTGCCAGCGTTGGTTTCAACATCGTATACGTGTTACTCAGGCAGGTTTTCGCACGACCGAGTTCCATCTCGACCATCGAAGCGTTGGAGGGACCGGCCACGACGACTGACCTCCCAGAAGATGTCCGCATATTCCGCTTCAATGAGTCCTTTTTCTTCCCCAACGCACATCGCGTCAAGACCAAGATGATGAACGACATCCAAACACATCATGCCCCCGCTTACAATGACAGAAATGGTGTCGAGGCCGAACGAAATTGGTCCGTCCAGAGAGAGAAGAATGTTGCTCGGCTCCGCAAGCAGATGAAAATTACGGATCCTAGCAGCTTGCCTTCAATTGGTATCGTTATCCTTGACTTCGGAAGATGTAATCACATGGATGCGACTGCAATTACCCAGCTAAAGCAGCTCGTCGTGGAGTTGAAACTCTATGGCGGTAAAGAGGTTGAGCTGCGATTTGCCGGAATGTCTGACTACGTTCGCACTCGTCTCGAACGTGCGCACTTCAGGGTCGTTGACCACGGTCAGCCCGAGGAAGCTGGGGACGATGAAGAAGATTCGACCTGGCACTATTCTAGTGTTAGATCTGCCGTGACTTTACCAAGGCGGGCGGCTCATTTGAATGATTTGTTAGAAGAAAAGAAGGGAATGGTTGAGATTGAAGAAATTGAGAGAGTCTAAGAGACAGCAAGTCTGTAATGAATTACGAATCATGATGTTACGGTTGTTTTTTCGTATCCATCTGAAGACCCCATGATAGCGGCAGTGTCGGGCAGACAATGTTGGTGATTCAGGCGCTTGGATGTTTGCTAGAGCGGATAAAGCGGGAATGCCAAGACGAACAAATGAATTAAGAGCGGCTAATGCGGCAAGACCCTCCTTTGTCGACATCAGCATGGAGCTCACTCAATATGGTTTGCAACCCGAACGAAGCGATCAGAATTCGCATTGCGAGAGACTTTCGACGAAGTATGAAGGGAAAGTTCGAGAAAGAGCGAAGGTTGACTTACTGAAATGAAATTTTGTAACGAATTGCAATGACCGATTGTGAATGCTGCATCCCCGATTAGCCGATACTCATCACTCACCGTCTCCCGGGGAACGCTCCCTGTCGAATAAAGCATCCGCGCTTCGCTCAGTGCAGTAAGATGGTCGCCTCAACGGTGGGTACTGATCTCCGCTATAGCCAGCGAATGAACCACTGAAGCTAGGAWGAGGAGGATGCGTTTGACTTGTATATTGAAGGTGGACTGGTGCGAGTAGGATAATACCGAGAAGCAGTGAGAAGCGGTTGAGCAGTCGCCATCCATTTCCAGCTACGAGTCCGCAGATTAGAGCATAGGACAGCCGCGTGGAAACCAGTGTATTGGAACCGTGAAGCCACGGCACGGTGCGGTGGCTGGCATAACGAAGTTCGTGAGACTTCATGTGGATTCTCAAGACTCCGGTTTCATCCGCATAATGGCATGGCATGCTTCATTGTCGATGCCTTCATGGCGCTGTTGAAACCGGTGGTGTGCATGGAGTGGCATGGTGACTCGAGACCGAATCTTCTATCCCGAGAGCAACGAACGCACGAGGCTATGCATTAGCAAGCACGCGTCCAGGCACTTAGGATGCTGTGGTTGCAAAGGATTGAGGTAGGGAGAGCGATGAGCATAGGGACTGTGAATTGAATGGATTGATGCACTGGGGTGAAGAGAGGCCAGAGATTGGAGTGGTGGTGAGGTCTTGTGAATAAATTAAGTGTATTGCGGCCCGTGCTTTTTATGCAACCAACCTCCAACAACATTGATCCCACCATTGTCTTTGAACAGCTCTGCATCCACCCTACGCCGGCGCAATGCTGGAAAGGACGGCAATGAGCTCGCTGAGAGCGAGCTTCAGCCGACAAGTCAACTTGAGTCGGCAATTCTCGACTCGACGACCCTCACCGTTCCTCCATCTACAACCACGACGGACACCACAGACCAACTCCCGCCGATACGAGTCCACAACTGCCACAGTCACTCGTGCAACGACCTCTGCCGGATCATCTGTGATCGCGTACATCTATGGAGCTGGTCTTGTGCTGGTATTGTCCTTTGGCTACCTATACGTCACCGACACTCGCGCCTCCATTCATCAATGGCTCGTAGTACCCACTCTACGACTGATCCACTCCGATCCTGAGGAAGCCCACCACTCTGGCATTCGATACGTAAAAGCTTTGTATGATTTCGGTCTCCATCCCCGCGAGCGCGGTAACGATGACCAGAAGCTGGGTGATCTCAAGGTGGAAGTCTTTGGACATGTACTGGACAATCCCATTGGCACCTCAGCCGGCATTGATAAGAATGCCGAGATTCCAGACGCGCTCATGGCATTGGGACCAGCCATAGTCGAAGTTGGAGGTGCTACGCCTCTGCCACAGCCCGGCAACCCGAAGCCGAKAGTCTTCCGCATTCCCAGTCAAAATGCACTCATCAACCGTTATGGGTTGAACTCGGAAGGAGCAGAGCATGTCGCAATGCAGCTACGGGAGCGTGTGCGGTCTTTCGCCTATTCCCACGGGCTTGGTCTGGGAGCCGAGGCGGAGCGCATCGTTCTCGATGGCGAGGCGCAGGTCCCACCCGGAAGCATGGTACCAGGAAAGCTTCTCGCCGTGCAAGTTGCAAAGAACAAGACTACACCTGATGGAGATATTGCTGCAATTGCCAAGGACTACACCTTTTGTGTGGAGCACTTGGCCAAGTACGCAGACATTCTTGTCGTAAATGTCTCCTCGCCCAACACACCCGGACTGAGAGATTTGCAAGCCACCGGACCCCTCACCACTATCCTCACGGCTGTGGTCAATACTGCAAAGTCAATCGACCGAAAGACGAAGCCGGCAGTCATGGTCAAGGTGTCTCCGGACGAAGACAGTGATGCCCAGATCGAGGGTATTTGCGCGGCAGTTTGGGCCAGTGGCGTGGATGGTGTGATCGTGGGTAACACCACAAACAAGCGGCCTGATACCATACCGAAGGGATATGTTCTTCCGGAGAAAGACACGAAGATTCTACAAAATGAGATTGGTGGCTACTCTGGACCACAAATGTTTGAGCGCACCCTCAGCCTTGTGAAGAGATATCGGTCCAAGCTTGACAACGGCCCTCCAGAAGAGCCCGCAGAAGCGCCATCAAAACAGAAATTGCCTAGTCCTATTCCCACTGAGGACCATCTTTCGGATGCGAGTATAGAGCGGGACATGCAGCGTCTAAAGCCGGAGGATACCAAGGAGGATTTGCAGCCGCTCATCCAGATCCCTGACAGGCACAAGACTTCTACAGAACAGCAAGCATCACAAGATGGTGCTCCAATATCCAAAACTCAGAGCTCTAGATCCTCGGCGTCAAAGGTTCTGTTTGCTACCGGAGGCATCACCAACGGCGAGCAGTGTCTGCAGATTCTGAACGCAGGCGCAAGTGTATGCCAAGTGTACACTGCGATGATGTATGGTGGTGTAGGAACCATCACGAGGATGAAGGGAGAGATGCGAGCGGCTATCAAAGGTCAGAATGGTGACAAGCCCTTGTAAGGCATCTTCGTACGACTGCCAGTGTCTGGTGTATATCTGTATAACGTTGATAGGGTTGAAGGGGGGAATATGTATACCCAGGGATCAGTCGAGGTAAGGTCGGCTTGACGTGAGACAGTTATCAGCTCTGGTCTCACTTCCCATGCTCGCGTCGTCGTGTCACCTGTAAGTGATGATCATACCACAATTTGCTCTGCAAGCAATGTAAGTACTCTTTGCATTATCTTTCTATTCAAGACATGTCCAAGGCTTAGATAAGCACGTTCTCTGCACGGCATGTAAATTTATATCTCTTTCGAGATCATTCGAGGGTTGGCATGGTACTGTCCGCCTAAGAAGCCAGGCCGCCTAAAGGACGCTATGTGATGCATTCTTGGCCGATTCTTCGGATGCACTCGTATCGCGTGAAAGCCGGGTTTCGATCAGGTAACATCGCCACGACGTGGTAGGCGGCACATGCACGACCACCAGCAATCCTGCACTTCGTGGGGCGCTGTCAAAAGAGGGTTGGAATTCTGAAAAAGAAATCGTGTTATCGAACACCACGTTGATGTTCAAGTGAAATTGTAACATCCGCATCAGGCCTCAGAAAGTGAAGCTTCTTCATCAACAACATCCACTTGCCACTCCTTCCTCGATCACAACACCAACAAACACTGCACCCGCGCTTGCATCTGGTTGATCTTGGAGACCTCACAATCACTACCTTCCCCTCAATTACCTGCGATCGTCACCGTCAACATCAAAGCGCCGCTCCCCCCGGCTTCTCACTTTAGCGGCGGAGAACGTCGACACATCCCATAACAACATCTCTACAAAGCCTTGATTCGCTGAAGATCACAGCGACACGATAACGTCGAAAAATGGGAGTCTATCAGAGGATCAACAAGAATCACAGCTATCACCGGGCGATATTCCTCACTGTATYGTTGGCCACCGCGGCGCTATGCAGTCTCTCGCCCGTAGCATGCTTCAAGAACTTCAGTGCCAAGGAGCGTCGCAAGAAGGAGCGGGGTCAGGAGGATCTGGAGATGGCGACGATCCAGGGGCAGGAAGAGGACTCGGAATCGGAGCAGGAGGAAGCGGAGCAGGAAGAGGAGTGGCGGCGGTCTCAGATGCTGAGAGCGAGACGTCCTTCCCATTCCCAACCACGCACTTCTCAGCTGCCACCGCATCGTCGCCGTTCTTCAATGAGGGCCCCAGAGCGCCGCGAGCGGATTCAACACGAGGAGATGGAGGTGAGGTGGAGGGGTCTTCCACCATACGATCAGGAGTCGGAGGGCGATCACCGCCACCGCCGACATTCGCGTCGACACTCGAGACAATAGGACCGCCACTCTTAGCAAAGAGTCAATGGATCGATGCAAATGCTCCTTTACCGACGCCAGACTCCGTCGAAAAGTACCGGACCGTTCAAAGAGCGTCGACGACTGCACAATTACTCACCCTTCTATCATCAAGCCCTGCACCTCCTCTTCAGAACATCCCCTCACCGCTGGTACTGATCTCGGAAGCTCCTTTACTGGTCGAAACGACTGCAAACCTCGTGACTTCCGACGAGTCACCGCATTCGGACAGTAGCTTTTCAACGACAGCTTCAAAAGCATCAACAGCCAGCAGCTTTCCATCCCAGATGCGGCACAATTTTCCCGATATGAGACTACTGAGGCAGAAGAGTAAGCCTCCACAGCATACCATCCAGAAAGCATCGATCCTCAAATTGCCCGGCGACATCAAACGCTCTCCAACTCTCTTCGGTCCGAAATTGATCTCTGATACGGCCATTCTGGTTGTGAGGCAAGTGGCCAGACCTTCTCTAGCGCCATCAGCTTCGAAGCCTCATCAACCCAGTCAAATGCCACGGACAGATTCGTTCATCCAAGACCCAGTGCGCGAAATGCCAACGCTTGCACTGCCAAACATCCAACTCAGCAAAAAGCTGCCGCCGCTACCATCTGCGGAAAAGGTAGAACGGCCGGGAACCGGTTTGCGTCAGCCTATCACTTCATCGAAAGACTTCGCTCACGTGCGATCATTTGCCGCACCTGATTCTGTGACACGACAACTTCGGTTTGAGACCCCCACAACAGGCAGTTGGCGTAAGGAGGAGTCACCATGCCCGTCAGTAGAGAGATCTCGAAAGTCGTCAGCCGAGAGATCCCGCAGGTCATCCACTTCAGCCCAGCAGACGTACCACCGCCATAAGAAGCATTATCATGCAGTCACCCCACCTGAAGAGGAGCCTCGTGTCAAACCACTCCACCATGGTGATTCGTATTTTGAGACCTTCCACACACTATCCGAGGCGACGAGCAAAGATTTTGTGCCTGCTCAAACCCCTCAGCCGCGAGAGCAGCCGAAGAAAGAAGATCATGCACGGCGCAGGCCAGAGTCTGAGCCAGTGCCATTGAATAACGCGAGACCGTCAATTCTTGCGACGCACGTGAAGACTCCAAGCGAGACCGCTGCCGTCATGATCTTGAAGAGAGGCAAGCAGGGTAGCAAACTCGGGTTCTTCAGGAAGTACATCAGCGATTCTTCCGAACAAGATCTGGCAACACCATTGGATGCCTCGTTCAGCACGCCGATAACGCCTAGTGTCCAGCTCAATACTTCTGAGGATATTGCGAACAAGCGAAGAGTGTCCAGCGTGGTTCCTGAGATGCAGACGCAGTCCTACTTCAATCGTCCGCGGGTGCGTCGCTTACCCAGCGACAACTCACTGTCGCCGACCGGTGTCGCAACGCCCGTCACGGTTTTCTCAGACGAGTCACCGTCTCCATTACGAGTGAAATCGCGAGTACGCCATCAAGACAGATCCTCCTCCGACCAGCTGTCCCCTATGGGAACTCCGCGAGCAAGGCACAGGCCGACCATGGAAAGCTTGAGGAGCCGCGTGTCTCAGGCGACGATGAACTCAACGCCAGCGTCGCAGACGGACGTGCGCAGAATTCCAACCGACAAGAGCGACAAGAAGAGCTCCGTCAAATCAACAGCAAAGGGAAAGCGAAAAGGCTCTGKGAAATTTGTTGACCAAACAGACACGGCCCGGACAGATCCTTTGTCGCTGGACTTGAACCAAGTCACCTTGAAGAGTAAGCCAAGCAACTACTTTGTTGACATACGCAAGGTTTCCTCCACCGAGCAGCTTCTTAGCGACGGCAGGCCCCCTTCAGAGACGAAGGGGACGCGGAGATGGAGCCTCATGCCCAAACTTTCCTCATTGTCTCTATCAAGGATTTCGATGAGCCATTTGTCGTCTCTCGCAGCCCAAAGATTGCACCGCAAGTCCTCGCAGGTAAGTAACCTGGCACAGGAATCAAGCTCGGGAAAGCCAAAGAGTGAGATGGAGCTCTCACCTCCGCCGAGTCCAGCACTCAAAGGTAGCATCCAGCCATCTATACCAATCGGTCGCCGTTTTAGTGCCGCTCAGCTCGAAGTGACAGAGTTCGAACAGACTCCGTTCAGCCAACGTTACCACGATGCCGAGCGTACTCTACAGCAGCAGATACGTGCATTCGTAGAAGAAGGATTGAATGAAGTCGACGACGCGGAGGGCGACAATGAGCTGGTCTTGGGATTCGAGCAGGATGTCCCAGATCACTTCCCCAACTCCCCACTATGCCCACTGCATCCAAAGCACAAAAGCGGCGGCAAAGCCATTTGTCCGTTGCACGGGCGATATAAGAAGGGCATGCCACCACCTACTCAACTGATTGGAAAGAGGCCCGTCGGCAGAGTCTCCACCTCCGGCGTAGACCCGCATGCCGGGCATCATCGGATTGAGATTGTCCTCGATACAGCTGTCGTTGAGCAACCTTCAGTCAAGGAAGGAAGACCGACGTCTGTGGACATTTTCGGCGTGGTGAAGGAGGACTATCATAACAACCACAACGTCTCCGTCCTGGGAACTGATGGAACGGTCTCTACTAGGATCAGAGCGGCACCGTTGTATGCGGGATCGTCTGACATGTGCCGAGGCCGAGGTAGGGAGAGAGAGATATGCGGGTCTGAGAGGAAGCGACGTCGACGTGCTAGGATGCGCTGACTCTGCTTGATGTGAAGGCGTGCCCAAATCGTGGCATCTTTCATTTGAGCTTTCAAACCCTGGGCTTACGGAAATGCAATCTCATACCTTTTTGCCCTGTGCAAGTAGTTCACTGACCTTTGGTGGTAACACCATCTGACTACGATCGTTCCGCTTGAAGAACTCCACCAGTAAGCCCGCGATTTTCTCCGCCACGTCCTCCTGTACGAAATGTCCAGCTTCGGGGATCACAACGAGCTGAAATTTACCTTGCATCTGCCCAATCATCAATTCCCTATCCAGACGATCMGTACCCGCCAGAATCAAAAGTTTCGCTCCCCTTCCTGTGAGAAACTTCTGTGACAACCCCTTGAACCATTCTTCCCACCAGGGGTTCGTAGCTGCGAGATCTGTGCGCCATGTGAAACCTCCGTCACCATTTGGGACGAGGATGCTGGGAACACTAACTTCCGCACTTCTCTGATCTCTAATTGTGCGAGTTCTCGTGTGCCAGACGATAGCTTCATCCACGGACAAGAAGACTTTAGGCCTTGAGGAGAGGTAGGTTCTCATATGTCCTAATGCTTCGATTGCCGAACCTTCGACAACATCAAGAACGCAGTATCCAATTAGATTTGAGCCGAAAGAGCGGAAGTGCGTTGTTGAGAGGGTTGTGACGATTGCTCCGCCGAGACTGTGGCCTATCAGGATTGTGGGCGGAATTTGAGGCCAGGATTGAGAGGCTGTGGTTAAATGGATCATGGCTAGGGCGTCGTTTGTAAGGGCTTCCAGGCTAAAGTCAATGATTTCCGCGCCGAAAAGGTCTGTAACATGCGAGCCATGGCCGCGGGCTGAGAGGGAGAGAATTCCGGCTGTGGGGAGTTGGCGGCGGAGCTCGAGGGCGAAGAGGGCGAAAGATAGGGCCGAGGCTCCGGCTCCATGATGGCAGACGAAGAGGGGGTCTTTGGATGGGTTTTTAGGCGGACATAGATAGACGAGGTATGTGGCCTTTTGGGTAGCAGTTGTCTGTGTGAGGCAGAGTTCCTGGTCGAAATAGGCGGCCCACGGCTTGGCGGGGGCGGGCTGTTCGCGTGAGGATGGCCGAACTGTGGCGGCGCTGGCGGCTGATGATGCGGAGCTGTCTGAGGAGCTGCTGTGGTCATCAATGTCGGTCGTTGGCAGGTCGTGAGTGTTGTGTGGCAAAGGCCCAGGCCGGCTGATGGCCTCTGGGGAATCCGGGGTCATGCTTTGTCGGAAGAGCTGAGACATTCTGACTGCGTTTTTCCGCTTCCAGTTCCTTGATTCTTGGTTCTTGTAGATGTCGAGCCGGGGATAGCTCTGGGGGTATGGGGTGGCGAGGTGTACACGTCGCACGGAGAGCAATACCAACCTTGAAAGCGATGGGTGATTGCAGGCGAGACAGGGTAGCAGCGGTGTTGCGTCCGATGTGTGAGCTTCGCTTTTCACATGCCAGAGAGCTTCAGCCCGAGACTTCGGCACTTGTCTGGTCTGATTGTGGCTGGAATTCTGCAAAGTCTATTGAAGTGAACAGTTTTGGACGGCGCCAATCAATTGTTTGGCCCAGATTTGACAGATTTGACTCAGATCTGATCGCACAGGTCTACTTCCGGTCAATGCTTGCCGGCATTCCTTGCGTCGATCCTTTGCAGCTTGAGCTCCCGGCTTCACGTTTTGGAGTGGCTTGAGTTGAAGCTACAACTGGAACTGCATACTTCCTCATCCATCTGAACAAGCTTGATGCGAGGTCGACACACCTTGTTGGTCGCATTCAAGTCCGTCGTCATTGGAACCATCGAGGCGCAAGAAGCGGCGTGGCCCAGTTTTTCCCATTTACCTTTGGTTTTGACTTTGTGGCGCGTCATTGTTAGCGCGCCAAAGAGCTCTGGAACCATCGTCATGGTCGAACCTGCCCGCAGCCGGTACGGTCTTCCTGCCACTGCCACACCTCCTCACTTTCTGCAGCTACTGCCTGCAGCTGTCCCGCCGGTTCTCTTCGCTTCCATCTCCCCCAGACATTGTTCGTAGCAAGCCCCAGCAGGACGCTTCGAAAGAGTTCCGCGTCAAGAAAGAGGTCGAGCTGTGAGCATGAGCTCGCTGTGGGGAACGACGAAAAACACCGACGAGCAGACTACGCAGACCAGCAACGCCGGCACTCAGGTTCAAACCAGCAACAGCCACTCCCAAGTGTCTGGAGATTCAATGCGTGAGCCGACTGAAAGAGACAGGCTGCTGCCGGCGGACCGCCGCCGTGCACCGCACGCCGACGGCTACCTCGATCCCGATGACCCAGCGGTGAGAGACATTGCTAAACCATCAATGCCTCAAAGATTATGACTGACATTCGCAGGTCTCTCCATACAACCTGTGGACTGTCCGCTTCCTGCGCTACCTATCCATCCTCTTCCTCGCCATCACTTTCCTCTGGTGGGTGTTGCTGCTTGTGAGCATCTTCGTCTCGCCGCCAGGTCTGCACACGCGGGGCTCGGGCTTCTTCGACTTTGCCTACACATGTCTCACCATTGGCTCCTTGCTCAACTCGCTGCTGTTCTTCTCCGGACCCAGCTTGGCGATGAGAGTCAGCCAGGGTGTGCTTGCCGTCATTCTCCTGGTTGACGTTATTATCATCGTCTCGGTCCCCAGACTACGCGCCGAGGAGAGCGCTCCCGGAGTTGCTAGTGTTGTCTGGGCTACTCTCATCGCTGCCTTCTGTGTCTTCACCGACCGAATCGTGGCTTGGGGAAAGCGTGAGGAGGAGGAACGTCTTACCGGACGTCYAGAGACTCGTCGCACGCTCAAGGAATGGCTTGCCGTCCTCGCATCGACCATCATTCTGGTCGTTTACATCCTCATCACCGTCCTCATGACGGCGACTTTGATCCTGCGTAGCCTTGACGCTGGCCTTGCCCTGGACGGTGACCGCTACCCCGTTGACAGCGGCAAGTATGAGGTCCATTTTGCGTGCTATGGTAACACCACCACGGACAAGAAAGGCAGACGTACTCCTACCGTTCTTCTTGAAGCAGGCGAGGATCCTGTGGAATACAGCTTCGAGCACTGGGCGTACTCTGCTGTGAAGAACGGTACCATTGACCGCTACTGCTACTGGGATCGTCCTGGTTACGCTTGGTCCGACAATGCTCCATCGCCTCACAGCGCTGGTATGTCTGCTGAGAACCTCGCCGAAGTTCTTGCCATTACTGGCGAGCAGGGACCATGGATTCTCGTCTCTGCCGGCTATGGCAGTCTCGTGTCTCGCATTTTCAGCGCTAGGAACTTCCGCGAAGTCGCCGGTATCATGATGATTGACCCACTGCACGAGGACCTCCTCCATCGCATGGGATCACCATTCAATGGCTTTATGCYCTGGGCATGGGGAACTATCAGTCCCCTTGGAATCAGACGCATAATTGGCTCGCTCTTCATGGGCCAGACCAAGGAAGATCGTGTATTTGGACGCGACAACAGGCAGGGTGGAAAGATGATCAAGGTAGGCATTGATCGATTCATTTGAGCTCATCACATGAGACTGACATCATTCACAGGCCATGCTACAGGAGAACCTCGTTGCCAATTCCTTCACCAAGAATGAAGTTGCCACTGCGCGCACCATTCAAGCTGCAGACACCCCACTCGTGGTTCTCTCCTCCGGTCTTCGTATCAAGAGTGATAACGAATGGGCGGAGAAGCAGCGAGATCTGACTAACATTACTGGCAAGCTCATCAGCTGGGATGTGGTTCACAAGGCACCTCACGCTGTGTGGCAGACTCAGGAGGGTCGTGATCTGATGGRGAAGCGACTGGGTGAGATTGTCAAGGATCACCACAATGCGAAGAAGGGTGGCAAGTGAAGAGCTGCCATCAGAATAGTGGCGTACAGGACACGGATTGATGGATCAAACTGTAATGAGACAGCTGTGCAAGGTGTTAACAGGTGGACAAAGTGTGAAGTAACGTACATGTATGAGAAGTAATGTCAAAGCTCTCTAATTTCTATGATGTCTATCGTTATATATACTTCTGGTTACAATTATTCACTGTCATTCTGGCTTAAATATAGCTCGTGATGACGGAAATCGCTCAGCTATTTACAAGGCAGTCTTCACACTACAACTGCTTGATCAATGCACACGCTCATGCATCTCAAATGATTAAAAACGCCGGCTCAAGAATGCACTTTCAACAAACCCATCACCGTCTGTACGCCGACAAATTATTCTGCAAGACCTGGTACGCTCCTTGCCGAAAGTCATCCGCAAGGACTTCATTGCTCAACGCCAGCTGATGCAAAAGCTGTGGAGAGTTGGACTTCCACTGCGGCCATTTGATCATCGTTCCTCGCGGGCTAATAGTATTCGGATCAAGATGATTTACAAAGCTGATGTAGTGCGTTTGGATCGTGTCGGTAATAGGACCCGGGAGGATACCGAATGCGAACAATATATCGCTTGCGTGGAATGTCCCGAGGATTGGTGTGATGTGCAGATATGAGCCCAGATAGGACCAAGCCGGGACTTCGTCTGCAATGGCGTTGAGGTAGACTCTTCGCGTGAGTGTAAAAGTCAGGTCGCCGAGGACAGCTGCCAGACGTTTGAATTGCGGGTAGAGATTGTAGAGGATTCCTGTTCGGAAAGGAGACCCGTCGGGTTGGCCGAGAGGTTGGTCTGGGTATTGGTTGAGGAGAGTACGGACGTCTTCGGCGGCTGTGGGGTTTGTGGGGAAGTAGGTCGTCAAGTAATCGTTTACGTCTTGGTTGGTAGTTAAGTTTAATTGTGCTAGGGCTGTGGCTGTTCCCTCGTCCTCTTGATCGCCTATTATGACGGGTACGCGGGTGTAGGCGCCGCTGCTGATGGATGATTCTGGGGATTGCGAGAAGAAGGTTGAATCGTTGGGGTCTGGACGTGGGAGGTAGGAGAGGTCGACGCTTCGATAGCCGAAGTAGCTGGGCACTGAGGTTGCGGCGTCGAGGAATGTGGCATAGTCTACTTTTCGGAGGCAGGAGAGTGTGTCCTCGGCGGAGCTGCAATTCGCTTTGTTCACGACCGTCGAGTAGATATGCTTGGCCTTTCCTGTCCGGACATCCTCTACCGGGAATAGACTACCAGAGTTCATGATGGCTCCGTGAAAGAGTGGCTTGCCACGGTAGGTGTTGTCGCCACCATTGATCAAAGTATGATCGCACACCGAGACAGCACCCGCGCTCTCTCCCCAGATCGTCACCCTTGATGRATCTCCTCCAAAAGCTTCAATATTTTCTTGCACCCACTGCAGTCCCAGTCGCTGGTCTCGTAGGCCAAGGTTGGTGTTGCCTTCGTCGGCAAGCTCATCACCAGCCAGGAATCCGAATCCTCCTAACCTGTAGTTTACACTGACATAGATAATAGGCTGTGCCAGCTTCACAGAGCGCAATACGAGCGATGAGCCTGGATAGACTGGGGCAGCGCCAGCTACGAACCCTCCGCCGTAAATCTATAAGACGTTAACTTGTGTAGTTTCGGATGGTAGGATAATCATGTAGCTCACCCAGAAAAGTACCGGAAGTTTCGAGCCTGCAGTTGCAGTTGACGGCCGCACCACATTGATAGTCAAACAGTCTTCTCCAGAATTCGAAACTGCCTGGAAAGCTGGATTGTTCAACAGCTTGCCAATTGCATCCTGCGGGAGGTTGCCCGTATTGAACTGCTTGGCGAACTGAGGGCATGATCGCGGAGATTTCGTGGCATCGAACGTCCCGAATGGCTCTGTAATTGCTTGGGGAGCTCGCAGTCGTAGGTCACCGACCGGAGGTTTTGCAAATGGAATTCCTTTGAAGGTATCGGCGCCTAGGAAGGATGCGCCGATTACTGTTCCATTTTTGATTTCCACCTTGGGCCCTTCCAGGAGTCTGTTCGGAGCTGACCATGCCACGGAAACGAGCAGAGCGATCAGAGGCAGGGAGGACAACATCGTCGCAAACAATGTTTGTTGGCCTGGCTCAAAGCACACCCGGAATTGGAAGAAGAGGACCGCATTGCTATTAAGCAGAGCAACGAGATTTCCAGGCAGTTGTCATTTCCTGGTCCTCGGTAGCTGATCCTCGCGAGCCGCGAACGCACGAATGCATGTCCTGCTGAAAGAGCAACGTTTCGCAGTTGATCATTCACGAATCAAGCATCGCGGACGGATGGGACCGAAGTATTTTGGGGTGTAAATCTGCAGATCTGATGCATCCGACCAATACCTTTGCGCTTCGGGTTCACTCGCCCGGCACGCGTTTGAAGAACAGTGGTAGACGGGTGTATGCGCGTTTAGAAATTGCATCCATTCATTGCATTTCCTAGTTACTGAGGTGAGTGACTATATGTGAGCCCGCTGTGAGCAACACAACTCGGTTCATAAAGCTTCGTAGACTTATGAACACATCCGAGCTGCATCCGGCGGTTGTGAACCGATGGAGACTGTCATGTCCTTGCGAATCCTCTTCCGTTTGGCGATTGTAGCCCAGAGACTGATGGTTGAACCCCGCGGGCTGCAAGCTGACAATTTTCGATCGCTGCGAACTCACAACTTTGACGGCTGCTCCGCTTGGCCATGGTCGACTTCTCCGCACATGCGTGATCACACGCAGAGTATGCAGGTAGCGGTGTGCGAACGCTGCAAGCTTTTTCGATCGTCCGACATGCATCGTTATTTCTGTTGATCCGGTCTGTCCTCCACTTTCCTGAAGAAAGAAATGCACACCCCAGCATCTCCAAGCTCTTTCGCCTCTGTGAAACGCCGTTCTCATCGAAGTCTGTCTTCAGGTTTCAATCGATCCGTATGACGCCATTTTGGATTTGAGAACGCCCTGCGCCTGGTCGTCGATGTTGTAAAACGTTTTGGGTATCCGCGGGAAACAAATGTCATTTGACTTGATCAAAATATGACGTCGGCCAATCCATGGTCAATCCTTTGATGGTCTGCAAGCTCCTCTACAGAACCATATCTGTAGCCACAGGCCAAGCACTCGCCATCTGCCATCGAAGCAAAAGAAAGATCCCAGTGTGAGAACTGATCGTCCATGGAGGAGGAAGAATCGGGACTGCCCTTGCTTTCTGTGGGGCTTGCTGCCTGCGAAAGACTCGCGTGCTGTGTGAAGATTTTGGCATCCACTTGCTGCTGTCCAGGTCGTAGCATCAAGCTGGCCATGTTTACGGACTGCACATGTTGTTGTTGTGACGGTGCTGCGCGAGATCCATCCCTCTGCTGATAGTATGCCTGTGCGTTCATATTGTCTTGAGAATGCCTGGTTTGAAGAGCTTTGGGTATCACGGCTTCTTCAGGACAGTTGTCTTAGGAGAGGTCGAGGAGCTGGTTGTTCGTGGCCCTCAATTTTCAACGAGCTGGGTGTAATTGGTGTAAGAAGCGTCTGGACAATGATCACGTCGCGAGCTGTAGGGCAGTCTTTCCTCGTGCATCAAGAAATGACCTCGGGGCACGTAGCGTTATATTCCCCTCGACGAAACAAAAAATTGTCATCGTCAAGGCGCATACTGGATCTCCGTCTCACCAGTGAGCATCCAGAAGGCGTACGGCCTTTAGCGGAGCCAACCGGTAAAAAGCAGAACCATAAAGTGTAATGCCGTTCGCGCGCGTCCGAGAACGCCAAGCACGGTCTGGCATACGACCTTCTACTCGCGATACCCGCAGCATGGTCCGATGCGCGGTATGTGCATGACATAGACAGCAAAGTTACCGAAATCGGCACGTCTCCCAAGGGACGTGTGACCCCTCTCCATCATCGATTTCTCCAGATTTCTGGTCGTTGTGGCGTGTGGCTACAGAAGCTTAAACTCGTTCTTACGGTATGTGCAGTAGTGGAGGGGTATGTGCATGCTGTCGAAGAGGAGCACCTGACTATGCGACAACGTCTTCTCCTAGACGATATTGCTGTCACACCTTGTACATTGTTGATTCCGGTGCCGTGCCGGAAACGACGCAGACCACGTCCTCGTCACAATCGACGCCTTGCTTTCCCGCAAAAGTTGTTCTCCGGATCAGCATCCATGTCTGGGAACGAACTTGTGGCGCCGAACACGGTCCCCCAGGGGTCTGTGGGTCTGCAGTGTTCACTCGGCGGGCTGGCCGGCGATTGCCACGGCATAACGGGCAATGGTGTATCAAAAGTGGCAGTTGCTGTGTTGGGTTTGTGTGGATTACTTTCTGGTGGTGTCTGAGGTACCGGGAATTGCGGCGAAATTCGGGACTGCTTCGGCCTGAAATCGGGTTGGCACGACCACACCTGAGGAAACCTGAGCAGAGTCTGGGTACGAGCATACAGCATACTACCAAAACCATCGTCCTAAGACATTTAGGAAAATCTCACGTTACTGCGGTCGATATAATTAAGGGTCGCCGGTCTCTAATAGCAAGTAAGTCGTATAACGCACGCCTCGTAGGTAAAGACGTGCCTACTACCTACGCGGTAGAGCTTCGTACTTACTCTTCTAGGCGTACTTTATTATTCTTAGAGAGCGCGAATAGCACACTAGTCTACCGGCAATTCTCTTAGCCGGACTACTTTAAGGATGCACCCTTAAGATATAAGATACTTACTCTAGCCTCCCTTAGCGATAATAAAGCCGATATAGTAGCGCGTAATTTCCTAGATAGCAGCGTTAATATAGTCGAGCTTTACCGCACACTTCGAGAACGCTATAGCACCGTTAATTAGCGCCTTATATACGTTTCTACCTATATACTACGACCTAACTTAGAGGACATATAGATATATTCCCGGAGTTATACGATCCTCGTATATAAGCAGATGCCCTTAGCGGTAGAGGTATTAACGTAGCGACGCTATAACCCGCTAATAATGTGTATTAAGATTCTACTCGGAGTAACGAATTAGAGGACGTCTATATAGCTAAATCTCTTATATAGTAGGATCGAATCTATACGGAGAAAGAGTACTAGTTTTAATACTTCGGGCCGAGGAGTCTAGGAGCTAGGTTGCTTACGAGAGAATAGATTATAAGAATTAATATTTTACTAGCGAAATTTAATTCTTGCGTTCTATAGGGACTGCTCTACCTATACGCTTTAACTAGATATTAAGGTTAAACGCGCCGTTATTTAAGTCTATAGGGTTTCCGGCGTACTTAAAAGTGTAGCCCTTAACGATTTCTTCCTAGTCTCTATTAGCTACACGTATTAAGTATAGTCGCGGTCGATAAGCCTTCGTTTCGTAATATATAAGTTTAGTAGTAGCGATCTTATCGAGAACTTCGAATATAGATCCTTAAACGATAGCACCTCTAGGCCCGTCTACTAGAGCAGGATATTAACCCTATAATTTTAGAGAGTAGCCGATTACTTAGGCTCGTCTTAGAATAGGCACGTAGTCTAATTATAGGACTTCGCTTAATATGCCTAGATTTTAAAGCGTACCGTAGAAGAAATAGAGGCTAGCCGGAGAAGTTAGATTATCCTACGTAGACTTTTCGGTATACCCCTTAAAGGCCTATCTAGGAGGTGCGTAGCGGACCTTAAGCATAATAGATATCTTCTCCTTAGGCTTCTACGGTAGGAATAGAGGGGTAGGCGGGATACTTATATTCGAGGAGTCCGCTATCTTAGCCTCTTCCTTTATCTCGCCTCGCTAAAGTAAGCCGAGAAGTTTAAGTAGGTATATAAAGGTTCCGGAGCTATAACGACAAAGCCTAAGGTAAAAGTAGAAGGGGGCTAGTTACCGAGCTAGTTTAAATTTAGCTTAGTACGGCGTGCCTACTAAAGGTAAGGTAAGTACGGGATAGTTCTCGTCTTCTTCTTCGTCGATTACGGATCGTAATTTTGCATCGATAGTTTAATAACCTAACTATAGTATAAGGGAGTAGCTAACCGATCGTATAGCRCTACTTACATTCTAATCTCGAATACGTAGCTGTCTTTTACCGTATAGATTAGTATAGCTATATCGTTATATCGCTATTAAACTAACCTATTATTATAATTAAGAGATATAGTCGTGTATTAAATAGTAAGTTAAGCTATTAATAGGGCTCTAGACTATTAGAGTATCGCATCTCCCCTTTAATGCTTACTAATTAGCTCGAACTAAATAGTAATCTTATCTTCTAAGGAACCCGGTATATACGGTCCGGCTTTCTTCGCTTTAACGACTATCGAGAAGTTAGTATATATCGTCGCTAAGATAGCTCGTAGGACTTCCGTATATATTAGCTATAATGTCCTTTTATAAAGGTGCATATTATATAAAGTATATACGGGCTTAAGACATACGATACTAGGTAAGAGTAGTATTAAGGCAGATCCGACTTCCGCCTCTAAACGCCTATAGAATAGGAGCTTTACTATCCTTAGAGTCTATCTCTAGCTATCTTTTAGGCTGCTACTCGTCGATAGCCGGAACCGTGTTAGGGTTCCGATAAATAAACTACTAGAATATATTAACTCTCGTCCCCGGTAGGATATTATTAAACCCCGCGAGAGACACGGGCCGATCTCCGGGAATAATACGGGGGAGTAGTATACTAGTAGGACGTATACGGAGCGACTCTTTAATAACCGCGGATAGATATAGTAGCTTATCTAAGGTTCCTAGAGGTAGTAGTCTCGGCGTAGGTAAGTCGCTACGTCCCTCCTTATTCTTATTTACGGAAGAGCTATAGCATCGTATACTAGGAGCTAAGAATGCTAGTTCGTCCCGTAG
This sequence comes from Ramularia collo-cygni, assembly GCF_900074925.1. Taxonomy (NCBI): domain Eukaryota; kingdom Fungi; phylum Ascomycota; class Dothideomycetes; order Mycosphaerellales; family Mycosphaerellaceae; genus Ramularia; species Ramularia collo-cygni. Next base: position 616,891 of record NW_019716261.1, read on the forward strand.
TTTTTACTACGCCTAGCGATTTTAGGATATATAATAGATAGTATATACGAGCATAAGCCCTAGTAGCTATTAGCATTATCTATAATTTTTATAGCCGTTAATATAATATATTATAATCTAGGTTTTGCTACTTACCTAGAACCTCGCGAGCTCTAGCTACAAACTCGTTAGTACTAGTAGTTATAGGAGGGAGAAAATTATACGTATATATATAGTCGAACAGCTCGCTCGTAACTTCCCTTTACCTAGCCTTATAGCTTTTATTAGGCATTTTAGCCTATACTCTATCCTTAAGCAGCTAGTATACGATCGGTATATTACCTAGCCGTCTCCGTAATTTAGCCTTTACTAACTCGTAAGCGCTATCCGCCCTATAGCATATCTAAAGGAGCTAATTCTCTAGCGCTTTCGTAGAGCTAGCTTAGCTTTAAGGGAGCATATTAATGCTAATACGTCTTAAGTATCGTATTATAGTAGGCAGCTCTTAAGGCTAAAACGCTTAATTGTAGTATTACTACTTATAGTATAGAAGCTATAGGGTAAGACTGCTTAGATAGTCGAGAAAGTTAGAACCTAATAAAAGTCCGAATTAGAAACACGTTAAGAGATCTAGACTTAAGGTATAGCTTAAAGAGAGAGCATTAGTCGTAGCTCCCGACGTTGCTTGTCTTTAGAGTATCGGTATTAATCTCTAGAATAGTATAGAATGTGTTATCGATAATAGTAGCTCGGACGCGAATATAGCGGGCTTTATATATATAGCAGTAGTACGTTCCCGTCTTAAAGAGTAGTTATACTTAGTTTTACTATAGAAGGCGTTAGTGTTTCTAAAGTAGGTAAAGAAATCGTAGTAATTATACTTCTTAAAGTTGCCGCTATAGATAGTTTTAGTTCTATCCTTAATATAGCTAACGGAAAGATCGGCTAGTCTAACTCTTAGTATAGGACCGAGTTATCGATGCTTAGTCGTAAGGATTGCTAGTTCTAGGCCTTTATAGCGCGTCTATAAAATATAAATAGACGATATTCTAGAACTCTAGTAGGCATTTAGTATACTATCTAAAGAGGACTATAAGCAAGAGGTAATTAGCTAGTAAATAATAAGCATGTTTAAGAGTATAAGTAGATAATATAGACCGTTAATATCCGGAATGCTTAATATCTTACTTCCTCGCGATACTAGTAAGGGCATACGTAATAGACTATTCTTCTAGATAGTCTAGCTTCTTAAGTCTTATATCTACAAATAGTAGGATTAATCGAGGTACCCTATCCTTATATCCTATACCCTATATATACTATACTATAAAACGTAGGTCGTTAGTTAGTATAACTAATCCCTTTTAACTATCTAAAGCTATACCCTTACTACTTATACTTCCCCCTTCTCTACGATCTTTACGACTACGATCCCCGGTAGAGGAACGTGCGCGTTAGTTAGATTTCCTATAAAGCTGCTATATAAAAGACCTAGACCGTAGAAGTAACTCCCCGGAGTAGGCCTTAGCTTCGGGATCTCGTTAAAGGCGTAGGGAAGTAGCTAAACTATAGTATATTACTCTAGACCTAATAGCTCTAGCTATAGTATAGTAACGAAACGTACTATACTGCTTATTTACGGAGTCTTCTATTTAATAGTTAGAGTATAATGCCTAAAGACCTAACTTGTAATATTCTATCGACTATTATCGGTACCCTTAACGTATATATACGACGGGCTACGGGAAACCCCGCCGGGCTTAGAATATCCCGTCCCTTTATCTTCGCCCGTTCGCGAGCTAAGAGGAAGCGACCGTCCCCCTCTTTACTCTATTTAGCTATAAAGGTTATAGTCCTATTTTATTACATATACGCCGCTTTTTTCTACTATAAAGCCTTAAACCTTATACCTTCTAGTACCTATTATAAGATGTTAGCTAAATTAAAAATATTTACGCCGGGGCATATAGTCTTTTTAATACTAGACGACTACTCCGAAGCGGTTATATAGGCAAATATATTAAGTAGAGAAGAATCTATAAGGAGCGTAAGGATGTCCGCTAAGAGACCTCCCGCGATTACGCTAATATTAACGCCTACTAACCGGTTATACCGCGGTAAAACGGACTATTAGTAGAAGTTTACCGCTAAATAACTTAAATATACTAACTTAATAGCAACGAGTTTCCCGCGGCTAAATTTAGAGTAGTAAGCGGCCTTCGCTTTAGTAGGTGTTCTCGGTTTATTATTTATAGAAAGAGACCTAGTAGGGTATATTAGTAGCGTTATAGAAGGATTTGTTGCCTACTTATAGTATAACCGCGATCGCGTGCTTATACCGCTATAAACTATCCCTTAATTACGGCGGAAATGTCTAACCGTTATATATAGCGACCTCGCGAGGACTTAGTCCTACGATCTAATCCTATCTTATATATCCCTTATCTAGGTCGGTACTAAGTTTAAAAAGCGTAAAAGCGATCTCTAACCTACCGTCCTTATAAGCATAGTATAGCGGAGTTCTACGTATAAATTAAGCCCGTAAAGGAGCGGACTATACATCCTAGTATAAGATCTCGTCGACGGGCTTCTTATATTAATATAGAAGGCGAATAATACTCGTAGAGTCGTTTATGTCTATACGCCGCGTAGTATAGTAGACAAGATGCCCGTTTTAGCTATTCTCGGCATACTAAAGCAATAGCTCGACTACCGAGATAGAAGATCGAGCGACAGCGATAGAAAGTGCCGTAAAGTCGATGTCGTAAGTAGCATTTGGGTTAGCTCCTACCTATAGTAGCTAGTATATAAGCGATACATCGTAGAGAGCGGCGCTATCTTCTATTAGAGTAATATACACTTGTACAAATATAACATACCTTAGGACAGGCGGCTCGGTATTGCTTAAAGCTTTGTTTATATCCTATCCAAGTGCAAACAGTATGTCGAGGAAGGCGGTCGCAAGTAGTAGCGGGAGCGCTGCTGCTTCCTTTACTGCTCTTCCATCTACAGGAACGTTATGTTCTAGCAACGTTGGGAAAAGCAGCTTTAGGAGGTCGTGTTTGCGAGAACGGACCATATTCGGCAAGAGATGCGATAAAGCCCACTCCGCTTTCATCGAATGTTTGGCTGGTACCGCTGGGCTAAGATGGTACGTAACTCTTTGCAGCACTTCTTCTAGTGAGTCGAATTGGATTGCCTCAAGAAGGACRTCGTAGAGTGAAGGTGGAAGAATAATTGTGTCCATTGCTGCTGTGCTGCTGCTAGAAGATGTCGATGAATGTTCGTCCTGGCGCATGGTTTTTCGCAGGCCAGGCAAGATTGTTGTGTGGTCGCAGAGGCAGCACTCCCACCCCAGAGTTGACAGGGAGCAAAGAACTTGGCTTCCTTCTGGTTTTCTAGAAGTGTAAGAAGATAACATGTTCCCATTTCAATACGATTGATGATTGCACCATGTCTAGCCTTGTTGTGTGTGCTTCGCTCCTGCTACTCTCCACATCGGAGTATTCACGTTCGGGACGGTTCGCGTGGACTCTCCAGGGTCGACGGAATAGCTCCAGACTGTGAGCAGAAGTCAGATGAGCGCGTCCGGTGCGTGTCAATGCTTTGGGCGGGACGATGTTCTGGGGAGAATGCGTCATGTGAAGTCCAGACTCGACGACCTCGGTGAGGGTCATCATCATAGAATTCTTGCCCCGCCATGCACTAGACGTATGTACCAAGAAACTGTCTTGGTGAAAACGACGATGCGGAACCGTCCTTGACATACAACCATTTCCAAGGCGACAATCTTTCCTCCATCGTAGTTTCATCGGAGTGAAACTGAGCGAACAGTTCTAGCCAAGAGAAGGAGTTCATCGCAACGAAGAATCCGCCCAACCCCACCATCGCAATGGCCGACTTCGAACCTCTCAAGAACGATCTTCTCCTGCGCACCGCCCGAGGCGAGAAGGTCGAGCGCCCGCCATGCTGGGTCATGCGTCAGGCTGGACGCTACCTCCCCGAGTACCATGAAGAAAAGGGCAGCCACGACTTCTTCGAATGCTGCCGCAGCCCAGAGATTGCCTCCAACCTCACATTGCAACCCATTGACCGCTTCGAGGGCCTCATCGATGGCGCCATCATCTTCTCCGACATCCTTGTCATCCCTCAGGCTATGGGTATGGAGGTCGTGATGCTCGATGGAAAGGGTCCGCATTTTCCCAATCCTCTCGAGAGCCCCGAAGATCCCCAGTTCAAGGAAGTCATGGATTTGAAAGTCGATGTCAACGAGAGTCTGAAGTATGTGTATGAGGCGATCACCATGACACGGAGAAAGCTCAAGGGTCGCGTACCATTGTATGGGTTCTGCGGTGCTCCGTTCACTTTGATGTGCTACATGGTCGAGGGTGGTGGAACGAAGGTGTTCAGGCATACAAAGACGTGGATATTCCAGTACCATGCTGCAGCAAAGCAATTGTTGCAGAAGATCGCGGAGCTGTGTGTCGACTATCTTGCTCAGCAAGTCGTGGCGGGTGCACAAATCTTGCAGGTCTTCGACAGCTGGGCGGGAGAATTKAGCCCAGCTTCTTTCAAGGAGTTCTCGCTGCCTTATCTGGTTCACATTTGTGACAACCTGCCCAAGAAATTAAAAGAGCTGGGTCAGGAGGTTGTACCAATGGTGGTCTTCGCAAAGGGTGCCTGGTATGCACTAGAGGATCTATGCAAAACAAACTACAACGTGGTGGGGCTCGACTGGCTACACGACCCCAAGGAAGCATACGCGGTTGCACAGAAGTACGGAAAGGTCGTTCAGGGCAATGCCGATCCTGGCGTTCTCTACGGCGGTCACGAAGCCATCACCRAGGTCGTGACGGAGATGGTGAAGGGCTTTGGTGGTGGAAAGCAGGGTTGGATCGCAAACCTGGGACATGGTATGTCGTATGCTCTCATGCTAACGACCTTTGCTAATCAACCACAGGTATCACACCTTGGGTGAAGCCGGACGACTTGAAGTTCTACTTCTCCGAGATTCACAGACTCAGCGGTAATTGACTACTTCAGGCCTCGAGAAGGCGCATACCAACCAATCTATAGATCTTCATCAGAAAAACTCTTTCCCCAATCTCAAGGACCTCAAAGCCGCGGAGGATACGATGCATCACCGGAATCTGCYCCACGGGGATTGGTAGCCACATGAGAGGTATAGTCATCGAGACGAGGACACTGCACTCAGCTCTCTCCGATATCTTCGTTCCTGCGGAAACGTTCCTCACGGTCAGCCAAATTCCTTCAGCCTCGCATAATCACCCACCAGTCTTCGGGATGATCTTCAATGAATTGCTTCATCAACTGCTCGCACTCGGCGGACTTGAGATTCACAATCTCAATGCCSCGTTCTTTCAGCTGTGCTTCGCCTCCGACAAAGGTGTTGTTCTCTCCCATCACCACACGTGAGACTTTGTACAGGATACACGCTCCTGTACACATGTCGCAAGGTGAGAGTGTCTGTACGACGACATCACAGGGTTAGCAGAGGATTGCAATTGTTGATCGAGACTGAACGTAGCGCGGGGGGAAATGATCTCCCTCGCAGCCTCTCGCTCTTCATTTTCTTACCGTATACWTAGTAGAGCCTGAGTATGCAGATGCAGGGAGGCGACCAGCAAATTCCAAGCAACTCATCTCGGCCTGGTTCATATTAGACTACGTTTCCAAGTACGCACAGTGCAACAAAGATGGGCACCTTCAACATACATGCAGAATGGCGCTGTTCCGTTGCACTCGCAAGTTGTGTCCACGGCCTATGATCGATCCATCCGCTGCGACTAAGCAAGCTCCTATGGGAACCCCCCCTTCGCTCGCACCTTTTTTGGCCTCCTCCAATGCAATCTTGAAGCCCTCGTCACTGACTGACATACTTCCGGAATGAGTTCGATGTACCTTGATGGGCTTTGGTAAGGTTTCACGTGAAGAGCAKAGCTTGCCCGGAAAATTGACATGTTTGTGCCGATACCGCTCCGACGTTTGAGTTTGAAGTTTGAACTCTGGGGTTAAACTTTAAACACCATGTGAGATGCCAGCGAACAATGATACCTCTTGGACCGCAATCCATCCAGCTTCGACCCTTCTGTGCTCATGACATTTGATGCTCGCGAACTCAGGATCACGGAATAACGAACAGAGTGCTTGAAACACAATCGCGTGAGCTCAATTGCTATCGCTCAGGGCACACGCGCGTCATCGCTTCCCTTCGCGCAGCTCCGGTCTGTTTCTTGACCTTGAATCCACCCCTCGCTTCTCTTCACACACACGCACCTATCCGAGACGACAAACACGGCATCGTCAGATCTGACGGCGATTGGGAAGATATAGGCTTCGGCCTGAGACAGCCGCAAACAGAGACACAGCGTCGCCGTCACGATGGATCCTCAGGGACCACACCGTAGCTGGCCTCCGCAGCAAGGCGCAAGTGCGCATGGCGAACAGCAGAGTCAGAGTCAGCAGAATCAATCACAACCACCGCGTCAAGGACTGAACTTTGGGTGGGTATCTCTCTTGTGGAGTGGAGGAACATGCCTCAGCAGAGCGTTCTGTTTCGTCTTCAACCCTCTATCCTTTCACATGCAACACTCAGCTAATCATCGCGTTGGTCTCACAGAGCCGGGACGGCACAGCAACACCAGTCTCCGCCATCCGCTCCCAGCAATCTGCCCGCCCCAGGCGCGCCTTTTCCTTCATTCCACCAGCCGGCGCATAGTCTGGCCAGTCTGGCGGGCATCAGCCAGGCTTCGCCGAGACAGCCTGTCCCACCGCCGCATCGCCAAGAAGGTCAATCTCAAGGCCCGCAAGGTCAAGGACCGCCCCCGCCCGCTCAGGGTTTCGCATTGCCCGGACTGTCCCAAGCCACGGGTCAGGCCGATCGTGACCGCGAACGTGCGCGTGAGGCGGATCACATCCACATCAAGGAGGAGGAAGATCGGCGACAACGTGRGCGCATGGATCAGGCGCCTCAACACCAGTCGCAGTCGGGTCCTCCTCCGCATCTTCACCAACCCGTGGCGGTGGGTCCGCGCACTGTTCACGGGCCCAACGGTCTCCTGAGCAATCCTGGATTGGGCGGACAACCACAACCCTCGCATCTCCCACTCGGTGCCCCCACTGGCCCAGCTAACATCTTCGCCGGTGGCCCCGTTCAGCCTGCGCAGGGTCAGCAGATGCAATCGAATCTACTCGCGCCGTACAATCTTGGCACTCCTGCGCAGCCCGCTGCTCAACAGCAGCAGCAGCAGAATATGGGCTCAAGTCAAGCACAAGGGCAAGGTCCGGGACAACAGCCAATCCTCAACGATGCGCTGAGCTATCTCGATCAGGTCAAGGTGCAATTTGCGGATCATCCAGACGTTTACAACCGCTTCTTGGATATTATGAAAGATTTCAAGAGTGGGGCAATCGATACACCTGGCGTTATTGGCAGAGTCAGCACTCTCTTCGCCGGAAATCCTCAGCTCATCCAAGGCTTCAACACATTTCTGCCTCCTGGTTACCGGATCGAATGCGGTGCTGACGACGACCCTAACGCGATTAGAGTCACCACTCCGATGGGCACCACAGTGCAGTCCATGCCGCAGCCTCGCCCGCTCAGCAGACAGGACGGTCCTGACAGCAGCAGCAGACCTGCAAATGGCACCTTCACTCCACAGCCCGGCGCTCAGAGCGCTCAGATGATGTTCAGTCCGACCGGCCGCCCGATGGGACCTGCTGCATCTGGCCAGCCGCCGCACCACTTGTCGCCACAGGAGCAACAACGCCAGCAAGAGCAACAGGCGATTCATCAGCAGGAGCAACGCGGCGTCAACTCATTGCAGAGTGCTGCCGTGGCCGCCGCGGGAGGTGCAGGCGGGCATGGCGGTTCTCCTCGCGCCACGCCCTTGCCTGGACAAATTATTGATGGCATCACTGCCGATGCTCCTTCGCAACCGGGAATGGAGAAGCGGGGACCAGTCGAATTTAACCATGCCATCAGCTATGTGAACAAGATCAAGGTAAGCGTTCGAAATGCGAGTTGATTGGGGACAATAGCTAACAAATTACTCCACTTGCAGAATCGATTTTCCGCCCACCCAGATATTTACAAGCAATTCCTCGAAATCCTGCAGACCTATCAGCGCGAGTCCAAGCCCATCCAGGACGTGTACAGCCAGGTGACATTCTTGTTCAAAACAGCACCGGATCTATTGGAAGACTTCAAGCAGTTCCTACCCGAGTCGGCCGCACAAGCAAAGGCCGCCGAGCGCGCGCGACAAGAAGCAGAGGCCAACGTCATGACATCCAATATTCGCGAAGGTCGCTATGGTAGCCCCGTGGCTTCACGTGAGCAGCCCGCGGGCACACCAGGACACGGTCAGCGCATGCCGCCGGTCGGAAACTTTGCGCCAACACCAGCGTCAAAGGACGTCAAGCGAAAGCGCCCTGGCGAAACTAGAAATCAAGACGGTGGCATGAACGGAGCAGGCGGCTCCAAAGTACAGCAGCTCACTGGCCAGCCCACCAAGAGGCAGAAACCCAACCAGGGCGCTCCCAAGGCTTTGACAGATCAGCCGCCGGTTTCTCCTACTCTCATTCCCGATCTCCCTGCACCAATTCAGCCTACAACCACGTCTGCTGCGACTAGCGAAGAACTGGGTTTCTTTGACAAGGCCAAGAAGGCCATCGGCAACAAGAATGTCATGAATGAATTCCTGAAGCTGTGCAACCTCTTTAGCCAAGACCTCATCGACCGCACCGTCTTGATGCACAGAGCAACAGCATTCATTGGTGGAAACCCTGATCTCATCAAGTGGTTCAGAGAGTGGCTTGGCTATGACGAGCGGGATATCCTGGTTGAGAACAAGCCTCGTGTGCCGAGTGGCAGGATCATGCTCAGCAATTGCAGAGGACTCGGCCCCAGCTACCGCTTGCTGCCGAAAAGAGAGAGGCAGAAACCTTGCAGTGGCCGTGACGAGCTATGTAATTCCGTTCTCAACGATGAATGGGCATCGCACCCAACATGGGCGTCTGAGGATTCTGGGTTCATCGCACATCGCAAGAACATCCATGAGGAGGGCCTGCACCGGATCGAGGAAGAACGGCACGACTATGACTACAACATCGAGGCGTGTAGCCGCACAATTCAATTGCTGGAACCTATTGCGACACAGCTGAGGCGTATGGACGATCATGCGCAGCGTCAATACACCCTTCCTCCTGGGCTCGGCGGACAGAGCGAGACCATCTACAAGCGTGTCATCATGAAACTATACGGCCGCGAGAAGGGCGCTGAGGTCATCGAGTCGCTCGTTGCGCGTCCGTATCAGGTCATTCCAGTCCTTCTCAACCGGCTCAAGGAGAGGCTCGAGTCATGGAAAATGGCTCAGCGCGAGTGGGAAAAGGTCTGGCGGGAACAGACTCAAAAGATGTTCTGGAAGTCTCTTGACCACCAGGCTGTCATTGCAAAACAGAACGATCGACGCCAGTTCCAGACCAAGACCTTGCTGGCCGAGATTGTAGTCAAGCATGAAGAGATGAAGCGCGCCATTAACCTCAACCCGGCCAAGGCAAGTCAACCACAGATGGAGTTCACCGTTGACGACCCCGAAGTTCTGCTTGACACAACCTACCTGGTTCTTAGCCATATTGAGAGCTCGCTGTCGACGGAACAACCGAGACTTTTCGCCTTTATCAGAGATTTCGTGCCGCTATTCTTCGGTCTCGACGCCGAGAGCTTCAGAGCACAGATCAACTCAAGATTCGACCATTCGCCAAGCAACGAGCTTGCTGATGAGGATGCTTCCGGTGGCGAAGACTCCGCCTCTGTCAAGTCGCGTAAGGGGGGTGCAGTTAAGAACTCCAACCTGCTACGCGCGGCCCTGATCGGTGGTGGCAGGGGAAGAACACCTCGCAAGGATCGAGAGGACAGTAATGCATCCGGAAGCCGCGCGTCCTCGCCTGACGGGTCTGCCAACATTGCAGATGAAGAGCCAGCGGCAGAGTCTGTGGAAGATCCGGATGCCCAACATGAAGTCGGAAATGGACGATGGATGGAGCATCCCACGACTGGCAATCCATCAACCACCAAGGCCAATGTGAATCCAAACGAGCCACACAACCGCACGCACTACCGTCTCTGGGCCAACACAACGATATACTGCTTCCTCCGTCTTTTCATGATGCTGTACGAGCGTCTGCACAAACTGAAGACGGCCGAGGCAAAAGTACGAGAAGCTGTTCAGAACGCGAAGAGAGTCAAGCCCGCTGTCGAGCTCGGGATTGTCGACAAGCTGCCGGCCGATTTCTTCCACGATACCAGCGATACTGCCAACTACTACAGCCAGATGCTGCAGAAATTCGACGAAGTCCTGAAGGGTGAACTCGAGTTCGTTGAGGTTGAAGATGCGCTGCGTCGCTTTTACCTGCAGTCCGGATATCCTCTGTACCCGTTTGAGAAGATAATCGGCACATTGGCTCGCGATGCAATCTTGGTAATGAACAGCGACAGCAAAGAGAAGTCTGCGGAAATCCTTCATTTATTCAAAAAGGACCGAATCAAGGAGACGACTACGGCGCAGCAGACATCAGACTACCGCAAATCAGTCGAGAAGATGGTAAAGGATGCTGAGCTTTTCCGGATTGATTTTGTAAGTCCCAAGATGATGAACATGGTAGACACCTCAAGTCGTCCTCTAACAGCAGCCGCGCAGGACCAGCTCGCCAACAAGGTCCGCATCTTCCTCACAAAGAAGGAAGATGTTATTGGCGACGACGGCCTTTCAGTCCTCGACCGCGAGAATCGCTGGCGCCACTACATTGCCTCCTTCACGTCTGTGGACAACACGGAGGGCATTGACATTGCTCATGTGTCGTATCCATTCCTCATGCGCAACATCAAGGCTTATGGGGCCGATCCACGATCCGAGTCATTCCCTCCCGCAGCCGCCGAATCATTTCGCAGCGCCATCGCCGACAAGTCTCGTTACTTGGATGTGAAGAACGAAGAAAAGCTGTCCATTCGAATTGCTGTCAACAACTTCAAGCCTTTCTTCCAGGCAGGGACATGGGAGAGTTGGCACTCCAGCCTTCTGGACCGCACCAACGGCGAGGCCGGGGTTGAGTTGGCTCTAGAGACCACTGGCCATCGAGATGATACCATGATCTCTCTGTCGCAGAGTCAGAGCGAGGGCTCAGATGGGGTTTTTTCACAATTGGTACAGGGCGATGCTGTCGCCATTGATGATAAGATGGATGTTGAGTAGTAAGTACTCTTACATACTCAGGCGGCGTTATAGGGCACGGCGTTATAGGGCATCATGGGCCAGGCGTTTTGGCAATCAGACATAGCGCGTGCTCATGTGCATTTCAGAAATCAAGTTACCATTATACTCTTTTCTCGGGCTGGAGTGCCACATGCATATCCTCTACTCCATCTCACTCCGATGAACCGGAGGACTGTCAAGCATGATGGGATGCCGACATCGGAGTGTGCCGGGGTGAGGAGCTCTGGACATATAGACAGCTCCACTCCGTAGCGATGAGACATGTGTTGATCTTGATTCGAACAGCCGGCACGAACTTGATCTGTTTTGCTCTTGAAGCCCACTCAGCACTGCCATCTACAGTCTGGAAACCTGAAAACACAACACTCGCAACACTGAGCGCTTCCAAGGCAACGTATGTGGCTCGTCAGATCGTGAAACGGCATATTCAACTATCTGGACGTCTTCTTGAGTCTATTCGCCGCGACGCTCCGCCTGCATCCCGGTTCAGTATGGCAGCATCCAGCATTAACAAAAAGGACCACTGGTCTTCAGAGGCCTACAGCTCAGCAGCTGGTTTCGTCCCGAAGCTTACTACTACCGTAGTCTCCTATTTGGACCCACAAGCCAATGACACCATTCTGGACATTGGCTGTGGAGATGGTGAACTCACTGCTCAAATCGCCAAATCTGCAGGCCGTGTCCTCGGCGTCGACGCCTCAAAGTCGTTTATCAGCTCTGCGAAAGAAAAGCACGGAGCGCTCTCTAATTGCTCGTTTATACTCAACGACTCAACTCAGCTACAAAGCTGTCCAGAAGCTTTGACGGGGAAGTGGGACAAGGCATTTAGTAATGCGGCTATGCATTGGATTTTGAGAGAGCCGTCTACTCGGGCCGCTTTCTTCGAGAATGTCCACAAAGCGTTGAAGCCTGGAGGGAAGTTTGTCTTTGAGATGGGCGGCAAAGGGAACGTGGCGGAGATCCATACGGCTGCTACGGCGGCTCTCTTGCATGCGGGTGTGCCACTGGAGCGTGCTCGTGAGGCTAGTCCTTGGTTCTTTCCCAGTACGACGTGGATGAGTGCTGCTTTGGAGGCAGCGGGATTTGAGGTGGAGAAGTGTGAGACGGAGTATCGTCCTAGCTTGCTTACCGCGGAAAAGAAGGATGGGAGTGGTGGAATCACGGGCTGGGCGAGGCTCATGTGTGCTCAGTTCCTGGAGGCGGCGCCTGAGGAGAAGCAGGAACAGGTATTGAAGGAGATTTGCGATGTTATCGAGACTGTCATAACAAGAGAAGAGGATGGCAGCAGATATTTGGGTTACGTCAGGCTGAGGGCGGTTGCGAAGAAGTCGTAGATGCAATGTAGTTGGGACTGAATCTCTACCACCTCATTCTGTGTCGACATTGGATAGGTTCGGGATATATACGCTTTTTTAGCTCTCGTCAAGCAGCGCACAGGCCATGCCGACCGACATCACCGAAATGAAGTTTGAAGACAGAAGCAACTTTTACATCTACCACACGAGCAACGGGGATCGATTATGGGCGATACAGAACGTGGATACAATGACTGTCCATTCCCAGATGTTGCAGAATTATTGCGGCCATTCATCAAGCCCAGGCAAGAGATCTCCAAGACAAGGCAGGAGCTCCAGACACATCTCCCACTTTCCGCGTTGAATGTGGCACTACCTTCGGAGAGAGTCAACGCCTCCGCGCTTGGAGGCGTACGCAAGGCTTACTGGAGAGCTTTACAAGCTCACAATGCCGCTCAGGCGAAATACGATGCGCTGAAGGCTGATATTGCCCAACTCAACAATGAGCCTTCAACATTTCCCGACGCTCAAGACAGCTCAGCCTTTCTGACGGAGTGCTATGTGCCGCTGATACGTCAGCGAGAGAGGCAACGAAAACTCATCGCACTGGAGAATGCCTTCGCTCGCACGAAGTCATGTGGCGGTGATGCGATTGGAGAGTCCTTCGACAAAGTCGCGAAACGGGAAATCGGCGAATTGCCTGGACCACCTTCTACTTCCGCTTTCCCAGAGCATGAATCTGAGTCAGGATCCGACTATGATCTTCACAAGCTGAAGAAGGCTATCCTCACGACCAAACAGCAACTCCAGCAGCACGAAGGTAAAGCGACTAGCGTTTTAGGAGTCAGTCCTGATGAGATCGATCCGCGTGCAGACCTTCGAGGCTTACAGAAGGCGCATCTTGAACTCACAACTTGGATGGAAACCCAACTTGCTATTATAAGCGATGTGGAGATACCTAAAGAAGGCGACACAGTTGGATCCGCGAGTCCTAGGTCTATTGATGGCGGACAATTCTCCGCTCGAGATATCGAAGCCTTATACGATCAATATTTGGACGCTAGGGAAAGGCTGCTCCAYCTTGTCTCAAATCCACCCGCGCAGACTCAGACAGAAAATGATGAGCCCTTGGGAGGCGCACAACGCATCACAGAAGCGCTTGATCTCGAGCAGCAGGCAACAGCATCCGAAGCATTACTCCCTCACCTATCCGGACTACTGTCGTTGAAGCAACAAGAGCAGGCCTTGCTGCAGCAGAGCGCTTACACAAGACGCCAAATCGCATCTGCAGAGTCGCACTCTCGTGCCATCTTGACTCGTCTCGCGGATGAGAGCCATCTGTTACAGCCCGATATCAACCGCGCATCGCCGAGGGGCACGGATTGGGCGAAAGCTGCGACAGAATCCAGTGCTGCAACTTCAAAATCCTCGATGCAGCGATTGCAGTCTGGCCAGAACTCCACTGATGCAGCTGAGACGGTGCTGCGGGCGATTAAGAACATGCCCGAATCTGTTCATGCTTTACTGTGATGGTAGATCAACGTTACGTATCAAAGTATTCATATGGGGGAGTTCGAAGAACTGATGTTCCAACCGTTCCTTCTCCAACGCGGTGCTTCTCTGTGGGGCTCGAAAGCGAGTCCACTTGCGGCCGTAGGTATCGTTTTAGCAGACGCATGCCACGTAAAGTAGATGTATGCTGTAGAAATCCGCTGTCTGGACTGTCGCCTCGCGAAATCCTAACCATGGGCCAACTCCGCTTGCCGTTTACAGTGGTATGTGTGTGTTCCGACAGTGACAAGTTTATGATTCGGAGACTACAGAAGGAGTCCTTGCCGTCGTCATAGGGTTAGGGTTGGGGTAGTACCCAGCTCTCGAATTGGGTACACGCGACGACGGGAAGATGAAGGTCGGTGGCCTACAACATCGTTCGGGTTTCCCTGCAGAAGTCTTGTCATGGTTAGGGAAGGACAGGGTCCGGTGTGCTATGTGTGCGCCTTGTTGCTGTGCGAGATCTGAGGGGAATCGGGTGACCTTTCAACGCCTTGTGTAGTGTAACGTGGCTCATCACTATGCGACTAGAACTTCCATCTGTATCCAGTCATCTATACCTGCTTCGTCATTCCTACTCATCCAGCCATCTACTTCGAGAACTGACCCGATGGAGCTCTTCAGACAGAACACGATATTCATTTAGGGGGCCAAAGCGAATGGGGAACAATATAGTGCTCGGACAAGAGCATCTACTGGTTTGATACGAGTCGCGATGAACCGTGAGGGAAGCAGCATGAGCCAGTCCTGATTTACACGGAAGCTTACATCGATAGAATACCTGGTCTTGGAAGTTGGGAGTACCCTAAACGTGGCGGCCGATTTTGAATGCGCTGGGGTTAGCACTGTCGTCATTGAGCTTCGGTTTCCACAAATCAGTCCTGATTCACCCAGCCTGAGCGAGTACTTGGCCGAGAGAACGTTCGGCCGGTGAGTACCTAGAGCTCGTAGAACGTGATAATTCCCAACAATCTGAGCGGTAGCGTTGAGAGGGCCAGAAGGCTACAAGTCGTACGGAACAGTCACAGTCAGTGGATGTTGAAAATTTGCTGCCGACAGTCGAGATAGAAAATATGCCTTTGTTAACGGGACACGAAAGTGCCAGGGGTGTGAAAGCCATCATTACATACATAAAACGCAAACATGTGGTTTCCGACCACTGTATCGAGGGAGTACTAGCTATGTGCAGCGACCTCTAAGAACATGCAATGTGAAGTGTGGTATCAACCGGTAAAAATTAACGCCAAAGATAGCAAATTTGCAAAGGCAGCGCTTGCTCGACAGAAGGAATTGGTATCATCAACCGCCGCTACATCCCCACTCTCCGCGTCGACCGCATCGTCGCTAGGGACCCTGTAGCCGGGCGTGAGTATGTGTAGCCTCGGAGTATCGTCTGTACGGTATGTAAGGAATGCTCAGTTCAGGGCAGATTATGATCAGCGTGCGGCATGCTCCATGTTGCCTGTAAGCTCGGCCACGCGAGCCTTGATGCGGGCGACACGAGACTCGATAGCTATGAAATTTTTGATCAGCAAGAGCATGGTGATGGATGGGTCAGTCAGGATGGAACATACTCTCCTCGCCGCTCGTTTCACCATCGTCCGTCCGCTGACTTTGACTCAACCTGCTTTGTGWGTCGTGGTCCTCACTATCGCGGGCAGCTCGCTTGTGAGCGTTTTCACGTATTGCTGCCCAGCGATCTTTCACGTTGTTACGGTCCTCAGCATCACGGTCTTCGTGCTCCTCGACGGTCATGTCCGAAATGCTCCGCTGGTCAATCATGGGAGAACCGCGTGGCGTAGGAGCGAACTCGGGTGGCGCAATGAAATGGTCATGATCTGCAACCGGCTCGGGCGTTGGGGCCATGCGCTCAGCAGTACTGGTATTGAACTCGCCCTGTGCCGAACTTGAGAAGTCCGCAGGAGCTGCGGAAGGCATGTCGGCCATAGGGCCCTGGTCGAAGCGAGAGAATTCGCGCTCGGCCTCTGCGTGCTCACGGCTGCTGGTACGCGATATGTCTGTTGCTGCATAACCGGGATGGGCAGCAGAAGCATTCATCACGGGCTCCTGGGCCGCGGCCCTCGCGGCAGCGATGGCAGCAGAACTGCTGGCTTTTGGTGCTGCCGCCGGAGGACCGTTCTTCTTGCGCATTTGGGAAAAGCGCCTTCCGATGCCCGGTTGGCCTTGTTCAGCATGTGGCACACGTTCATTGGTAGCGGGCCGTTGAAGATCCAGTGAGTCTCCGTGTCCGTTAGACTCCTTCTTCTTACCGAAGAACTTGCGGAATCCAGCGTTATTACCCGCGATTTTCTTGACGTTGGAGGTTTCTCTGCTAGATTCAATGCTGGCAGTGGGTGACGCTTTTGACTGCAAAGCTTTTTGGGCGGCCAGGAAAGCTGGATTCTTCGTTGGGGTAGCAGGAGACTCTCTCGAATCCTGCGCACGGAATGCTGGATGGTTGTCTGTGCGAGGCACTGGCTTTCTCTCCACTTTGCTCAGAGTCGGAGAGACTGGTGCCGCACCAGTCTCCTTGTCGAAAGCGCTCTGGACAGCAGGCTGCGTAGACGCGGTATGCGACGAATCAGCAGTCGCAGGCATAACGACAGCCTCATCGACGGACGGAGCGATATCGTCCTTGGCAGGCTGGAGGTCTTTGGCKGCCACAGGAGGATTTTCGCCATCTTCCGCTGCAGTGTGAGTGGTTGTCGCAACTGGGCTAGAAGTTGAGACAACCGGAGCGATACTGCGACTATCAGCGTTGATGGTGTTTGACGAAGGCTGTCTGACCAGAGTTTCACGAGACATGCCCTTGCCGGCTGACGAGTCTCCCAGGTACTGCGAACGAATTGCGTGCTTGTCATAAGCCTTTGCCCACTGCATTGCAGGCCCGGCTTCACCCTGTAGGCCTATGGTGAGAACACTGTTGGTTTTGGCGTGTGCATCATCCTGTCTGCCGCGACGCGAAAAGTCAGATTTAGGTGAGTCCCCATTGTTCAATGCACGTGCCGCAGCCTTGATCTTTGCATGCTTGTCTGTTGAGATACTGGTTTTGCTCGGCGTTGCGGACAGTGTGCGTGGCGCAGTGGACTCAGAGGCCTTGCTTGTGGACCGCTTGCGGCCGAGCCTACCGCGTTTGGTGAAACTGCTGAAGAGATTCTGCTTGGGTGGGATCATGGCTCCTTCAGCAGGATCCGGAGACGCTCCCTTGACTTGCTCCTCCATGATCAGCCAGCGGCCGTTCAAGATGGTAGTCTCAAWTAGCGCACAGCGCCCGAACACAGACTTGCGCTCAGATGGCTCTTCCCCGGCCAAACTGATCATCCATACCCACCAAAATGCATCATCGAGTTCAACGGTCGTGATGGCTGCAAGMTCTCCTGGTGTCAAGTTTTCGTCGATACCGTCCATGTGTGTAGGCAAATTCGATCGGCTCCCGAAAGGCGGCAGAACCTGCGGTGGTGGGTAGAGTAAAGCAGGCGATTTAGATGTGCCGTCATCTGCGAAGCCAGAGGAGAGAAAGTCAGCCCACGAAGGGGTTGTTGGGCGCCCTGCATCAATGCCTCTCGATTGAGGTGTCGAACGCAGGCCTTGTCCAACCGTAGTCGTGGACCCGTTTACGCCCTGGTTTGACAGCGCCTTCTCATCGATGTCGCCAAATCCGAGGTTCTGGAAGGACGACCAGGTCTCATCTGGTTTGGCGAGGCCCGGCAGACCCTGTCTTGAGGCCGTGGCCATTGACTGATTGGCCGTGGATATCGCATGGAGCACACGTCTACACTCCTCAGTCAAAGCGTCAACCGGATCTTCGAATTCGGAGAATTCGCGCAGAACTTCGTCACGGTCTCGGTATTCGAAGTTTTGCGCTCTTCGGATGAGAGCGAAAGGCGTTGGAGAGACGTTATCAACCAACATCACCATCCTCGCAGTAGATCGCTGAAGTAACGTCGGTCTCTCCGGAGGGTACTCAGTCGAAGCAACAAGAGCTTGCAACGAGCGGGGAATCCGCTCAATAACGTTCATGGATGGAGCGGTGTCTGGTGATAGAGATCGGAGGTAGGCGAAGAACAGATGACTTGAAGCATCGGCGGCCGCGGTCCAGGATTTGTACCCTCCCTCAAAGCCCTTGCCATCGTCCGAATGCTCGAATGCCCACCAACCCGCTAGCCGGGAAAGTTTCCGTCCACCCAGGCCGTTCAGCTTGCCATGCGCAGCCACCGCAGCTAAAAGGTCGAAGAAATCGAACACGATGCTTCGGCGGGCGTCCGAGTCAACACCGATTGGGATGAATGTGTTGAAGGCATTGCGGGCCATGTTGGCTTCCCTCTCGCCAATCTTGAACCCCTCGTACACTGGCCAAGTAACCACGCCATTGGGCATGCGACTCCAGCACCACTTCATGATACTGCAGAGTACTTCGGAATCAGTCAGCCGCAACTCTTGCTTGAGGGCGTCGCCTCGGTATTGTGAGGACCCTTCGGCATTGCCCTTGTAGTAGTTGCGAATGAATGTTCGAGCTCCTAGAGGGTCGGAGTTTGGACGGAAAGGCAGTAGGAGGAAAGGCGCATCCAAGGCCTCCGCTACAACAAAGTTAGCTGCTTTCCGCATCCGCTCAGTGTTGTATGTTCGTACCCCGAGACTTCATCTCTGCCGTGCATGTGTGAACCAGCTCCTCGACTTCATCTGGCACGATGACCTTGCTTTCCCATCGTGCCTGCCATGTCGGTTTGCGCGGGGTCGCATCGACGCCATCTGTGCCGTTCGCATTGGTTTTCGAACTCGCATGTGCTCCCTTGCTCTTAAAGCGAGAGAAGAGCGGCATCGTGCGGGCTGCCGGTCCTCTTCACTTTGCTGCTGGTATTGCCAGATTTATGTGCCCGTGCTGACCTCGCTGGCGCCCGAATCTGACTCTTGGCTGCAGTGGTGGCAGCGGCGCGTCCAGTCGCGTCCTTGCTGGCTTGAAGGAAGCACACTCGTACGCAGTGAATGTAGGCAATAAAGTTGGCCGACAGGGGATGTTCGCAACAAGACTAGTAGGGACTAGGGTCCAACTTTGCTCTCCTGCCCGCTACGCCAATAGCGTGGCTCTCCGCTGCTTCTGCTTCTGGACTCTGGAGGTCCAGACAAACAGTTGGCAAGTGGTCAAAGCTGATGGCTTCAAGAGGACAAACCGGGATGTTGAGACCTGCGGATCAGAAATCTTGCTGCATTCCAACATAGCGAGCGATCTGAGGTGGGATTTGCAGCAATGCCTGTTCTGCCACGTCCACGGAATACCTCTTAGTCTTAGCATACCCAAACAGGAATCGAGCAATCCATTTATTATTATACAGAGTTCCGTCAGTGGATCTTCAATCAAAGTGTATTTTCCATGTTTAATCTCCTTGCAATCCGCGACCCCTATAAGGAAGTGCTCGCTTATCGCCGGGCTCCACTCCGGACATTATCGTGAACGACGCCATGGCGATTCCAAGAAGCATGTCGAGCATGGTCGTTGACTCGTTGTGTTCAACGGCTGTAAAGGCATGGCTTTCCACATTTGCCGTTCGGAAGAGACTCAGCTATGCATATGATTGGCACGTCTCACGCAGGGGAAAGGTACCCGGACAGACCGGTGCACAATGGCTGGATGGCTGGATGGCTTCGGGGAGATAGGAGCGCACTGTCTGATCAAGAAGGATAGATACGAATCTGGATGAGCGGAGGTGTACGCCAAAGTGTCAATCTCGCGTGGGACCTTGTTTTGTCCAAGTCTGCTGACACTTCTTCAAATGTGCTTCCAGACACAAGTCACACCGCGTCACATTGTCGGATCTCATCCACAATTTGTATTGAGTAAATTGGTCTTTAGTCATATCCTACTATCTCCGCGAGAGTTGGAAACACGCATGAGCAAATTCGCTAGCATATTAACCCTTGTTTCGACAAAGTCCCGCCTCACACATCACAACCCATCACTGCTGCGTTTACTGCGCACCACTTCGAGTACTTCTCTTGTTCACCTCGTCCTTGACCTTATCAGTACCACTAGCGACAGCATCGGCGACCTGATCCTTGGTCTTTTGGGCGGCGGCCTTGCCCTGCTGGGCCTTGGCCTTGATCTCGTCGGCGGAGGGTGCGGCAGCGCCACCCAGACCGAAGAGGAGCACAAGGAGGGTGATGAGACCAACACCGATGACACCAGCGACTTCGGGAACAAACTTGATGGCATCGACCGGGTTCCTCTGGAAGAGCTCGATGAAAAGAGCGGTCTTCTCCTTGACGTAGTGGACTGGATCCTCAGTGAAGACAAGGTCCATGGGYGACTTCTTCCCGGCGGCATCGTCGACAGGCTTGGAAAGCTTCTCGGCCTTCTCCTCGTTGTGCTTCTTGACGTCGAAGGTCTCCTTCTTGAGGGCCTCGGCCTCGGCGACATCGTGACCAATGTAGATGTTGTCGAAAAGGATGTTCTCGTTCATGGTCCAAAGTTCGAAACCGATCTATAGTTACGTATTAGCTGTGTTCGCCTTCCCGAGATTGCCTACTACTTACAGCACCCATTGGCTCAAAGTCGGCCGGGGTCTTGTCCTCGAAGTAAGCTGGGTTGGGAATCTTGCGTGGGGCCCAGACACCCTTGTAGAGTGGGTTGTCGATGAAAGGAGCGGTCCACTTGCCCTTGAAGGCAGGGTTCTTGATCATTGGCTTCTCCCATGGTCCACATCCAGAGACATCGTCGCACTTGGGGTTGGCGACCTGTGGGGCGATCCAGTCACCATCCTCCTCGTCATCCCAATCCTCTGGCTTCTCGGCCTCTGGGTCAGGGACAGTGAGAGGCTCACTCTCGAGCCAGTCAGCCGGCTTCTCAGCCTCCTCATCAACGATCTCGTACGGCGCGTCCTCATCCCAGTCTTCGGGCTTCTTGGCCTCGGGGTCGCGAATCTTCGCCTCGTCAACCCAGTCTTCGGGCTTCTTGTCCTCGGCATCATCAATCTCCTTCTCTGGGTTGACTGCAGGGGTGAAGTTCTCCAGGAGAGAGCCGTTCTTCGCGGACTCGCCGTTGATGAGGATCTCAAAGGTCTGGTCTGGCTTGACAATGAGAGTGTACAAGTTGGTGAGCTTGTTGATGGTGGCTGGTGGAGCGGCGTTGAGATGCTTCTCCTCGTACTCGCCAGTCTTGGGGTTCTTGTGGCGGAAAATGAAGTGGACCTTGTTGGTGGATCCGCACTTGTCTGGGCCGAACATGATCACGTACGGCGATGCGTTGGAGAACTCGTCAGCGCCGAGAGCGGCATTCTGTTGGAGCAGCTTCATGTAGGCACCTCCGCACTCGAGGAAGTTCTGGAGCTTCACCTCATACTGAACAACGAGGGTCTTGCCCTTGTTGTCAATGGGCTTGTCGAATTTGGCGGAGATGGCGTGGTGAGCAGCCTTGTCCTTCAGGACGAGACCTTTGTCACCGGCGATGCCCTTGAATGTGAGGGGCTCCTCAACATCCCATGTGCCAACAAACTGCCACTCCTCCTCTGAATCGGCCTTTGTGTTCTCCTTCACTGCGTGCGATGCCTTCCACCGGCTGTCCCAACCGTCGACGAATTGCTCGAGGAAAGGCGCTGTGAGTTTTGTGGGCTGTAGCAGTCAGCACGTCAATTCCCCAATGCGCGGAGGAGTTTCAACTCACGGTGAAAGCCGGCAACGAGGCATCGAGCGATGAGCTGGCCTTGTCGGAAGCGGCGTCAGCAGCATCTTCTTGCGCAGCGGAAACAGCGGCGTAGCAGCCGAGAGCGACGAGAGAGGTGACACGCATGCTGGGCAGCTGTGTTCAGGATGGAATTGGAGGACGAGGGGAGGGTGGGAAGTTGTAACGTGGAGAAGAGAAGAGCATTGAGCTACGTAGAATGGTTCATAACACCGTGGCCGCTTTTCCAACAAGGTTAGCGGCCTCCACACTTCGCATGCAGGGATCAATGGTTTCACATGCATTTGTAGAGCTACACCACGAGCGCTGGAACTGGAATCGAAGCTGCAGTGAGCAGTGACGAGACGCATGCTCGTGCGTGAGACGGATGTCGAGTCTTCATTTGGCAATCCGGTCAAGTCATGGGTTCCACCTTGTATTTTACTGCACACTGGAGCTGTTTAAACGAGTGGAATCCATGCTTCGCAGCTATTTCGGCTCCCATGGCTTTCGGCAATCATGCCGAGGAGAGCTTCCGAGGATGTTCATCGACGAGGCGTTCATGGTCGAGACGAATGCTAGCACAACCATACGCTGCTCTTGATATCTGCATCACAAGCAGAAACCACATTCGCGGCCATCACATCTGCTCCTGCTTTCACGTCTGATGTATAGCACCCTGAACACCTACACCTCTGACGACACTCAGCTCATCCGCTCACTCTCCATACTTTACTCATTGGTTCCCTGGTCCGACACCACAGCCAAAGCATTGAAATCTTGCAGATTGGGCGGCTCTCGCAATGCCGTCGTGTTTCTCACCACTCTCACCTCCGCTGCCCTCGTCAGCTTCAGATGACGTTCAGTCTCTTTTTCTTTCTCAGCTGCTGCCCCCGTGCCCTCGTTGAGCTGCTTCTCATCACCAAGCTCTTTCGCAGCGGCGTTGTAGTGATCTGCCGTATCCTTCAAGACAGCGTGCATACTGGCCAAGACCTTTGCGGTAGCCTTTGCTAGGGGCAATTCCGGACCCGCGACATCGTCCTCACTCCGCCAGCTAGGCTTATCCAAGACATTTGCTGCTTTGGCGGCCTGTCGAAGTCGGGCGACTAGAAGTGCGGCGAACATGTCACCAGTGCCAGAGAAGAAAACCGGCAGTGCGGGCACCGTGATGCGGAACAGACGTGGCTTTCCCGTTGATGTTGCGGTTGATCCAATCACTGAGAGCTTCGCTGCAGTGGATCGACTCTCACTCCCACCCGAAGGTGAGCTCGACGCTGTTGTTGGCAGTCGGATCGAAGTGATCAGCACATGAGGTACTGTGTATGCCTGGTGAAGCTTCGAGATGGCCTGCTCCATGCTTGCAAGATCACGAATTTTGACATCCGATAAGAGTTCCGCCTCGAATTGGTTCGGCAGGATGAGATCTGCGTCCTTGAGTAGGCTCTTGTATGCTGGTACGGTGTCCTCTGCGACGTATATCCTCCCATTGTCGCCCATTACCGGATCCAACACCCAGAAGAAAGATCCCGGCTTAGTCGTAGCTTTGAGCTTTGCTTCTCTTCCAATCTTGCCCACTTGCTCTACCAGCGCTGCCGAGGGGCAATATCCTGAAAGCATCATGTCGAAGCTGTCGAGACCGGCCTCCTTCAGACCTTCATATAGCTCTGCTACTTCTTCCGGTGTGGTCTTCCGTCCTTTGAATCGTTTGTATGCGACATGGTTGCCTTTCAGCCGACATCGTCAGTTTCAATCGCATGTCCTATATTACGTGCTGCTCACTGTAGTTCACAGTGTGGATGGCAGACACTTCACATCCCAGAGTCTGCATGCAGAACGTGGCCATAGTATTGCCGACATATCTGGTCAACGTTTAGAGCTCGCCTTAGCCGAATGTTTGCCAATCGACGCACCCAGAGGTCACCTTGGTAGATGTTAGCGTGTGTCACGTTGTCGCATGCTGTGAGACGGAGCACCCACATGGCTAGCAACGGCCAAGACATGCGTCTCTGGAATCTCGACGTCGCTTTCCGCCATGATATGTGACTCGCCTGGCGGATGAAGTCTGTGAATGTTGTGGTTGTAGGTGTGACTGAGTTATGGTATTGTTTTTTCCTCTAATCAACAGATGACGCGCAGGGCGCGGGGATTCGAAGACCCTGCAGCAGTTCAGGGCCCCTCCATTTCACATTTTCGCTGTGCTCGACCACCGGGCACCGCATGTACACCGCGTCCTCATGCAGTAGATGCAATTCGCATTCATCGCATGGCGCTCGCTGCTGTTGTTGCGCTCATCTCATAGCACACCACCATCAAACGCCTTCAACTCCTTCCATGCACGTCTAGCAAACACTTCATAACTGGGAGCAGTCTACTCCTCGTCACCAATCTGTGAGGCGATGGTCAGTAATGCGTCGTTGATCAGGACATCGTGAGGCTTGCCTTTGGTGCTAGGTAGAATCGGAGAAAGCTGTTATTGCTCAGAGGATACTCCACCAGAAGTGGAACCTCGTTGCTGAGGCAGAGCTTCACCGACTTGCTAAGGCCGCTAGCCTTGCAGAAATTCGTTAGGTACTTGAGGGAGAATGTCAGAGCGACGGGCTCAGTGAGGTTGATCTCGACGTTGTTCTCCTCCTTGTCGACGTCGGTGTGTGAACGAAGCGTAACAGAGCCATTTCCAATGTCACCACTGCACTTGAAGTTGACACCGTCCTTCGTGCATTCAATGGCGACTATTCAGTTGTTAGTATTCCCATTCCCAAGTTTTGCAAAAGTATGAGTCAACCTACCCGACTCGGAGAGAGCACTAAGATCTCCGGTGATGCGTCTGAACTCGGCACTTGGAAGAGTGATGGTCGCCGCGTACTCTGTGTCCGGGATACCAAGATGCTCCTGGTCAATGTCCATCAACTTGATATCGTACTCGCTGATTCTGTCGCTCTCGGAGCTCTCAAAGGTGAAATTGACGACATCGGGTGCGTCCTCTGCCTTCATGGTCAAGATGTCCTCGGGCTGGGCACATTTCAGGACCTTGGTGAGGGAGGAGAGGTTGATGCCGAGGGCGATGTTTCGATCGCAGCGGAAGGGCGAGAAGGACTCTGACTTGAGCATCATCGACACGAGCGCGACGTGCGAGTTGTCCATTGCCTGGAGCGCAATGCCGGAGTCATTGCAGTCGAAGTTGCAGTCCTGTACGAGATCCTTGATGGCGTCGACGACCTGTGGATAGCATGTCAGATGGCAAGTGAAATGGATGATAGACATGCGAGTCCATCACATACCTTCTTCAACAAGTTGGCCTGCTCTAGACGTGCCTCAAGCACTGTTGTGTGGTCAGCTTTTGCCTCTTTCACGGGACTTGAATGCTTACTTTTGACTGATGTATTTGTGTTGTGGAGGATGACTTTTGTTGGTCGATATGGGCGAAATCTGCGTGTGAATGTGGTGACGGGAGGGAGTGTAAGGTAGAGGCGATGTTTCTGTGGAGGGGAAGATTGGGAGCGCGTTCACAAATTGAAGTTTGAACGCGAGGAAGCGCGTTCTGGTGGGACCAGGCTCTTGGGTCCCGTAGTTGATCCGAGCTTCTATGGCCATCGAATGTCACCTCTCGTCAAGTCTCCCGATGCCAGTCCATCAGATTAAACATCCACAATCGATACACCATCAGCTGCCTAATTCTTGACCGGGAAACACCACTCAGTCAAGAAGCTATAGCCCTCCTTCTCGGAGCCTACACGACTGCTTTGCGCCCCCATCCGTGAAGGAGAGACAACGAACACCAAAAGTCACAAAATGTTGGACGAGCGGGAACTAGCAATAAACCCCATAGTACAAGACAGTGTCCAGCACAATGCTCGCGTAAATTCTCCACCGCTTCTCCTATACCAACATTGCAGCATCTGACTAACCCATCTTAGACCGTCTCAAATATCCGCGCTCTCACAGCCTCACTCTTCGGCGTAGCAGCAGGTACAATGGGCCTGGAATCGCTTCCCGGATTCATATTCTACTTCTTCGGCACTGCCATTGTATCCGTGCTCATTTTCTCCCTCAAAGCGGAACAGAATGCGAAAGCTTACTTTTTCCACCCCGTTGCGGATCTATGGGCGGGGGATCTGTTTGGTGGCCTTATGTCATTTGTGTTGACCTGGACGCTATTCTACGGACTTTGTAAGGCTTGATATCGGACTGTGTGGGCATTCGGAAAGCGTATGGTCTGAAGGTCTGAAGGTTTGAGGATCACGGGGCCTTGATGTCAGACAAGCGCCCTGGGACGTGATCTGTGCCAGATCAATAGAACTTGGCATCACAACTGCGAGGTTTAGGGCGACCGCTGATATGCTCAGCCTCCGTTCGATTGGGCCAGCCGTGACCTTGAGCCTTGGCTGTCTGTCTGARGGCCGGCTGGCTGGCGCAGGCTGGGATGGGACGGGGGTTTATGCGGTCCATATCGTCGATGGCACTGATGGTACAGTGCAGTAACGGCACGTGGAAATTTGGGTACCTAGGTAGCGCATGTCATGCTCAGTTCATTCGCCACGCCAGAACGCGACAAAGATTTTATCGTCATCATCATCAACAAAAAGCGCCTCGCAATGCGTCCACTGTCCAAGTCCAACCAAAATCAACGCCCCCAGTGTAACTCCCCCCATGTCCAAGTAGAGACAGACAAGCAGTCATCAAACAGTCGTCAAAACGAAAACCTTCCAACCAATGAAGGCATGCAACAAATGGTCTCTCCGGTCTACATTGCTGGGGAGTCTCCCCCGTGTCTCCCCACACAAACCCGAYCCACCTTCTTTGCGTCCATTGTCGCCATGCCACCCCAGCTAATTCTCTTCCCCTCGTCGTGGTCCTCGTCTAGACGACCCAGGCCGTCATTGCGAACCCATTGCCCGACAATGTCCTGGAGAAAGGCCAGCTTCTCGGTCATTTGGTTTGCGCGCACGATTCTTTGTCGTAAGCGTCCGCCCTCAAAAAGCAACGCGTGCACATCATCAGCAAGAACAGTCCGACTGTTGACGTGAGCGGGAAGCAATTCGCCTTTGAGGTTGAGGTGAGCTGCGGCCTCGGTGCTGAGTACTGTGGCGCTGATGGCAAGCCCGGAGGGCGAGAGCACAAGCTTAGTATGGTCGGGAAAGTGAACCTATCGATGCCAAGATTAGCCACACTTCGCCGCGATAGGATGTTGGAAAGAGACGAACCTGCAAAGAACCGTCCACAAAACCCCAGACACCAACATTGCCGATTCTCTGGTAGAAACGCACAAAGTTGCCTTCGCCCTCGTTCGATCGATTGGCTTCCTCTCTCTTGCCGCTGTCGTCCAGACTTTGGCACATATACCTCCCAAACTTGACCCACAATACACTCAGTACCCTTCTTCTCTCCGCTTCGACAGCCAGAGGTCCCTCTTTGACGCTTCCTAGCCCCTTGTAGATCTTTCGCCTCACGCCTTCGTCGCCACAGTCCTCGAAGATCTCCAGTGGGACCTGGTCTATGCCAGAGAATGCCTTGTCTTTCCCGATCTTCGACAGCCATCGCTGTCCATTGCGGACTAGGACATGGGTGACGGGCGTGGTAGGGACGTTGAGCTTTGCAGTCGCGTTAATGATACAGCCGACGGTCCCATCAGAGAGTACGTAGCCAACACCGTGTTTGCGGCTATAGTCCACCCAGCGGGAGACAAAGGGTAGAGAGTCTGTCGAGGCGTGATGATGTGTCGAAGATGCCGTTTTGGCCGCCAATGAAGATTTTGACAATGCGGATGCAAGATTGTCGCGGAAAATGGCGAGATTAGCAAGCACCGTGGAGGGATCTGTACCAACTATTGGCGGATTGCTTTCCTCTGGTGTTAGGCGTCGCTGAGGCTGTGGGAGTCTTCGGGTCATTTGAGGTGGACGAGGTAGTCGAAGTGTTCCTGCTGTTGGGACGTCGTCTTTACCGGATGACGAGTCGGGATCTGAGTGGATCTCTATCACCTCCGGAGATGCAACTTTCTTACGATATCTGGACGGAAGCGGACGGGTGTCTTTCAATTCTTCGAGGGTGGAGAACGGACCAAAATTGTTGGTCGATGGCTTCGATCGCACCCTTGCGCTTCTCACTGGTAGCTCTGCCACAGGTTGAACTGATACAGTGTCCACAGGGGATGCTGCACGTTCTTTCGCGGTCTTCGTTGCTCCTCTTGGCCTTCTCGCCAGGCTCGCATCTGCGCTCCTCTTGATCGTGCCTTCTGGCTGTTCGTTATCCTCTGATCCTTRGTATGACTTGGCAGTCTGATAGCTCGTTGACGTAGTAGTTGAAGACTTGTTTGATTCCTTGAGCGCTGTTTGGACTACAGGGGCGCTGCTAGAGGCCACTGGAGCAGGCCGTATTCTGCCGACCTTGAGAGTTGCAGAGGAAGACGGTCCGGATGATGAATCAGATGCAATCTTGACAGTTTCGGATGATTTGGCAGCCTCTTCGCTGATTGTTCTGGCGGTCTTGCGAATGGATCCCGACCGGGCGGCGCGTGTTGGTACCACCGGAGGTGGCATCATCTCAGCGTCCTTGGTTCTTGTCTCTGTCTGCACTCTTGGCCGTGTAATTGCGACCTCATTGTGGGCAATCTCCTTCAACCCTCGTACAGAGAATTGCGACAGGGTGGACTTTCCATCAAGATCGTTCACTGGCGAAGTATACACCACATCTCTCGGGAGAGGCATCGTCGGAGTCTTCCCCAGCGCCTCCTCTACGGCAATGTCGTGCACAACACTTCGTATTTTCCGGCCTTTGTTCAATGGAAAGCAATTCCCAGGAGACAGCTCGCCAACACCCGACTCCTTGCAGAGGGCATACCATGTATCGCTGTACCCTCTTCGGACGATATCTGGTGAGGGAACGGTGACTGCAGGCCACTCAGGTGCTCTTGTTCTCGCGGAATCTGGGATACCGCTGGGCACGTACGCAATACGGAAGAAAGAGTGGCTGACAATCTGATCCGGCAAAGGTCTCTGCTCCTCTGGTACAAGCAGACTTGAAACAAGCTCCCTCAAGTCTGAGCTTTGGTTTGTCGTCGCGCTTAGCTCTGGCCAAGTGTAAGTTCCCGATCGGAGTTTCTTGTAGATTTCCTCCTTGGTGCTGGCATGGAAGGGCGCCTTTCCTACAGCAAGTGTGTATGCAATGACCCCAATCGCCCATAGATCCACCTTCTCGTCATGACCCTTGCCCTTCTCCAGAATTTCCGGGGCGAGGTAGTTTGGTGTTCCGCACATCGTAGTTCGTCTCCTGACCTCCATTTCCTTTTCCGTCACCAATAGAGCAGCCAGCCCGAAGTCTCCCACCTTGACGTTCATGTTCTTATCAAGGAATAGGTTTCCAGTTTTGAGGTCGCGATGTACAATGTGTCGACAGTGAAGATACTTGACGGCACCGCAGACCTGGATTACCAGCCTTCGTATTTCGGGAAGTGTGAGGAATTTACGCTTTTTGAGCATGTCCGCGAGAGATCCATTGGAACACAACTCCAGTACGACATATGTGGATGTCTGAAATGCAAAAGCGCGATAGAAGGTGACGACATTGGGATGTGACAGCTTGCTGTGAATCTGCAATTCTGTGACAAACTGCTCATATGCCGTGTTAGTGGATTGCATCAAGTGCTGCGACAGTGTAGCGTATACCTTTTGAGCGAGCTTCGCGGGCTCCATCTTCGTCTTCACAATCTTCAAGGCCACAATTTGTCCAGTTGGTTTGCAGTCTTCATATCTTTCCGCGCGATGGCAAATGGCAAAACCTCCTGGAGAGGAGTCAGTGTGATGTCTAAGATAAGTTCTCATATATCATACCCTTCCCCAGCGCTGGTCCTGTGGCATAATCGATTCCGGTCGGTTCGGTGACGATGGGCGGCGRAGGGTCGGCGTGGATCGAGGACGACGACATGTTGAGTCGCGCTGTCGCTGGTCACTGCTGAGATTAATCGCACTGCTATCGCATGGGGCGTGTTCTGCGCGGTCGGATGATATGGATCAATCGTTGGTCGTGTGCCGTGGCATAGTGTTTCGACTCGTGTTGAATGGATCCGGATTTTGGTGGTCGTGAGGGGCAACCACGAACCACCGGACCTGAGTCCGAAGCGAACCATCGGCGCTCACTTCCGAACATGCCGTTTAATTCTCAAGATGAGTCCTCCGACGTTGACATTGCATCGAGATTTCTCTTGGTCGGCGCGAGAAATGATTTGAACACTGATACTGGGTCGAAGTACCCCCTGATCATCCGTCTTGAACAAATTCGACCATGTCGCTCACTTTCAAGCTCCTTTCATTGGTCGTCCGGACTGCAGCAAAACCCATCGGAGTGAGTACAATCGCCAACCACCCTCGAAATTGGCATTGACGCTGTGCAGAATTACATTAAACGGCAGACCAAAGAGCATGAAGGCTTCCGTAGGTTTGCCGTCGCACAGGCACAACGGGTCCACCGGATAGACATGCGAATGAGATTGGGAATTCTACACGATGCCGATGCGCAACAACGCATGGTCGATCGAGAAGTCAGAGCCGCGGAGGAGAGAAAACGCAAAGCGGAAACACCCATTGTACGAACCGAGGAAGAACAGCTGAAATACGATGCGCAAAAAGCGAAGGAGGAGCAAGACGCAAAAGATGGCAAGCCCAAAGAGGAGAAAGTGTCGTCTTCTCGGCCGAAAATCAAGCCATTGTCTGAAACGAGAGCCATCGAGCTGGGAGCTAACTTCTTTTCGGAAGCTTTCATCTTCGGGGTGGCTGTCAGTCTATTAATGGTTGAAGCATGGCGCAGTCGCAGAAAGGAGAGCGAACGACGCGACAATGTAGCTGATCGCCTTGAGCAATTGGAGTTGGAGGTGGAGGGCTTGAGAAGTAGACTGGATCCGGATTTGGAGGACGAAAAGGCGTTGATTGAGAGGGTGCGGCAGGAAAGGGTCCGCAAGACTTGGAGCTGGTGGAATCCCCTGAGTTGGAGTTGGGTCCGGGGTGAAGAGGACACCGCAATCATGGAGGAGGATAGGGATAAAGGGGAAATGCCAGAGAAGGAAAAGCCATTGGTTGCGATACACAAACCGGGGCAGAAGATCGTGGTGGACAGGGCAGAGGATGACGCGGTCGATGCGGCGAGGCGGGAAGAAAGGAGAGCGGAGAAGAGAAAGGCAGACATTGAAAAGGTGTTGGAGGACAAGAAGCAGGCAGCGGTACTGAAAAGGCGTGAAGCGGAGGCGCAGTCGGAAGAGAAGAGTCCGCCGAATACCGAGAGGAAGGAGCGATGAAGTGTGTAAGATTTGGAAGAGTCCGCCTCTACCAGGTACTCTACTTACGGTTTGTACATTGATGATACCCCACTAAATTACGACTGCAATTCACAGTGACCTCCCGTGTTCGGGGGTGAGTTGCTGACCTTACATCCAAGCCGATGATATCCAAGACTTCACAGACTGCTCCAAAGCCCGCCACTGCAATGTTCTGCACAAGCCTACGACGACGCAGCTTCGACTTTGCCTCCATCTTGCCGAAGCTGACATCGCCATCAGCTCTGGGTCTGCGCGGTCTGTGATTTCCAATCCAAACGTCGGTGCTGCACTAACCTCGTCCAAAGAGAACGACCTCGCAACGCACGATATCGCTCTCTACGTCGGCCCAAAGGCTGGAACCAATCCACGCCAACTCCGCGTACTCCTTTTGTCGCCCTCGTCCGTCTCGGAAAGTAAAATCAAGCCCACRATCGAACGAATTCGGCATCTTACTCATCTCACTGGTGGCCAAGATATGGCCACCATCTTTCTCATCTCTCCACCAGCAGGTGCTCGTTTCGCATCCGCCAGCACTCTCATCGCCTCGTCTGAAGATCACGACACGAGTGGAATGCTTTCTTTCTGCAAACTGCAAGCAGAACTGAATTCCCACTCAGACCTCMACGCATCGATTATACCACTGCCGACGCTCGATACTCTACCAGCTTTGCTTCAAAGCCATCTTTCCGTGATTGCGAGTCCAATGCGAATGCAAGCTCCCGTGACAACGCCATTCCAACTCCTTCAGCACTGCACAGTCACGCAGCCTTTGAGTCAGCAGACTGCGTTCCTGCTGAGTGACTGTTTTGACGGCGTGCGGGAGTTGGCTGAGGGATGCTGCCTAGTTCTCAATTCTGCGCCAGATCTCAATTCGTCTTCGTCTTTTGCGGATCAAGCCTCTGGAATGACGAAAGAAGAACAAGTAAGACAGACGTTGAAGAAGCTCCGAGATCTCATCGATGCAAAAGACTGGGAGGATCTGGTGGTCTTCTGGGAAAAGGAGTGGGCAGTGGATTAATCTTCGCTTCCGATTGCAAAACCTTCCTCCAGAATTTCCTGGAGAGGGCTGAAATCGCCATGGGTTTGAGATGTCAGACATCACATGAGCCGATGAGTGCCAGCGCAAACGTGATCAAATCGATCTCATGAGACATTTGCAAACACATTCACCATGCCCAATTGGCAATGGTCCGGAACTGATAACGCRTGGTTTTTTCGCGAGTACACGTACCCATTTATTGACAGTCCGACTTGGTCTTTCCCTCTCCATACCAAAGCTCTTTCCTCAAGCCGCACTTGCCACACTCCACTTCCACTTCCATCAAAATTCTCTCCCAACGCTTCAATTCATCTCCCACTGACATCACGAGATTGACCAAAGAAGCACTCAGTATGTTTCTCAAACTCCATCAATCCCCAAAACCACATACAATTTTCGAAACGCCGCCACCACTACCCCTATGGAAGCCCGAGCTGCCCAAGTCGCGTTTCACGAAGGAGGCAAACGTTGTCTCTCAGAGAGCAGAGATGAGGACTCTCCAAGAAGGACACGAACGCGATAGATTGCGAAGTCAGAGCTGGCCAAGAGCATTTGTTGCTGTGCCAAAGGCGGACACGGTGGTGAAGAAGAGGAGATGGTGGCAAGGCAATGGTGGAGATATGGATCTTTGGCGGTGATGGTTTTACAGTCATGATTTCTGCTAATCGAAGAACTCTATGATGGGTTTGTTGAGATCGTTGCGAATGGCCTTATGATTGATGATATCACGCGGACGCGGCTTTATGACCCGAGGAAGCTCGAAAGAGAGATTTGCTTGAGAAATGAGAACATTGGTATGAGCAACGTGATTGACTGTTACTGAAACGACATCAGTCGCTGGAAATTCCCAGACTACATGGGTGCCTATACTCGAAATGATTTAATACCCGCGTTACCTAAAACATTAGTCGATGTTAACCTCAGACATGCATCTCAAGATCGTACGTAACAAACAGTGACTTCTCAGCAAACGGATCGGTATCGAGATCAAGAGCAGATTCCTATCGTCGCTACAAACAGCTCGCGTGTATAACAATCCTTTCAGCATCCTCCAAGAGTGAGAACACAACATGGCTGGACTTCTCACCACAATCCGGCAGAAATTGTCAGCGCTCATTGCTCGTTGCAAGACCAAAAAGAAGCCAATATCAAAGGACAGAATATCAAGCCCAGAGGTCAAGCCTGTTCCCGCGTACGCCGAACCGCACATGACCAGGTCCAGCAATGAAAGCCAACATGTACAATTCCCCGGACAGCCAAGAGAAAAATCTCCGCCGCTGGAGGAGTTGGAAGCATCAATTGCTCAGCGAGAAACAAGGGAGTGATGATGGGCGCAAACATTTATGTGTGGGTTGAGACGGGGTTGACATTGGAGAAAAGGGCAGAGGCGATGGCGAGGCAATCGAGGTTCATTGTTGACATTATGTACATGAAATTTATTTTCGTGCATTGCATGACACATCAGTGCGCCGCATTAGATTGTAAAGATAGGCCTCGGTAAAGCCATTATGGGATTCCACAGGGAAGTGCTGGAAAAATCGTCAGATTGAGTTCCAGTAAACTGATATCAACAGTCGAACATACACTAGTAGGTCTTGTAACCAGAGAGGGTAGTAGCGGTGCTCTTGTTGACAGTCTTCCTGATGGTGGAGACCTGGGTAGCAAGAACGTCGGAGGTGATTGTGTTTACGTCAATGGCAGTGATCTGGGCGTTGAGGGTGGCAACCAGCTCAACGAGGGCAGAGATGTTGAGGCTGACAGTGTCCACGATGCTGACGGCAGCCTGGAGCTGGACGGAGAGTTCGATCAGAGCGTTGATGGTGGCGGTGATCTCAACGGAGAGATCGACGTCTGCGGAGACGTCCACAGAGGCCAGGGCAGTGATGTTGGCCTGGATCTGTGCGAGGAGGTCGAGGGTGGCCCAGAGGGAGACATCAACGTCGATGTCGACGTTGAGCTGAAGACCGAGGGCAACGTTGGCCTCGAGGTCGATGTTGACTCCGAGTCCCAGGTTGAGGCACACGTCGGCCTCAACGTCCGCGCTCAAACCCAGGCTCAAGAGCTGAGGAGCAGCCTCACGCTTGACATCAACAGCGGTAGGGAGGGCAGATGTGAAGGCGGCAAGGGCCAGGCCAGAGAGGATGGTAGCGCAACGCATTTTGATTGAGTGTACTCTTAAAAGTATGTCAGTGGGTGTACAGCTTCAGTAGGCCTCGGTAGCTTACAGTTAAAAGAGTGACTAGGGTGAAGAAGTACGTTGATGCTGAAAAGCTGTGTGAAGAAAATTGATGATGAAGGTGAAGGAGTTGAATCAGAAGATGCGGGATGTGGACTTATAGACGTCCTCA
The DNA here is from genome assembly GCF_900074925.1 of Ramularia collo-cygni. Taxonomy (NCBI): domain Eukaryota; kingdom Fungi; phylum Ascomycota; class Dothideomycetes; order Mycosphaerellales; family Mycosphaerellaceae; genus Ramularia; species Ramularia collo-cygni. Next base: position 651,346 of record NW_019716261.1, read on the forward strand.
CAGATTGTACCTTACCTTAGTCGTCACTTGAAAGTCTAGGCCCCTGAAAGACCTTTGGGAAATCACGCACATCTCGTCTAGCGAACGCATCCCATGCGTGGAATCTTGCTACCCGTAGCTGCCGCCCGATTTGGAGGCTAAGAATAGCGGAATAACCCAAGTGAGTGCCATACGAGATTAACGAGAGAGGCGTGGTTGGAACCAGACCGCAGTCGCTGCCTACCGAATGACCAACGATTGATTAAGCCTATAGCCCGACATTCTGCGTACCGATGGCCCATTGTACCCTTTTGAGTGGATGCACAGGTGCTTGGTCGGAACTTCCTCCGCTGGTATATTCGGAGTCCCYGGATGGAAGAGGCCTTTAGACCGAACGCCCGGTATGTAGAACATGGAGACCGTGTGAAGCGGAGAGACCGGACTCGCGGGGCGGGCAATCAAACGCGGTTCGGATCCTTTTGGAGGCTCCTGACTACACCTATATCGATCTGGCGGCTGCCATGTGCCTTGCGAATTCATCCACTACTAATCCAGTACGGGACCTAGGGGCTCAATGATAGTCTAGCTCCAGGGCAACGTGGCCATCCTTGAGCTGGGCAAGGATGTTAGTCCTGACTCATCGGGGAACTACTCATTAGTTAAGACATATAGGCCATCTCCACGTGCATTTCCACTGCGATGATCGCCGCGCCTTACTTAGTTCCGGCTCGAACTTCCCATGAGAGGGAAATGAATGCGCCGTGTCTTTGTACGTCTCGCAAATATCGATTTTGTGGAGCCTTTGCACATGAATAATAGAGCCGCTCCCATGCCGGAGTTGATCATACTCTCCAAAATATACGGACCGATCAGAGTAAGCGCCAGCGTGCAAGTGCGGAGGACGTGTTCTGGGATGCACAGGAACATCATGCTTAAAAAGGCCGAGCAATTTGCCCAACCTGACGGACTAAAGCGATCGTCTCTGGGCACGCTGTCAGAAAGGTGTGGCCTCTAGACGGATCGGAATAGAACTCTACTGCATGTACCAATCCAGCAAGGCCCAGGGTGGACAATCTTCATTAGCCGCACCCAATTGGTACGATTGAGGACTTTCGAGGAGTTCACACTGTGTACGGGAAAGCATCCGTGTGAGATACTTGTAGATTATAGCCCGATGTGGCAAGAGGATGTAGTTTTCTTGTTCCCGGTGGCCATGTGTATAATTTGGCTCGTGGTCAGGGACTATTCGTATCCGAATGCTGGGCTTTGGGCCGTAGCGCGTCGATCACAAAGACCTCTTCTGGGCCCCGTGAGCTTCCCGGCTACGACGAATCACTCGAATAGGGGATGGGAGATTGGGCAACATGCTGGTAACAGTAGTCGAGACTTGTGATGGAGAGGTGAGGTCGGGCTGAGGTCGGGGCGAAGGACAGGAAGCTGCGGAACAATTGGTAGCGGCCTTGGCACGGATGAGCGCGGGAAGCGAAGCGACCACCAAATCCCTGTAGGTCTTGTCTAGAGCCCGCAACTCCCCAGTCTTCCGTCAACAAACATACGAAGGTCTCGGACTGTGTTCGGATTGATGTTTAGCACCACACTCTACTGTTCAGAGAAACCCTACAGTGTCTCATTCTGCACGAGCCTAACCACGAGCTAGCAACAATCTGAGGGCGGCGACCGAGAGAGCTCCAATAACCGACAGACCTGTCAAAATGATAATGGCATGCGTCTCTCTTTATAGATGGACCTTGGAACCGCAAGTCGCAAAACTGTGCGCCGTCCCGAATGGCACCGAAAATGTCGTTCAGTGTGGATGATTGCTGAGTAATAAAAGGGTCGAGCCATTGGCATGGACAATCTATGGAATCCCAAGGCCWCATGATACTGTGTCCCCAGGACAACTGGCGAGGCTGGCTTATCAGACYTTGACTTGTTCCAGGAATTGCTGACTGAAAGGATAGTCCAGATACCCCTCCTTTTGTTTTGCCGCGTAGAAGGTCGAACGGTCGTAGGCATTCAGGGGCAGACCGTTCTTCACACGGAACGGTAGGTCGGGAGTCGAGATGAAGAATCGGCCGAATACGACTGCCACGTTGTAGTCTCGATATTCACGGTCAACAGCTTCGATTGCCACAGCCGGAGTGAAGCCTCCGGCGACCAAGACAGGCTTCTCCTGACCCCAGGCTTCCAGGAAGGGCTCAATGCCCTCGGTCTTTTCAACATCGAAGCTGTTGGTGACTCTTGATTCGATAATGTGCAGATACCCGATGTCCAATGCTTTCAATAGTTGAACCAGACGCACGAATTGTGGCACCGGATCATCCATTTTCATCCCCTGAAACAAACTCCATGGACTTATCCTGAATCCTACACGAGATGCTCCAACCGCTTCGACTGCAGACTTGGCGACCTCCACTGCGAAACGGGCTCGTTTCTCGATGTCCCCACCCCATTGATCGGTTCGATGGTTGCTGACGCTCTGGATAAAGCAATCGACCAGGTAACCATTGGCTCCGTGGATCTCAACACCATCAAACCCAGCGGCGATGGCATTCTTTGACGCTTGCCCGAACTGCGAGATTGCTCGCTGGATCTGTTCCTCTGTCATCTCACTCGGCGTTGGAGATGCTGCATCGATCGGTAAAGCGCTCGCGCTGATCAGTCTGTGCCCGCCCTCTTTCTGCAATTGGTCTGGATTCGATGCTCGTCCCACAGCTATCAGTTGGCAGAAGATACTGCAGCCTTTGGCATGAACAGCGTCCGTCACTGCTTTCCAGGCTCCAATCTGAGACTCGGTATAGATGCCAGGCATGTTGGGGACTCCGCCATTTTCTGGGGATATCATCGAGGCCTCCGCAATAATAAGCGTTCCGGGGGTTGAGCAGCGCTGCGTGTAGTACTCCACGGCCATTGACAAGATCTCATGGGAATCGCTGGTCCGAAAACGCGTCAAAGGAGCCATGCAGACACGATGTTGGAGCTCAATCTCTCCCAGTCGCATTCCCTTGAATAGCCTGGACGTTGCATTCTTGTTGACTGATGCGGCCATCTTCTTCTAGTAAAGTTCCAGGGGTCGAATGAAGCAGTGAGAATGATCGATGTCGATAAATAGTGGAGCGATTTTCTTGAACCAAAGAGAACGCGGCGGTACTTATCGTCGACGACTGACATTTTCTCGAAGAGTTGATATCATGATGAGATAAGCCACAGACCTCGCCGTCGCCTACCCCGGTCTGATAATGCATCACATCCGAGATACGTCCGACTCTGCTACATAGATAGGGCAACACGAGCTTCTCGAGAAGAATCTGCAACACCACTCGGATTCATTCCTCTTCGAAAGAGAGCCTCGAAGGCTCCTTCGATGTGTTGGAGTACAGCATCACGCAGATTGTCTCCTTTCAGTTAGGAATGAGAATGCACTGTGACGGCCGTGAATTCGTCAAAGTATGCTGCGATGTCGGAAGTCGGTTCTGCTTTTAAAATTTTCGATCATGATTGATCTCGTTCTCTGTCTGGGGACATGAGCAGTAAGCAGAGGTCCGTCTGTATGCGGCGTGCTAAACGTTCCCCTCTCTTGAACAGAAGCCAGGTTCGCCGCGAAGCATATCCAGTCGCGCTATCGTTCGCTTGAGGACCTCGTGCTTCCAATCCCCTCGCCAAGAGCCTTCTCGCGGCTAGATCAGACAACACAAGAGAAGCATTGTAGAGCTCTCATCGGAATGAGCAGAGAGATACTTCGTACAGTGATGGGTTCCGAAAATTCATTGAGCTGAATATCCACTTCCTTTCCTCCTTTCAAATTTGACCTAGTCAGGTTTTTTGTCTTCTTAGTAACACAACAGTGGTAGCCCAATTTCCCACTACGCAGAGACAAAGGAAAAGCTCCATCAAACGCCATGATCCAGAGTCTATGCTTCTATGCATTTAATGCCAACCCGCTTTCAAATCCCTTGATATTACCACAAACTCGACTATCTCTTCTCGACCTTCTCACTTTCAGGGCCATCGAGCTTATCAGCCTGTGCCTTTTGTTGCTTGCCAAGATCCTGCTCCGAGGCCAGCATCTCGAGCTGGGCGTCTTGTTGAGCCTTGGTAAGAGCGGCATCCTGCTTGATGTCCTCCTCTTTTTCATCAATATCCTCCTTGTCACTCACTTTCTCTGTGCGTCCAGAAGCCTTCTGCTCCTCGGCCTGCTGCGCCTCCTCTGCTAGTAGCTCTTCCTGCTCGCGCAAGACCTGCAATCTCTGCTTGTTGGTGACTGCGCCCTCGGCGTTGTGYACCTCTAATTCAATCTCGTGGAATAACTCCTCGGGAATGGAAGRCAGGACGGCCTGCAGGGCAGACAGCTGAGAGTCGAACTCCGTATCCTTGCCCTGAGCGTACATGAAAGCGTTGCTTAGTACAAGCAGAGTACTGGGCACGCCATACTTCAATCTCAAATCCAGCCACAAGGAAAGATCATCCCGGAGGCGACCTGGGCTCATGCCGTGAGTCCTTAGTCCTCTCGCAGCGCATGCATTCTGCAGCTCAGGAACGGAGAGCGTTTCAACGCCTTCGTAGCTGATAGCTTTGTCGTCGCGTTTGATCTGTCGCATACGGTTCCGAACTTGGTATCGTAGCATGGGGTCCGTACCAAAGGTTGTGAGGTTCATGTATCGGCAGATACCGACAAGCTGCGGCCGCGACAAGTTGTCCAGAGTAAGATCATCTTTGAAAAGCTTGCAGACCTTGATGATGTCTGCCTTGGTGGGCTCCTCACCCGTTGCGCGCAGCTTGCGGAAGAATTCCGTAAATTCTTCTTTCTGAGCTGTCACTTGAGAGATGGGGAGACCCGATTCGCGCATGGTCTGTCGGAGGAACTGCGAGACCTCCTTCCTTGAAGATCGAAGCTTTGTGGCTTTCATTTCCTTGCTCTTTGCGCCCTCGTAGGTGGAAGGAAGCATGTTGGGGAACAGCTTCAATGCGACTGGGAGCAAGAGCTCCGCAAAGGGCACTAACACGAACGGAACGAAGGGCACCAATCGCACCAAGTCCTGAACTGTACGGGTGAGCTGTCGGTTCTCTCTCCGCGACAGTTCATATCCAGCAGCCATCTTCAACGCCAAGCGGGAAGAAATCTTGACTTCGGTTGCCAGCAGCTTGGTACCATCCCAGTAGTGTTGAGCCTCGTGCTTGACCTTTTGCCAGATTGTCTTCTTGGGCTTGTCCTCCTTCTTCGCTACCACCTTGCTCTTGTCGGCAGCATTCTCTTTGGCAGTTTGAGAGGCGAGTTCGTCAAGCGCTCGTTTCTCTTCAGCTGAAGTTGGCGCTGACTCGGTGGGTCTGCTCGACGGAATGGCTACTCCTTGCTCTTTTGCGGCCTTCCTTTCGGCGTCTTTGGCGAGTGGCTTCTTCGCCTGGTCCATGTTGAAGCCTGGCGGAGGTCCACTGTTGTCACCATTCTGTGTGGTGGATGATCCGGTGGATATGGCGCGGTATGGCACTAGGATGGCAATGGCAGGAATGCGGGCAGGGAGGCGAGCGGCGCGAGAGATGGCCATTCGATTGCCACGCAGCATCAGAGGCGCGAGCTGCGAGGCATAGCGGCTGGAATTCATGCTGGCCGGCAGCGTATGTACGTACGGTGGGTATTGTTGTAGGGATCAGCAAAACGAGTTAAAGGGTGATGTTGAGGGGACGTTTGCGATGAGACGAGGTGGGATTTGCTGAGCACTTTCTTGCGCCTGGAACGTCACCAAGGTTCCCGCGCCTTCTGTTTCTAGCCGCATTTCCCTGAAAAGCTTAGACGACCCGTGCCTGCCCTGGCGTTCGGTAGATCATTATTGGCGTATTGGGAGGTTTTCCATCGCTACACTAGGCTTCTTTCAGCAGAATACAAGCAAATTGAGCTTGATGAGGACCTTGACATCCGCGCCGGAGAGTTGGCAACGTTGGCCGGTAGATTTCACCGACGAGCAGAATGAGCCCGCGAGAATCAATGGAAGACGCCAGATATGATCAATCAGTCCAACATGCGACGCGAGACACAACGTATATTGAGGCTTTGCGATAGTTTTGGTAAACGACTGCCGAGGAGTGTCACACAAAGTTCTTCGGCCATGCGGAGTTGTGCGGAGGAAACGAGTGGTGCACGCGAGRGAGAGAGCCGAGTCCAGAGGAGCTTCCCGAACTGACTTCCACTCCCCGCCATTTCAACTTATTCTTCACCACTTTCACGAGCTCGCTCTGTCGTCTGTCGTCCGTACGCCCACCTACGACACCTGATCCACAATCACAATGGCAAAGTACGACAGCAGCTAGTCCGCCCAGCGTGAAGGAGGCTCACGAGTCTTCACGTCAGCTATTCGTCACTCACCGTCCCGCTGCCATTTGTCACTCTCACGGACTGCATAAAACGATCGCATACCATTTCTGAGCCGCAGTAACATCCACAACACGGTCGTAAGCATGGCAGGTGCCTCTGTCACGTCACAGCTACGCAAGGCGGCACGCATCATTCTTATCGGCGCTCCCGGCGTAGGCAAAGGCACTCAAACCGAACGCTTACTGCACCGCTTTCCGCAACTCTCCTCAATAAGCTCGGGGGATCTGCTGCGAGATAATGTTCGAAATAAAACGCCGCTGGGTGAGAAGAGAATCACATTTGATATGAAATTCGATCATGCGACTGACATTCCCACCAGGCAACCAAGCTGCCGAACTCATGAATCGCGGCGCTCTCGTCCCAGACTCCATGATACTGCGTCTGATTCGCAACGCACTCACGACCCGCGGCTGGCTGATCCCCGCAGACGGAATGAAGCCCATGACTCTCAACTTTGCTTCGACCCAGATCTCCTCGGATGCTACCATCACAGAGTCGGTTCAACACAACGATTACATCCATCTTCCTCCCGATTTGGACTCGGAGTACCGCTATTCGGACCATCCAGACGCTTCCTTCATCCTTGATGGCTTCCCACGAAATGCTGCGCAAGCCGCACAGTTGGAAAAGATGATTCCGGTGAATCTCGCCATACATGTACATACGCCTACGGAAGTCATTTTGGGGAGGATCGGTAATCGATGGGTACATCCGAAGAGCGGCCGGGTGTACAACACCACATTTAACGCCCCAAAGGAGGATGGCAAGGATGATATCACTGGCGAGCCATTAATCCAGAGGGATGACGACAAGCCCGAAGTATGGAGGCAGAGACTAAAAACATTTGAAGAGAGCTCCAAAGATCTGTTGGGTTATTATGAGAAAAGGGGTGTTCTGTGGAAGGTGGAAGGTGGAAGTAGTGATGAGATCACACCACGACTGTTTGATGAATTTGACAAACGCTTTGGAGCATGAGCGCGATTGGAGGCTCGCACTGAGCCGAGCAGGGCCTGACGAGTGATGGATTGTAAAACTTTGAATGTCACGTTCAGKGTGACTTGTATTCAGAGGACGGACTTCTGTTGTGCAGAGCCAAATGCCGCCGAGTTCACTAGGTATTATGACGGTCAGGCAAACTTGCTATGCTTTGGCTATGGATGGGCACGTTGTTTGCACATGATCTTCCGGTGTACCTTGAGGTTGGAGAGATTCAGCAGACTCGTAGATGTTGTCTGCCCTTTTCCTGATGCAATTGTTCTGTGCCACATTAACCCAACCCTAACCCTTATACTACCAACGAGTTGAACATTGAACGTACCCAGGCTGAGGCGGCGATCTGTTGTGCATCGTTGCCAGCATCCATTGTCGAGTCAACTTGATCTTTCAATCGCAATGGAAGTAACGGCTGCGAAGTCTCCCATGCTATCGGAACATTTCCAATGCCCTACGAAACTTCAAGAGACGAGCATATGGGTTCCTCATCAACCCGAAAACTAATAACTCAACCAACCGCATCCGAGAAAGCTCAAATGCCAACGACTCAACAAGTGACTGCCGGCTGGCTGGTGTCCCATATATTATATGCATGCTATGTAAGATGGAGACATGCCCCGCACCCGCCCTGCTGGCTCGTCTCGTCTCCCGGTCGTCTCGCCATACGTGATTGAGTAGGGGCCAACCTACACACACATATCGCAAGAGCTCACCATCTAGCCAGACCCAGACGGCAGTTCATTCAAGATTTGATACTTGTTAATCGCTTGATGCCATCCTTGAGTGCCATCCCCGCGTTGCAAATGTCTTAACCATTTGTCTTGACCTTGGCAGCAGTTCGCCGTCGTCACATGCTCTCCTGAAGCTCGGTGACCCGATCGTAGAGGTCCAAACAGTTTTGCTGTTTCATCTGTGTTGAATTAGTCGTGAATCAAAGACCACCAGCATTAAACAGCGCTCACCTTAACCTGAAGGAGCTCCAGTCCAGAGGAGCCTTCGATAGTACCCATGAACAGCATATAACCTCCTTGTGGCGGTCCCCCCGTTGGCGTTCCGAACTTCATATCCTTCATGACAGGCGTGTTGAGCACCACCCGAAGCGACCCATCTGCACGCATCAGCAGCCGCGCCTTTGCTTTCTCATCCTCATCGGACAGCTTCTTAACATTCAGCCGCAAGAAACCCAGGCCACGCTCTCGCCACTCCTTCTTGCCTTCGGCGTTGGCGGTAAAGTTGTAGAGCTTCGCACGGGAAGAGAACTCGATCGTCTCGTCCTCCTCGCCTGTTTCCACAGATTGCTTATAGAAGCGCTCATCCTGCTTTTCCTCCGCAACAGCCAACGGACTCTTCATGCCTGTGGTGTCCTCAACATCCCCTCCATCTTCGCTCCTGTCATCATCCTCGACTGGTGGTGCGCCGAAGCTTTTCGCGGCTTTGGAGCTACCTCCCAACGGAGCAGGGGCCTTACCACCGCTCGCGAAGCTGGACAGTCCGCCACCTGACAAGCTTCCAAATCCAGTGCCGCTCAATGCGCTTCCAAATCCGCTGCCCTCAGACCCGAGTCTACCGAATCCCGATGCGCCAGATCCAAATGCACTCGGCGTGCTACTTGCCGCACCTGACAGCAGAGACGACTGACTCAAGGTACCTCCGAAGCCTGCAGCTTTCGGCGGCTCGTTCTCTCCCTGACTCCTCAAGGCACTCTTTGCTCCAGTCGCAAAGGTTCCACCCGAGCCAAAGCCACTGCTTCCCTTAGCAACAGAGCCGAAACCAGAGACCGAGGAGCCGGATAGTGCACTGAAGCCTGAGGCGGCAAATGCACTGGCTGAAGTTGTCGGCTCAGGCGACTTACTCCCAGCGAGAGTGCCAAATGGCGAGGTCGCAGAGGCGTTTGCGAAGCCGCTGCCGGCTGGGATCTGGGTGGTTGGCTGAGTCGAGGCCTGGCTGCCGTTGGACACGGGATTATCGGTCTCAGTGGCTGGGGTCTCGGAGAGTAGTCTGCTTCGCTTGGTCTTCGGGCTGGCGACTTCTTCAACAGTCGGCGCCGTCTGACCCTCGGCCGCTGGCTCGGGCGTGATGATTTGTGGCGGTGTCTTGGAGGCGTCGTCGGTTCCTGATTTGTGGTCCATATCGATTTCGGCAGCGACATCGCCATTTCTTGCACGCTCTCCAGAGACCTTCCGGCGGCCGTTGTTAAGCTGGTCCTCCTCCGCAGTGCTATCGCGTGATCGCTTGCGGGTGTGGTGCTTTGCCGGTGCGGATACTGGGTCCTTGACTGCTTCGCCTTCTATTTCCTCGTAGCTACGTTTCTTTTGCAGTAGGCCTCGAGGCTGAACCTTCAGACCCTCGTTGCTGTTGGCCATTTTTTCGCCCGAGTCGTTGTTAACCATGGTATCGGGTGCACTCGTGTCGTGGGTAATGTGCGCCTGCTGTAGCTTCTCTCGTACCGGCTTCTCTCCACCCTCGGTGTCAGATAGGCGAGAGGTATCTCCACGCTCCAGCGCCATGCTGCGGCCTGACAGTGCACCACTAGGCCTGCGCGCTCTTACTTTGATGCAGCGACAGTGCTTTCCAGATTCCTCCAACCACAAAGCGCCTTCCAAACGGAATAAAGAGGGTTCTTACCAGTGCAGGCTACGTTGAGCGTCTGTGTTGTCCTCGCGCGTACTTGCTCAGCCAATAGCAGCACGATTTGCCGTCCTTCTCTTTCGGCAGGTGACTATGTTGATCTTCGCGGCGGTGGGATTCGTCAAGTCGCAGGGTGATTGTTTCAAAGTGGAGGTTTCGTGAGTTGGACAAGTTGATGGCGCGGTGAGGTCGAGTGCACGCGTGGGACCCTCTTGATCACATGCGGAGCAAAGCGGAGTGCTAGAAACGAAACCTGCACGAATTTATACTTGCGAATTGAAACAAATACAATTCTTTCTATTTCAATCGAACTGACAGTGGTGAGATCAGATAGTGACATTGAAGCCAAGCTGTACATCAATTGCGGCGCGCGCTACATGAAGATTGCGTCTATTTTCACGCTGTTATATCTACGATGCCAAGCATAGCAGAGAGCTCATCAATGTGCACATGTCATCGTGTCAAATGTTAGAGACATTGGTTGCACTACACATGTTGCGTTCATCGGAGCAAAGCGTCCAACTCCAAAAAATGCAGTTGCTGTAATGACCACAAAGGGTGGCATTCGCAGCCAGCAGAGTTGGTGTAAGTCCAGGACCCAACAAACATCGGCGACGCGTGTCTCATTCCATGTCGAGAGCTGAGCCTCGTGCTTATCCAAGTGATAGCATGATGTCCTGCGTACGTAGCGCGCCATCGTATCGCCAGATGTTTGGTCTCTCGACCAGGCATGATCTTACGGCGAGTCAAGCCTTGGACAAGCTGACCATCCGCGAGCATCTACACTGCTTGGTGCGGTTTCCTTTGCCACAGCTGAGCCATTGTACGAAGGAGACATCGAAACCTCCATGACCTTCGAGGGGACTGCAACCATCTTGTCCGTCTCAGTCTTCTTGTCTGGGCTTGTAATACTATGGTGGAATTCCCCAAAGTACTGCACATCGCCATCCGCGTAGAACTGATGATGATTCCGGAGGTGATGTGCGACTTTGCTCAGTGACATCCCATTGACTTTGAACTTAGTGTTGCAGTTCTCCACTGGGTAGAAGATTTCATATGTGCTACTTTTCCTTGGAACAGCAGACCCAGTAGAATACGATTTCCTATGCGCAATGGCACCGCATTGGAATGCTGCGATGGTCGGATCCTCTGAGGACAGAACATACCCTGGTGGAATACGGTGCCGGCTGGATTTCCTTCCAGTGGTCTTCACGACCTAGCACGCGTGGAATGACAGAGCGGGGTTTTTTTTTGAAAAAAATGAGCTCTCCACACTTGACACAGGTTCGAGGCAGCCCATCCCCGAAAAGTTGCTCCCACTCACTGTTGGACAGACCCACCCCCATCAGGTCATTTTTGTCGTCGGTTCGAAGAATCTCGTCGCTACTGCCAGCTGGAGTTCGTCTCGCTCTATGAGCTCGTCGAGGGTGTCGCGCTCGACCGCATGCGTCCATGTCCATGCCGCTTTCAGAAGAGTTGGCACGATCCGAGGGACCATAGCCTGTATTGCTTGAAGCGTAGGAAAGGGCACTGCGGTTGGGAATCCGCCGGCGACATAGCTAGTGGATCTGAGCTGGAGTTCGCGACTTCCGGGACTTTGCGAACATCTGTCCTGATGACAACCAGATGTCTTGCATCAGGCTCTTTGCCACGTCCGAGAAATCTGGTCCAAGGCTTCACGCTTACCTTTAGTGATGATCGTCAAGCAACGAATCATAACTCGACCATACCAGCTTGTTGCTTGCGTACTGAGGCTCCCAACCAGGCCCAAAGCCCATAACAAGCGGTGTTGTTGGTCCCTCCAGCTTTGGTCTTGCGTCTGCAATTGACCCAAAGTTACAACTAGACATCGGATTTTTGGCTGCACGAAGCAGTCATACAGTGTCTGATCGCACCGGGAGCTGTTCTTGATGAACAAAGGTTCTCTCTTGCTACTTGAGCGGGAATAGATTCGCTGCCAACGCACCAGCCCTAGACTGCTCAAGGGGAGTCCGTGTGTCTTACAAGCCTTCGATGTAGAAAGACGCTGTATGCATGCCTCATGCCCAGAAGTGGGGAGTCGTCGGGCACATAGCCTAGCTAGCGGCTTGCTTCGAGGTGAATGCCATGAATGATGCCGACAAGCAGTCCTGTACATGTGGTTATGGCGGTTGGAATTGCCCATTCGAGTAGCGTCCTGAGAATAATACCTTTCCCTCGCAGTCTCGTGTATATCTCAAAGGATGCCCATTTCTTGACTTTGACTTGTCCGAGATGTGACGCACCTCATTGTCCCAATCTGACAAGATACGAAGGTGTTCTCTTGACTGTTTTCATGTAGCTTCTTGACGCATCGGAGTGGAATTGGCAACCCTTCACATGCTGCTCTTGACTGGCTTGACCGCAATTTCCTCTCAGGCTGCGCTTCCCAGGCCGATGCGTCGAGATGCTGTAGTCTTCCATCATTGGCTTGTCTTAAGCGAAGACGTGAAAATCGAGGCTAAAGGTCCAGATGGATGTGATGAACGCAGGGTGAAATCGCGAACTGATGTCCAGCCTTGTACGTGACATCATCATCGGTCGCCCTCGATCACCCCATCCGCATGTCGAGGTTTTGTACAAGGAAGCCCGATTGCCAAAGCTCGGCGGTCGAAAACCCGAAGCTCCAGAGCTCCGGATTGGTACGGGGAGATCGCTGAGGTGTCTTGGCGATCCGGCCAACCACAACAAGAAAAGACCGATGCTAGCGGTTTTGTTCTATCAAGTTCCATGCCTGTCACTTGGTCGACATGGGTCTCGTATCACACTTCACCTTTTGCAGTATTCTTGATGCGTTGTCGCCATGAGGAAAATTCTGGCAGGATCCGATCCCCATTGTTTCACAAGGCGCAAAAATGTGGGTCAACTGCATCCGGACTTTTCTCATGGCGAATGTCCGGGCCTCGCCTTACGCCTCACGCACCCTACTAAGCAATCACTTGTTTGGTAAGCACGCGGAGACATTGTTTGCCCGCCTCGATCTCTCGGCGGCGTCAGAAAGGCCGTATCAGATCGTACGCTGCCTGACGTGTGCTTCTCACCACATGGGCACGGCATTATCTTTAATTAGAGTCCGGACCGTCATCGATGTTTGTGTACATGTGCAACTTACTTTATTTGCGTGAGTATCCAGCTTTGTGGTTCTTCAGTCAATTCCACTCGAGAGGCACRGCAACACTCGATCGCCAACATGACTCTCCAACGGAATGGATCCTGGAGCATGGGAAGTGGAACAGGAGAAGAGATTTGGCGAACCCTTTCAAGAACGATGAGCGGCCGACCCACCTCGGAGCGTCGCTCGGAGCGTCGCTATTCGAGTGCCAGCGATGAATCAGCCAGCAAGGCCGAGGACTGGAAGTACATGAATGAAGTTAGGGAGATGAAGCAGCAAACCGAAAAGGACAACGGAAAGGGACGATCGCTGGGTGTAACCTGGCAAAATCTCACAGTAAGATTCCACCTCGAGACATTGTCCGATTGCAAACATGATCTTCAGTTGTACAAAGCGTGTCTTCGACTGCTAACACGCTTCACAGGTGAAAGGCGTCGGAGCTGATGCGGCCTTCAATGAAAATGTTACATCTCAGTTCAACATCCCCAAACTCGCCAAGGAAGGGCGACAAAAGCCTCCCCTCAAGACCATTATCGACAACAGCAATGGTTGTGTACAACCGGGCGAGATGCTGCTCGTCCTCGGCAGACCTGGAGCAGGATGCACATCGCTTCTGAAGATGCTGGCGAACCGACGAAGTGGCTACGCAGAAGTCAGCGGTGATGTCAAGTTCGGCGCCATGGACCACGAGGAAGCACAACAGTTTCGAGGCCAGATCGTGATGAATACCGAAGAAGAGCTCTTCTTTCCCACTCTCACGGTAGGCCAGACGATCGATTTCGCGACTCGAATGAAGGTACCGCACCACATTCCCTCAAATACAAAGTCTCCAAAAGAGTTTCAACGGCTCAGCCGCGACTTCTTGCTGCGCTCCATGGGCATAGAGCACACTCATGATACCAAGGTCGGAAATGAATACGTCAGAGGCGTGTCTGGCGGTGAGAGAAAAAGAGTCTCAATCATTGAAACAATGGCAACAAGAGGTTCCGTCTTCTGCTGGGACAACTCAACCCGAGGATTGGACGCGTCAACCGCATTGGAATACATCAAATGCGTCAGAGCAATGACAGATGTCTTGGGCCTGACATCGATTGTGACATTGTATCAGGCCGGCAATGGCATCTATGACTTGTTCGACAAGGTCCTGGTCCTCGAGGAGGGGAAGCAGATATTCTACGGCCCCACGCCTCAGGCCAAGACCTTCATGGAAAGTCTCGGATTCGTGTGTATGCCTGGTGCGAATGTGGGAGACTTTCTTACAGGTGTTCTTGTCCCCACCGAGCGCCGCGTCAAACCTGGATTTGAGCATCGCTTCCCTCGAACTGCTGAGGAGATCCGAAATGAATACAACAGGACAAACATCAAGACACTAATGGAACAGGAATACAACTACCCGCAGACCGAAGATGCTATCCAGCGTACGGCCGACTTCCGTGAGGCCGTGCAATACGAAAAGCATCCCAGACTGCCCAAAAAATCGACTCTCACCACCGGATTTTTCACGCAGGTGAAAGCCGCCACGATTAGGCAGGTGCAGCTTCTCAAAGGGGACAAGCCAACGCTCTTTCTTAAACAAGGTACCAATCTGCTGCAAGCCATCGTCGCCGGATCGCTCTTTTACAACGCACCCGATAACACAGCGGGATTGTTCGCCAAAGGCGGCTCTCTGTTCTTGGCACTCCTTTACAACTCTCTCCTTGCGATGAGTGAAGTGACTGATTCGTTTGGCGCTCGTCCTGTCCTCGCAAAGCATCGCGGATTCGCACTTTATCACCCAGCGGCATTTTGCATTGCGCAGATCTTGTGCGACCTTCCCATCATATTCCTTCAGATCACCCTATGGTCTCTGCCAGCTTATTTTATGACGGGCCTCAAAATGACACCGGGAGCCTTCTTCACGTACTGGGTCATCAAGTGAGTCATGAGTGAAAGATTCGAGTCTGGACACAATTCTGACCCCATCTTAGTTACATCTCAGCACTCACTATGACGGCGCTATTCAGGGCTATTGGCGCTGCGTTCTCAACCTTTGACGGCGCGTCCAAGGTGTCAGGCTTGGTCGTCTCTATCTCCTTCACCTATGTGGGGTACATGATCCCAAAGCCTTCTATGCATCCATGGTTTGTCTGGCTCTACTGGATTAATCCGCTGTCTTACGGCTTCGAGGCTCTGCTAGGTAACGAGTTTGGGAACACCAATATCCCGTGCGTCGCTAATAACCTCGTACCCAATGGTCCTGGATATACCGATAGCAACTTTCAAGCATGTACAGGCGTCAGAGGGAACCAAGTCGGCGCAACCTCCTTGACAGGCGAAGAGTACCTCTCAGCATTATCGTACAGCAAAACGCACATCTGGCGGAATCTGGGTATTTTGATAGCTTGGTGGGTGTTCTACGCAGGTTTGGCCATTTTTTTCACGTCACGCTGGAGCCAGGTCAGCGGAAACACTGGCTATCTCGTTATCCCTCGCGAGAATKCGAAAAAGGCTCAACATCTGCTGGAAGATGAAGAGTCACAATCAAAGGGCGCTTCTGACAATGAAAAGGGAACGAAGACATCTTCAGACGACGAGAAGAGCGGCAATCTTGAAGGCCAGCTGCTGAAGAACACGTCTATCTTTACCTGGAAAAACCTGACCTATACGGTCAAGACTCCTTCTGGTGATCGTGTATTGCTCGACAACGTTCAGGGCTATGTCAAGCCCGGGATGTTGGGCGCACTGATGGGGAGCTCTGGTGCAGGCAAAACTACTCTCTTGGATGTGTTAGCTCAAAGGAAGACGGACGGTACAATCAGAGGTAGCATCCTCGTCGATGGTCGTGAGCTACCAGTTTCCTTCCAACGATCCGCCGGCTATTGCGAACAACTAGACATCCACGAGCCCATGGCCACAGTGCGGGAGGCTCTGGAATTTTCRGCACTTCTCCGACAAAGTCGTGAAACGCCAAGGGCCGAGAAGCTCAAGTATGTCGATGTCATCATTGATCTCCTGGAGATGCACGACATTGCGAACACCTTGATCGGAACCTCTGCCGCTGGGCTTTCTGTTGAGCAGCGAAAACGCCTAACTATCGGGGTGGAGCTTGTAAGCAAGCCTTCCATCCTGATCTTCCTTGACGAGCCAACCTCAGGACTGGATGGTCAGGCTGCATTCAACACCGTGCGTTTTCTGCGGAAGCTCGCAGATGTTGGTCAAGCTGTACTTGTTACCATTCACCRACCTTCTGCCTCATTGTTTGCACAGTTTGACACGCTATTGCTCCTCGCAAAGGGCGGAAAGACAGTGTACTTCGGTGATATCGGAGAGGATGCGCGGACGATCAAGGAGTACTTCGGCAGGTATGATGCTGCCTGCCCCCCAAACAGCAACCCTGCAGAGCATATGATAGACGTTGTGTCAGGAACGCTCAGCAAAGGGAAGGATTGGAACCAGGTTTGGCTGAGTTCGCCTGAATACACCGCCATGACCACCGAGCTCGATCGCATGGTTGATGATGCCGCCTCCAAGCCACCAGGAACTGTCGACGATGGCCACGAGTTTGCCACCTCAATGCTGGAGCAGATCAAGATTGTGACGCGGCGAATGAACGTTGCTCTGTAAGTAAAGCAAAAGGAATTCCAGGCTAGGCTTCGAAGACTACGACAATGGGGAGACGTCTATATGATTGACAGCTGCCAGTGCCTCGGAGAGCGAGCCCTGTCGTATGAAACCTTGCTGACCCATCTCTTCTTTTAGGTACAGGAACGTCGACTATGCCAACAACAAGTTTGCCCTACACATATTTTCGGCACTCTTTAACGGGTTCACCTTTTGGCAGATCGGCAATAATGTTGCTTCTCTGCAGCTTCGCCTGTTTGCTCTTTTTGTGAGTAATTCCCTCTCGCGCAGAACTCCATCCCTTTGTCTGACAAACTCGCAGAACTTCATCTTCGTTGCCCCTGGTGTCATCGCTCAATTGCAGCCGTTGTTCTTGCAGCGTAGGGACGTTTACGAGGCGAGAGAGAAGAAGAGCAAGATGTACCACTGGGTCCCGTTCGTGACAGGATTGATCATTAGCGAAATGCCCTACTTGGTCATTTGCGCCGTGCTCTACTTTGTGTGCTTCTACTGGTCAGCAAACCAACTCCCAGGTTCCAAAATGGCAATTTCACTAATGCATCGCAGGACCGCTGGGTTCCCCAATGACTCCTCAAAGGCCGGTGGTGTCTTCTTCATCATGTTCGTGTATGAGTTCATCTACACCGGTTCGTCTCGCTGTTTCTTGTGGAAGATTGACATACTGACATCCTCTCAGGGATCGGCCAGTTCGTCTCCGCATATACGCCTAACGCTGTCTTCGCGGCTCTAGTGAATCCAATTATTATTGGAACTCTAGTTTCGTTCTGCGGTGTTCTTGTGCCTTACGCACAGCTCCCCGTAATCTGGTGAGTTGCGACCCTTTGGCTTGCTCGATACATCTGCTGATCCTGCCCAGGCGATACACACTGTACTACATCAATCCCTTCAACTACCTGATGGGATCTCTGCTGGTCTTCACAACCTTTGACGTCCAGGTCGAGTGCTCGGATTCGGAGCTTGCCGTATTTGATACGCCTTCAGGAGAGACCTGCGCCTCGTACCTAAGGGAGTACATGCAAGGAATGGGTGCAAGAACCAATTTGCTCAATCCCGAGGCCTCCTCTGGATGCCAGGTCTGCCAATATCGTACCGGCGCTGACTACCTCTACACCTTGAACCTGAAGGACTACTACTACGGGTGGAGAGATGCGGGCATCTGCGTCCTGTTCGCCTTGTCTTCATATGCCTTTGTGTATCTGATGATGTAAGTTCCGATACTCGTGTTTGAATGAGTCTGTGGCTAATCAACTTGCGTAGGAAACTTCGAACGAAAGCTACCAAGAAAGCGGAAAAGTGAGGATGATCCGTTTTGGCATGGACAGACATCGACATACATCGTATTAGCGCGGCGTTGGGAGACACGGCCGATTATACCATTGTTGGAGTTTCGAGAAAGGATAGAGAATAGAAATGATTTCAGTTAATGCACACATCAACGTGCAAAGCGCGCAAGGTTAAAGGGATTTCTGCGAAGGCAATGGATAGAATTTATTGCTCGTGAGATGTATCGAACCGCCGCTGCCAAAGCTTGAATGCCAGGATGCCCGAGAGAATTCTGTACTCCGTTGTAAAGAGACGCCATGCAAGACTCCCTACTGCTCACCTGTGATCAGGGCCGTGATCGTTCTGCTGACGCGTACAAGCATTCCAAGACCGGATTGTTTCGCACTTGAACGTCAACACCAAATTTTGGCAGCAACCCTGAGATCGAAAGTGGGCTGAGCATCCCCGCCGACCCACGAGGAGACGTTGATCGAACGTTGATCGAGTTTTGCAGGGTTGTCGGAGCATTGGAGGACTTGATAGTTTCCTCACTGAGGTCGGAGCAGCTTGAAGACTGCATCCTACGACAATGAACCTGGCGAGAGGACTCGATAAAGGCGCCGGTTCCAATGAGATCCTACTCTATACGGGGCCTGAGAGGTATGAGGTAAGTATGAGGTGTAGGGCGGAGGAAACTTTGATGCGCAGTGCCCCGGCTGGGAAGGCCGAGCCCGTGTTTGCTGCACCCGCTGAATAATGTTTCAAGCGAAACAACGTGGGCGGATCTGCGGCTGCAGGCCAGAGTCGCAGGTCTGCAGCACTGTAATTTCGGCGGGACAGTAGTCGCAATCGTGGGGCCGTTGACACGCTCTGCCCGATGGCGAGGCGTCTTCGTAACCTTCAACGGAAGCGAACGGATTGACGATGACGAAGTCGAGATCTCATGTCGTCGAAGAGTAAAGTAGCTGAGATGCCATCGATGTTTTAGAGACAACCACGAAAAGCATGTCAAGTCAGTTTTGTCGTAAACAAAGTTCCGGCCGAGTCCTCCGAGCTTCTCTCTCTCAGCGAAGAAGTGAGAGTGTAAAATTGCGGACTTAAGCGAGACCRATCGAATGAAGCTAAGTGGGTCCAATCGTGGGAGCATGGCGCTACGGGCTGGCTGTGCTGCATCAACTTGCGTCTGCGTCTCCGACCTCCAGCATCCAGCACGCTCACCACCACCATCACCAACCCTCACGCGGTGGACACTCTCGACTGGCCGTACTGCTGGATCCCCCGCTCTGTATCCGCGTACCACTCTCAAATTGCCGTCGTCATCACCGCTACTTCGCCAGGTCATCTCCTCCGGCCTCGATTCCACCGCCCCTGCTCGCCCTTGCGCTACATTCCGTACACACCACGACACTCGCTTGATCGCCACCACCACCGTCCGACGACATCTTCTCGCCCTACGGCACTGTCATATTGCTCGCCCCTCGCCCGTTCAAAGACGCGCCCCATTGTTTTCAAGGTGCCAAGCCCGGACCGTATAATCTGTCGCATACGCTTCTCTCAAAGCGCTTGAACGTCGCGCAATTGGTCTGGAACTGAGCCTCGGATTGGGTGCAAAACGTTCAAAGAACCGCTTCTTTGTTCGTGGTATTGCCCGCCACGTGGATTCTTTGGTCAACGCAAAGTCCTTCGCGCGGCCGAGATTAGAGTCTTCACCAAGGTCGAAACACCCGTCTGGCATTTCACTCAAGCCACCAACTACACACACTCATTTGACTACGATACTTGCTCCGAAGGGATAGCATGTTGTAATTCTGCAGCATCACCCGCGCCTACCTCACATTTTCGGTGGTCCAACCAAACACGCGTTCGGCTTCTGTGACATTCGTCACGTACACTCGTTTACAGTTTTCAACGGTTGGTCGCATTTGCACGCGGATTCCACGACTCGACTGATCTTCGACAGACCGCATCGTCTTTTTCAATCCGATCGATTGTCAACATTCCTTCAAAATATTAATACTTGACATCATGAAGACGAGCACGACAGCATGGACAGCCGCTATTGTGGTGATGTCTGTGCAAGGGCCGTTTGCTGCCGCGGAGGCTGCGCCCGCCCAAAACCTTCAACAGGAGGCAGAACCGGAGCGACCAAAGTACTACTTTCCCCGGCACGTCAAAAGGGCTTACCCCAACGTGACTTCCTCATCCAAGACCACTCTATCAAGTCTCTTGGCGGCATTGACAGACAATGACCCCAACACGAACCTTTTCAACCCCCGGCCTTCGACGGACAGCACCACGACGGATGGCCAGACGGACGTGCTCTCCCAGTTGACATCATCAATCACCGAACCCGCAAGCGTTCCGGCTGATGCTTCAGGCACTACTCCGAAGCCCTCAAACTCGACATCGACAGAACCTACCACGACAGGTGGCCTCCTGGATCTCGGCTCTCTGTTCGGTCCAACATCGAGCGACGATGTCAAGACGAAAATTAGCGAGCAGCCAAACACGACCGACGCCACAACGACTGAACCTGCAGGACAGCCCAGCGCAAACAACACCATTACCACTGTCACCCTAGACGAGCCGGCTTACAGCCCAACTTCTACAACGGCTAACGGCGGCGGCCTGCTGGGCTCTGGAGGTCTGCTCGGACCGATCCTGCAGCCCTCCCGAACGTCTAGCTCCATCGTTCAGCCAACATATGTATCGGAGGACTCTGCGCCTAACGGCACCGAGCTCGACCCACAGCCCGCTGCGAGTGGGTCTGGCGGCGCTCCCTACAATGAGGTATCACCGACCGCACCGGCGAGCACAGAAGCTGCTCTCAGCGGTCCGACAAATACATCGACTGGACCAGTCCTTGTAGGTCTGTCCACCGTCATTGATAATGCTGCGCCGACGACGACTTCGGAGTCTGGCGGGCTCCTCGACCCTCTCCTGAGTGCCCTCAAGCCCGAGCCCACACCGACAAGCTCGACATACGCGCAGGGTACTGGATCAGATGGCACGGCTCCAGTCATTGTGCAGCCAACTGGTTCCAGCGTGCCGAACACGACGACGAAAGATTCGCCTGGATTGCTGGATCCTCTCCTGAGTGGTCTCAAGTCTGAGCCCACACCGACAGGCTCGACGTACGCGCAGGGGACTGGATCAGAGGGCACAGCTCCGGTCATTGTGCAGCCAACTGGTTCCAGCGTGCCAAATGCGACGACCACAGATTCGCCTGGCTTGTTAGATTCCCTACTTTCGCCAACGCCTACCGATTCCAGCATCGGCAGCGTTGTGTCGTCCATGTCATCGCAAGTCTCGAGCGTTTCCAGCACAGATGCACTGTCTGGTCTTGCATCCACGCTCAGCTCCCAACTTTCCAGCATCGTTGCCACTAWTCCAGCGGTATCCTCATCCCTCTCCTCCGAGTTCTCTGGTATCTTGTCTAGTGCCGCATCGTCGCTTGTCTCGTCGAGCGCTTCAAACACCGCGACCATCATTGGAACCGGAATTTCCACCGGTTCCTATTCTTTGAGCACCTCGGGCGCATCTGTCGTTCCCATCCCCGTGGGTACGGTCTCTTCCACGATCCCATCAAACGCAACTGTGACTGCGTCTTCAGAATCCACCGCTACTCCAACATCTGGGCTGACCACTTATGCATCTGCGTCAACCAGCTCGAGCAGCCTAGTGATGCCGAGTATCTCAGTTCCAGGCAATAGCTCTTCGACACTGACCGCAACTGGCCTGGTGCCCACTATCACATCATCGACCTTGTCACTCCCTTCATACGAGTCGTCTTCATCCACGTCAACAGCGAGCAGCGTATCGTCAACAAGCGAACCGATCCCGACATCGTCTTCCGCCATTGCCACCACTTCTGCGCCATCGACAACGTCCACCTCTCAGCCGCCCGCTTCTCTGGTGCCCACAGGAACCGACACGGCCACCACCATGTCTATTCCCAGCTCCATAATATTCGCACCGACAAGCACGAGCACCGCGGCAACTTTGACGAGTGTAGAATCGGGTAGTACTACGTCCAGCACGCACACTGGCATGCCTTCTGCAATGCCGCGACTTGTGCAGCCTCCCGGCGGAATGCCCAAGTCACCCGCCAACACAACCTTGATTCAGGTCGGATTCAATTATGGCTTGAACTTTCCATTTGTTGTCAGTACTGATAACTCTGCGAGCCAAATTTTTACGTACCTTCCAAAGGGTATCGCATACGCCCTTGGCATCTCGAATGACAAGGTTGTGATGAACGCGCTCATGCCTTACGACACGACCAAGTCCYTGAACTTCATCACCACCTTGGCGCAGGCATACATCCCAAGCGATATGGTCAGCCAGCTGCAATTAGATCTGCACACCCAGATGTCTAAGGCATACAGCAACCCCGATGATGCCGTTCACACGTTGATGTCCATGATCAACCCCACCATTCCCATCCTTCCCGGCGCCAACATGGATCAAGGCTACGGCACTCCTTCGGAGAACCCAGCTGCCACARCTCCAGGATCTGGCGGAGACGGTGCGCCCATTGGCGGTGACTCTGGCAGCTCGCAAGCGGTCAACGGTACATCGGTCGGAATCGGTCTCGGTGCTGTTGCCGGTGCCGCTGTCTACGCTGCAGCCATGGTCTACGTCGCTCGTCGTTACCGCAAGAAGAGAGCATCACACAAGCGTGCGAGTTCTGTGCAAGGCACCAGCGACATGGCTCAAAGATCTCCCGCAGCACTCTCAGGGGGCATGGGCGGGTACTTTATGTCTGGAGCCAATGGCGCTCGCGGAGGACCTTCACGTCAAAGCAGCTACGGTAGTGRCGGAAGAGACAGCCGACAGAGCGATGGCAGCAGCAACAACCGCAGTGTTCGGGAGCAGGGAATCAGCGCGCCGATATCCCACGGAAACAGTCTGGGATGGGACTGAGAGATATACGACTGTATGACGAAACAACAGGAGGCGAGCGAAGGACTTGGACCTCAGCCATCGAAATTTTCTCACAATGCCTGATGCTCACCCGGAAACTTTGATATCTTTTATACCCCGGGTCCGTTGCGGATTTTACTTTTCATGTCGTGCCGCGATTTCTTTTCGTGCCGAGCGGCGCTCAGCGCTCGATGAGAGCGTCTACTATCAGGCTCGCCAATGTAAATAGATCCAAAATTAGTGACAAAATTTGAGCACTTCACAGGCCGATGCGTCATTGTCATTGCGTCTTGTCGTAAGCTATGCATCATTGACTCTATTGTCTCCAAGCATCTACCTCATTGCTAGAGCTGAGTGGGTTCACTCAAAGCCGAACAAGCTTGGAGTCTTTGGAATTTGCCGCGCTATCTCCAACAGCGGGAGTGGCCAAGAGTCCAAATGTCATAAGACAGGAGAGCAGGATCCAGAGGATTGTCCTTGGTTGTTGAGGGATTTACTTGGAGGGAACTCGGTAGTCTCGTGATTACTGAGACCAGGATTGATTGGGCAGCACTGGTACAGAAGGAACGACGGCAGACGGGGGATCGTTTTGAGAAGTGGCGAGTTGATGGTTGGTCGCTTCGAGAACCGATCCGAGCGCACCGTCGAGAGACGTGGAGTGCCCTGGTGTTCCTGACTTGTAGAAGTGCCTCGTTGCTCCGATGACACACACGATGGAATTTGGAAGATTGGAAATCAACGTTGTTGCGTGGTGGCAAAAGTGACTGTTGATATTTGACAGCGAAATGATAAGAGAGTGTACGTCGAACAAATTGGAGTGCACGATGATCGGTAGAGCGATGTGAAAATCTTAAACGAGAATTGTGCCACCAAGCGGAGGATTGTTATTGATGGAAGAAGGCAAGTGAGGTTGACGTGTGATAAGAGAAGCTGATAGCAGTATGCTACGCCAGTTTTGAAAAAGGTATGAGAAAGCAGTTACGCTTTTACCTCCCATGGTATGCTGTGCTCTATGGCAAACTCCAGCATCGGCATGAAGTTGAGTTCATGCCCATTCCCAGCAAGCCGGAGGTATCTCATCTATCATGTCTTCATTGCCACGTTCACGCATCCACGACACTTCGGATGTTGCCCATACTGTGYCGTTTATCACACAACGAGGGCGACACAGGCCGGCTTATTTCCCGCTTGAACAGTGCAATGCTCTCGTGTACAGCAACGTACTCCGAGTCCGCGTAACCTATGATCTCTGAGATCTGGTTGCTCTTCACACCGCGAATCCGCTTAATCTCAATGGCGGAATAGTTTACGATCATTTTGCCAACGTCCTCGGCTTCGCTTAATGATGCGCGGCGGGAAGGGAGCACCTTGATCGAGACACACTCATGTTSTCCAAAGTGTCCCTCAACGTCAACAACACCGGCCGGCAGTAAACCGGTTTTGGCAACGAGCGCGGCATATGCGCCTGGGTCAACATATACACTTCCATGAGTCGTGAGGCCATGTAGTAGCCAGAAGTAGCGATCTCGAATAGGATGGAGGTCAGGGAGAAAGCGAGTGTGGAGTGGGGCGATGATAGGCTCGTCCAAGTGAAGGTCCGCCGTGCCGTTGAGAACAGCAGTCTTTTGATGCTGGAGTTCTTCGGCCGCCTCATTCGGCGGTAGCTCTGCACTTCCTTCTAGACTCCGAGCAGCACGCTTTAGGGCTTCCACATATCTCACAATGGCGCTGATGTTTCCGGGTTTGCTGCTTCTCGTTATGACAGTAGTCACGCCCGCAGCGGTTGCAAGCCTCGCGGCTACAATCTTTGTACTCATACCACCTGTTCCAAGCGAGCTACCGGCGCCGGCAGTATCCGCCACGAGGTCTGCAATCTCTTCCACCACCTCAATCGCCTTGGCGTCGGGGTGTGTTCTAGGGTTCTTGTCGTACAGGCAGTCCACGTCCGTCATGAGGAAGAGATAGTCTGCGTGAACCATGCCCGCAGTGATGGCACTGAGTGTGTCGTTGTCGCCGAATTTGATCTCCTGCACGGAGAGTGTGTCGTTTTCGTTGACAATCGGGATAACGCCCATGTTGAGTAGTTCCGTGAAGGTGTTTTGAGCATTGAGATACTGCGTGCGGTCTGCAATGTCATTCCTCGTCAACAAGATCTGGGCCAMAGGCTGACGCATGTGCATGAAGAGCTGATCCCACATGGCCATGAGCTTGCATTGTCCTATCGCCGCGAGAGCCTGGACTTGTGGGAGGTGCTTCGGCCGGCGCTCCAGATTCATCTGTCGCAGAGCCATGCCAATGGCCCCGGAGGAGCAAATGACGACGCGGTGGCCATCATGACGAAGACTGACTGCCGTCTCGACGATGGTGGAGAGAGTGGAAAGCAGCGGTTCGTGTGTCACCTCGTCGACAATGGACGAGGTTCCTGCGGCGGAGTTAGCATGGCTTTTGCTTGACTCAGCGTTGCAGATGGACGCCAATGCCATGCATACCGAGCTTGATAACAACGGTCAGTTCCTTCTTCATCTTGCTGCCCAGACCAGGATTGTCCAACCGCGCTCGAGCTTGCTCGTAGTCGGGAGGCACAGAATCCTTCGCATGATCGCCCATTGTGCGCTGCTCCCCTATGGCCTTGACTCGCTTGTTACCTCGGGGTGTGAGGTGGAAGCTTTGGCGATGACAAACTTTACTTTACCATCTCAACTTCACCTCCATGCATCTGACATCCCCTACATCGGCACTCTCCCATCTTCAACACTCGGTGATGTGGGACCAAAATGTTGCGAATTCAATGAGCAATAGCCAACTCAGGTGAATAGATGAGCGAAAGCGTCCTCACTGCGACAGATATCGAGATCTCCCTCCGCGTGCTTGGCACAAAGAAATGCAAGCCTTTGACCAGAACGGTGTCCTTCTCAGCAACGCCACTTCTTTTGATATGTGCAAGCTGCACATGCTTCGTTAAAGGTCAATATAGGCAAGGGAGGTACTCAGGACGTGGATCTTGTCTCACCCAACATTCTCCTCTTTCTTTACGTTTCGCTCTCCATCATATCGCAACTATCACCAACGRCATACTCCATCGAACAATCAACACAACTACATACTCCACCGAGCTCAACAACAGTATCGACAGCATGATTGCTGTCCAGAAGCATCAACAGCTTCCGCCTCGATAGACGGCTTCGGGAGTGATTCTTGAGCGACGAGCCTGAACAGGATCGCTGGAATGGCACAAGCTGGCTCGCATGTAGAACCCGAAGGACCGAGCTGTGACTCGTCTTCTTCGCGAATTTCGAGGACATTGAGAAGGGCAGAGAGTGAAAGACCTTCGACGTGGTATCGACCACGCCGAGACGAGGTACGTCGTTTATGAAAGTGTATCCACGGAGCGCGCTGTGGTCAGTCCGAGGATGTGGCTCTGCGTGGGACGAATTGACCGAGTGCAACGGCGATGCTCCGCGGACACTCAGTGTAGCTGTGTAAAGGACGGCATCATGATCATTGAGCATCGTGGTTGATCTAAAATGTTCAAAGAACTTTCTCTACCCACAACATCTCATCTATACCACTATCGCGTCARTGAAGGTCCCGCGTCAGCAACTTCCCTCAGTCGTGGCAGTAGTTTTTGTGGGCGGAACCACTATGAGAAATGGTCAATCTCCAATCGGCTCCAGAATCGACAGTCGAGTAGCGACCGGCCCCGAAGAAGTTGCACACTGTCCCCGAACCATGCGACCATAATAAGGTACCTCTGGTTCTGCCGAAAATGTTCGGTGTTAACATGCTATAACGTCGACTCCACAACGGTCGGCTTCGAATGCGCCATGACGGAAGAAGCCGCTCAATGAAGAGGGAAGACGGAAAMTACAAGTCTAACCGCGAGATGGTTATCGCCGTTGTATGACGCTTTGGGATGTTTGCCGATGAGCGCTGCACTCACCCAAAGTCGAAAGCACACTACGATCTGTAACGAAAGCAGCGATCCAAGCAGTCTGTATCGCAGCATCATCAGCCGAGRGACAGTTTCGTGAAGAAAAAAGCCAATCTCGAGCAAACACCTAGAACAGGAGGTGCAAACACCCTAATGAAGGGAGAATCGACGGCAACAGCCGCGACATCATCGCCATGTGTGCGGAGGAAATTGAATCCAGTACCACGGCTAGTAGGAGCTCCAGTTTCATCCTTCACAACTAGCTTTTTTTTCGCGTGCCTTGGTATGATAAAGTTCTCGACTCCGTGGACATTACCGCCAACGTTGGGCCGCGTTGAACCTTTTCTCCTGCTTTTGAAACATGCCACTTCGAAGCCACCCCGCATCAACAACAGATTGGTTGTGCATGTGAACAGCAGACTAGGAAAGTCTAACGTGATGGCGAGTCTCTTGCGCGCATGTTGATGCGGGGATGGTAGCGTGCTGTGATAAGTCCCGCATGTCAGGAGGATGCTCGAGAGGTGGAGAAAAGGGAGACTTTTGTGTCGTGAGAAGGACGTTGAAGCCCAACCACTGCCGCAGCATGGTTGGTAATCGTAACACAAGTAGACCTAAGAGTGTAGTCGTACATGTCAGATCACGCCAGCATAGACAGCTGCGCGTGTCCATTGGAGCTCAAATGTTTCCCTTTTTGAGCTCGTAAATTTTTCCTCCCAAGCGGTCGGTCCCTGAAAATCGACCGTCGCGGCATCATCATGCCAGAATGTTACACCGCGTTATCACCCGCGCGATAGAAGTAACCATGCGCCTGTCTATGCAACCCAAAGAAGAACGCCAGGCTCAAATGCGTTGCACACGCTAAGACAAAGTCGTCATTCATTTTGCTCCGAAAAAACCCGATTGCTAGTTGGATCGTTAGTTTGGTCGATGGCGAGGGAATGGACCGATGAAACATACCAAACAGCCTTCACAGGCATCTCCGGATTCCCCTCCCAAGACATACCCGTTGCAGTTTCGCGCTGTGAAGTAGTAGCACCTCTGGCAGCTGAGTTCTTGCGTTGAAATTTGTGCCTTGTCTGATGGTGCCGGTAGTCGTTTCGAAGACATGCGTTCCGGAATCGAGTGTTGTTGCTGTGGTTGTTGTGGTAGTGCTGGTGCTGATGCTTTACGCATCAACGAGGGACGCTTTCGAATAACCGGCGCAGATTGCGGGGCAGATTGAGGAGGCACGGCAGGCAATGGCCGTGTCGCGTAYGTGTTGATTGCCTGTGGGGGTGGAAAGCTGGCCGGTATCCTTGGCAAGGACGGACGTCTCGTCATGGAGGGCTGCTCGTTGAGTGGTGTGGTCGGTCTCGACTCGACCTCGATCTGGCTGACCGGACGATCGGCCTCTTCTGACTGAGGATATGTCCTTCGGTGCAACACCTTGCCCAACCTAAACCAGGACTTCCCGTTCGAGCTTGTCTTGCTGCGAACGCTCGCTGTATCGCTGCCTTCTTCTGGAGGCGGAGACAGTGATCGCCCGCTGTATGTTGTGTTTCTTGGATTGTAGTTGGACGTGCTGCTGATTGTTGATATGCTGCTTATCGAAGAGTGTGCGCTTTGTGACGTGGGCGCATCTCGGAACAACTGTTCCATGTACGCTGGCCGAGTTGACGATGCAGAGGGTCGGTGCAGAGCTACGGACATTTTCGTCGAGCGGAGTGTCTGAGCGTCGGTATATAATAGTAATGCTGCGACAGATGCCAATGACTAGAGATCGCTGAGTAGGGAAATTTGCTAAAGTCCTGAGTCGGAGGTGGAGTCGGCGAGAAAGAGCGAGTGTGTGTCGGCCTCCAATTCGTACTATGTCATGTAGTTGTTGAGTGATGGGGAAGCAGGTAGCGATGGGAGGATTACGGCAAAGACAACTAGCAGTGGTCCAGGGCGTGGCCACCTCTTTGACCCGTAGTGCTAAGGCTTGTGAGAGTATCTTAGCTTCGAACGCTATCACCAAAAAGGCTCTAAACACTTCACTTCGATTGAGATGCCCTWCTGAGACAGGCGGGGATCGCCAGTCGCTACCTCCTACCGGGAGCGGGACCTGCAGCGACCAGCACACATTCCATGGCCATACACAGATGGTGGCGCTGAGCCCATGGATGCATCGTGCGGTGCCCCGCGCACGAGCAACTCTCAGAATGTACCGGGACGGCATGCTGGTAGGAGTGCCGTGTCAGTCGCTGCGGCGCGGCGCACCCGAAAGGAGTCGCCTGGGGTTGTACACTTTTCGCAACCCGTCCAGCCGTTGACGCAGGGTAGATCCCGCGGCTGCGTGACACCGCCGTCTTACTAGCCGATGGAAACTCAAAGCAGGACACGATACAGCAGCATTGCTGCGGTCGGTGGTTGGGCATCTCGTTGATCGAGGTGGTCACCTCGAATTTCCAAAGTCTGCCAAAAATGGGGATGGACAGCGCGTTGCACAACTGCCAACAAGTTCTTGGTCGAGATGCTTGCGGCTTCTCCCAGGATCTGAGCCGCGCGCGGCGCACGAGCTGGTGCAAAATGTGGAAAGGTGGGGCTCCATGTGCTTCGGCAGCAATGTCCTTCTAGCCTTGCTTCTGAAACAACCAGCCCAACGGCCGCTTTTGCACAAGGACAGCAGGTTTTGGGTTTTTCGCAGTGGCCAGTCGGCGGCCAGAGCATTCTTCTTTGGGGATGTCGCACAGATCACATCCACGCAACATACCCTACAAGTTGATGGAGCTCGGGGCAGAGTCGTCGTATACCGGGACAATGATGCTCAAGGGTATACATCCGCGTCGCGGCGTTCACGGGCCGCCGATGATGCAAAAGCCAGTAGGCGACGAGAGAGATCCGGGGATGAGCCTCCAGCGCGGCAAAGTCCAGCAATGCCATTGCCAGGGCACAGGATCGAGGACGGAACCTGTCAAGGTAAATGATGGCAAGGATTCATCCGCTCTCCGAGTCCCGTCCGTCCATTCATAATACTTCGAAAGACTCGCCTCGAGCCTGCAGAACGAAGTCATCTGCGTGAAAGCTGTGTTGAGAGTTTCCCGATGTCCCATCAGCCTGCCTCCGATGGGCCTCTTCACATCGGACTCATACCGGAGCTCCACTCCTTTCGCGACTCCTTGCATGCCGGATCGATGGCCAATGTCGCAGCTGTTGGGAAAGCTGGGCATTGGCTCCGCTTTGTCCGCCCCCGATCAATCGCCTGTCTATAGGGCTGGCATCGGGCAACCTCATCAGCGGCACAGCTTATCCTTGGACGMACGGTTAGGGCCGATTGATGGTCGTCATTGCACGATTGTTGGCCAAAAGACCTGTGCTGTGTTGTGTGAACGTGCCAAAGTCATGTTGTGGTCATTGTTTCCAATGCTTCCCAGAATACTAGAAAATGCATTGGCGCGAGGTCAACGCGCTCACAATAGCAACCATGACCGGACGCCGGGGACGGGGCATCCCCGTCACGCTGATTTTTCTATGCTKAGCAATCCGCGTCCCCTCATCACACAACGAACTGTTCCACTGCGTGTGAATCACACATCCGCGCTTTTAGCGGCGCGGAAATCGGCGATTAGATCTACAAACCTCTGCAGTGTGCACATGTCGCGGCTTCATGACTTTGCTTCCGCGAGTAGACGAACAATAGTCCATTGCTGCACGCCATATTACTCTACCAAGACATACATGTGCCCAATACCGTCATGACCCGCAGAGCACCGGTGCGAGGTGTGCGGCTCGCAAATCCAGGTTGGCCTCTGCCGTCTTCCGCCCAAACAGACAGAACATGACACCTTCATTAAAGAAATACATGGGTGATGGATGGTGAAGGTTGGATGGAATGAGACATGATCTGTGTGCTAGAAGTCGAAGAATCGAGATTTGACAGCTGCAGGTGCGATGTTTTGACAGGCTGTCAGATGGACATCCCTGAACGGTATACCAGAATTGCTCCACGGCTCCACCGTTCATGGACAACCGTCCAACGATGAGGCAAATAAATCCCAGAAAATGGCAAGCAAACGATTGGATCAGCATTGGCATCGTACAGGGGGGGCTGCATCCAAACACACCGCATGGCAATGAATGGCATGCCAGTTGATGAGGATATACCTGGGATGAAGCCATGATCCGAAACTCAACTCCCAATAAAGCATCAGGCCTTGAAATGCAAGGCGTCCCACGTATATCCCCACTCCAGAGTGCCCGCAGTCCGCAGAAGCGTGATCCGCACGACACCAGAGCAACACGCAACTGCCTTGCCCCAATACAGACTTTCCCATGCCGATCCACAGAAACATTCGATTTTCACAACTCTGTCGTCGTTATTTGCAAGCGGTACAGTACTTGCTCAAGGGTCTGTCGAAGTAAATTTCCTCCTGCTCTCGTATCCATAGTCAAACATACGATCATTCCATGTCGATCGAATCGGATTCCGCCTTTGCGACAAGCATGAGAAATGTAGAATCAAAAGCAGAGCGTTCGCACATAGCTGTGTGCAGGGTATCAAAATGCCTCCCAAAAATCAAAATAACGCCGCCCGGTCCCCCTTTTCGACATCCACCACATCTCGAACTCGCGTGGATGCTTTCTACGCCGCCTCTTTCCCCGCCAACGATAAATTGATGCACGACCCTAGCATATTACTGGCTTCGTGCGCCAACTCCCATCTTGGCAGACGGAAGAGGTTTTTCAGCCAAATCAGCAAGCCCACGTAATGGTTACGATCTTTGAGGTTCTGAAGATCGTCGGGACTTGTGACCTTGCCCACGCGAAGCAAATACTGTCGCGCATCTTGGACGTGGACATCTTCGGGTAAGAGGTCGTAGCCCGGTGCTGTGATTACCGGTCCCTCGAGTGCAAAGCCGTATGACCACACAGTCATCATGGCAAAGTATAAGATCCATGGCCGGTTGAGTAGGTAGTCATCTCTCGCGCTGTAGTCAAAGGTGGCAGTCTCGGCTGGCGGATCTTGTTTCTCGTCAACGCTGCTCGCCTGCATCAGCACATCGCAGAGGAAGCGCAGAGCATAAAATGTCGCGTCGCGCGCCCTCGCACTTGGCGCCCACTGCTCACGCATCTTCCGTTGAACAGCCATTCGATCGCCGTCTGTTACGATTCGACCCAGTGCTCGGTCGGCGCCAGCGAAAACCTCGCAGTCCACAATGTCGACGTGCATGGCCATGTGTGCTAGACTGTGCAAACATGTTCGAGATTCGAATACGTTGTCGTGGTGGTCTGCGTGGCAAGTGGACTTTGTCTCTGGATTCCAAACTTGCGACCATTGATCGGTTTTCGTTAGACTCTCGTCAAAGTCCCGGCGCCAGAAATCAAACGCCCGCGTCAAATGGGAACGCCAGCGCATTGGATTGCCCAGTGAGCTGCCTGCTCCAAGAGATGTGATTTGCAGATCGCGCTGATTCATATGCCAGCTGAAGTTCAACAGCCCGGCCATTAATATGACACGACCAAAATTATTTGTGCGAACTTTCTGGCCGTTGAGCGTCATCTTCAGACCGTCCAAGAAGGTGGTGGGCTTGAATCCGTTGGCGGCCAGGCTAGCTTCGACGCGTTGAACTTCTGCACTACTCGTGGCAGACCAAAGTGCCTCATCGCAGGGGAGCGGAATGCGGATGTCATGCGGCGACATGACTGCCGAATGTCCAAAGAGTGTGGCATGGGTCGAGTCTATCACAAATGCAGCAAACGCCACTCGACGCGTCGCTTCTGCAGTGATCCAACGATTCCAATACGCATCCGGGGTGTTAACGCCGGATGTATTGATACTACCCTCCGGACCAGGGGGAGTTCTCGTCGGATCTAAGCCAGCAGATGAAGTTTCGACTGCGCTTCGACCGATGAGCGAAGATCCCCTTCGCATGACCGTCAGAGTGGTTGCATGGTGAATGTGTGCCCGCTCATGCAACGCTCGTGTGCTATACATCTTTTCAAAAAGCTCCAAAAGCAGCATCGTTTGGAATGTCCAAAGTTTTGCTGTCGGCCTGAATTCGGCATCCTTGAACACCTCCCAGCGAATGTGGTAGGCGGAGAAAAAGGAGAGCTCTGCGCACGTTTTGATGAGCTCTTGACTATGAGTCCGTTCCAGGCAGCAAGCTCCGAGACACATGATGGCAAGGAGAAGCAGATCCGGACACGTCTCCGAATTGAACGTCGGACGGTGCAAGATTGGCATCTGCTGGTGTATATGAATCCAGTAGCTTGTGATGTAGGTCTTCATCATGTTCACGCTCAAAGCATGATACTGGTCATTTGTATCGCCTTTTAAGATCTCCTCCTTCACTTTGCGACCCGGCATGTTTTCAAGATCTTCAAAAGACTGTACCAGAGCGATGATTCGAGCCTGCTTCCGTTCCGTGAGAACACTTTCGCGCATGGTGAGATCCATGCCATGGCTGAGGGAGAGATCTACATCCTGCTCCTTTGCTGGGGTTAACACCTCTTTCTTTGCAACTGGCGGAGGCATGACATGAGCCATTGTGTCGTACGAGAAGTCTTGTGAAGGGGGAGAGGGCATATTCGGATCGCCTCCCAAAAGCTGTTGAAGTAAAGCATCTCCCCAGACCGAATCTGGTGAGCGATTGAATAATCCGTCGCTGAACACCTGCGATAAAAATTAGCACTCCAAAACAATCACGAGAAAATTGCTTGTCAAGTCGTCAATGTGACATACCGGCAGAGCATAGGTGGCATCGAAGTTATCCATGACGTTGTATGCACCAATGCTGTTGCCCGTGGCGTTCGGCATCTGATATTGGTCCAGTGGATTTGGAGGGGGTGACATGGTATTGCTCGATCTCGTGCTACCGATACTGCCATAGTTTGCCGCCATGCTAAACGGCGGCAATGCCGGAAGAGCGGAAAAGGTCTGTGGCGATCTGAACTCCGAATTGTAATTTGGATTCGGGTTTGAATGCGAGCTGGGTGAATGAAAGGTGGATTGTGGATAGGCGGAACCCGATGACTGTGCAGATGCGAGAGGCTGTGGCGGTGGTGGCATGGCACTAGCAGGCATCTGTTGATGTTGAGCATAACCATTTTGCGCTGAGCCAGGTCGAGCGAAATGGCCCTCARAGCTGTAGCGCCTGCCGCCGTTGGTGGTCGGAGGCGGCTCCATCGAGCCAGATGTGTGGTACGCGCTGTGGTAATTGTTGTAGGACGGGTGGTCTACGGGAGCACCGACCTGGGCCTGCATCTGCATAGGAGGTAGTTGCTGATGATTGGCGTAATGCTCGGATGAGGTGGTGTAAGACTGCCGAGGCGGCTGAGGGGCCTGCACTGGCGGCGCCATCTGATACTGCTCTGGATGTGTCGACGACGACGATGGCATCGCATGGGCAGAGTCCGTGGGCGAGGTGTTGCTCGCCGTCGATGCCGTCCCCGGTGGCGAATTGGCTCCATTGGACGACGGTGTCGGAGCGATGGAGCCTCGCTGGCTGTTCAAAAAAGCATCCTTGCGTTGGAGATGCGATCCTTTGGCTGTGTGGCGTTCCCTGTGTCGTGCACACAGGTCCGCGCGAACAAAGTGCCGGTCACACCCGGGAAAGTCGCAGTGGTAGATTTGCYTGGGCGTGTGGTTGAGCTGGTGCCGATACAGATGCTCTGCTCGCGAGTATGCCTTGCCACAGTCGGCCGCCGGACATTCGTATTTCTTGTCAAAGGTCTTGATCACGCGACGCTTCTTCTTGGCCTTGGTGTCCGCCAGCTCGTCTACTTCATGTTCGGCATCGTCCATTTCCACGTCCTGCTCCTCATTGCTGTTGCTGATGCTATTCTGGTCGTCGCCGTCGGCCCGGTCTCGCTGTGCCGTTCCGTCCGTACTCGCCGTGTGGGAACTCATCGTGGTGCTCATGGCCATGTCCATGCGCTATTAGCGGGCGCCGTCGTCGTCGAAGTGCCACTATCGCTGTGGAGATTGCAATGACTGCGGGCGGCGAGCATGCTCCAAGTGCTACAGCGTGGGAGCTCCGTGGTCATGTCCTGGACGGCAAGGCAAGCAGACGGACGAGGGTCACGGAGATGTACGGATGACGGAGGATGGAGCAACGAGGCTAGAGTGAGAGAGTTACTTCAAGGTCGCACGCCCAACCATACAGGGCTCTCCGCATTCACTCGCCGACGTGCATGAAGGCTGAAGCAGCATCAGCCAACGACTCGTCTGGTCGTCCTTCGAGAGGCTTTGAGAGAGGGTCCGACGACGTGGGGGTGGGCATCGTAGATCTTCGGCGAGATGCGATCCACTCAACGATGGAGCCAGCCTGCACATGGCTTTTCGCTTCCAAGTTCTGCTCCCAAAAGCTGGCGCCTACGCGAAAGCTAACTTGTGGATTTCAAGACAATGCCCAGATGACCTGTTCCCGCTCACACATCTCACGGTTGAATGGACAATGGCGGCAAGAAAAGGTGTGCAGCTTGGTACGCGATTGAATTTACCGGCGGCGGCCAAATGTGCGCACCTGCATGCTGCATGCACAAGCCATGCGAGCGCGTGTTGAGACGAACGCGCCAAAGCTGCGAGAAGCATAGCCTTTGAATGCAGTTCGCGGCGACGACGACACCCGCCAACCCGCCAAAGTCAATAGGCCACGAAGAGTACGCAGCGTTCGATGCCGTCCGTGCCATGCGCAGCGCAGCATCACAGTATCGCGGTTTGGTGCCGGTCGAGCATTGGTCGTCAGCGCACGCGCCACCTCACCCTCATGTACCTGTACATGTGACAATGACACTACGATGGCGACCGTTGCACAAATGCGTGGCGTGCAGAAGTGTCCCAAACACGCCTCTCGGACAGTATTGACATTGACATTGATCACTCCCCGAGCGGTGTCAATGTTGAACCCAGCCGGGCGAGATGGTTCAATCTAGCAACGTAGCCCATGGCGAATACCAAACACAAAAAAATAGTGCTTACTGATCGTACTACTGCTCCCTGGTGAAMGGCAGGCAGGGTGTGGATGTACCCGCCGCTGTCGTAGCAGTAGCAGCGAAAACGGGTTGCATCCACTACCGGGCCTTGATGAGACCAGAGAAGAGCCAGCAAACTACTTATTCTCCGGAAGGATAAGTCGACTTCATGTTGCACAACACCTGCAGCTTGATGGAGATGTGCATTGGTATCGTTCAACCATGCAAGGACCAACTGGCATTGACATATTTTGTGCCCCCGCGTCAGTCGCGTCTGCCGCGTGGGTGATTACTTGTCGACTCCGTGCCGGGATCCGGAGACGTGTGCATCACTCTGAGAGCTCCATTTATWGCTGTGATCAAGATTCCGGATACCATTC
Organism: Ramularia collo-cygni; assembly: GCF_900074925.1. Lineage (NCBI taxonomy): Eukaryota > Fungi > Ascomycota > Dothideomycetes > Mycosphaerellales > Mycosphaerellaceae > Ramularia > Ramularia collo-cygni. The sequence continues at coordinate 687,495 of NW_019716261.1, forward strand.
TCCCAGATCTCAAACACGGAACACACTGTGCCACCAGCCACCGTGACTGTCGACTCCAGCATGCAGCGAAAAATGGTTGACGGCCCCCAGATCGCCACCTGCTCCACGTGGATCAGCTACTGAAATAACGTCTGTTGTTAAGTAAGGCTGGAGTAGGAGTGCAACGGACCAAACTATAGCAAGGAAGACGTGGGGAAAGAGAGTTTTGTGGTCACTTCATTCTCCGCCTCGCTTGACGCGAAGCATCATGGCTATGCACGGTCATTTATTTGAGACTCGTGGTCATTCGGAGCGTTGTCCATTCACCAATGAGACGCGCATCAGGGCAAGGTTTGGTAGATGTTTGTGATGTGTCTTGCAGACCACAAATGCAATTCGTCGGATGATGCACTCGGAAACATTGACGGCCGGGTTCTGCCCAAACTTAGGTTGACAGGATTCACGCCTCGTCTTCGCAGCCCTAGGATTGACTTTGTAAAGTGGTACTCGATGATGGCGAGCCATTTAGGATACGCCTTCTTTCGGGTGATGCACCGTTTTGTCTGACCCCGAGCATGTGAATGTAATCATCATCCGCGATCATGATTGGATATCACCAGCGGATATACCTCATCAGTGTTTGTGCCCGTTAGCACCTGATCCAGCGTAGTAGTCATCCTGCATCCGTTTGAGCTCATCGCTGATGTCTTGCACGCCAGTTGGCTCCTTGCCATGCGAAGCCCAGAATTCCCTCCGCTCCCGCAGCAACTCACTCGCCCACTCCATGACTTCCGGCAACTCTATGCGCTTTGCGACTCTCGAGAACTCTCCCAAGTCCAGCTCGCCTTTGTGACTGCGCTCATACTCAATCATCTGCAATAGCAATTCCATCTTGTCCACATCATGAAMGAAATGGCTCTCCAATGTCTTGGAATCTTCATACTCTTGCCACACTTCACGAATCTGCTGTCCTGCTACCCCACCGTGGACATTGCCGAGTAAACTTGTGCAGAGATAGTCCATCGTATCCGCTTCGCGTCTTGACTTTTCGCTCTTCTCTACGCCATCCACGGGCGTGATGTCTCCTACCAGGGCTTCTGCCATGTCGTGTACAAGAGCCATTTTGGTGCATCGTGCCAGATCTATACGAGAGGCGAGCGAGGGCGGGCAGAGCATGGTGATGATGGACATGCGGTACATGTGGTCGGAGATGGATTCGCCATGGTTGATGTCGAAGCGGCGCCAGCCTTCGCGTTTGGTGGTTTTGAGGCGTTCGATCAGATGGAAGAAGGCGAGAGGGGAGGTGGAGTTCGTCTGTGGGAGGGAGGAGAGCTCAGATTGGAGGACTGGAGAAACGTACGGTGAGCTTGAGATTTGGATTGTTTGTACACGGTAGGCTCACTGAGCGCTCACATGCCGACACATACCACTGTCGACGGTCCACTGCGCTGGCGTTTTCTCTGCGACCAAGCGGCCGGAAGTTGGCTCTATCGTGCTGTCAGTATGGAAAGTAATGAAGTGGGAAGGTGTATGATCACGCACTTGGAGACGAGTTTGTCTCAATGGCATCCGGCGGTGACATGGTCACAACGTCGCGGGGCTCTCGTGGGGCTTTTTTGTTGGGATGCTCGTGGATGTCTTGAAATACTGCCACTGGAATCTTGCCAGGAGGAAGAGACACTGGCAGAGTGGAAGATATGGTGCGATATGGCTCGCGTAGCAAACGCTTTAGTCAATGTTTGTACAATCACCAGGCTGCAGCAACAACAAATGCCTATTGCTGTATGTCGGCGATAAAGTAAAGGTTAAAGATCCTGGTGCCGATCATGTCGGTACCTTCTCTCCCTCAATCAAGGTGGATTGGATTGGCTCATCTTGATTCTTCACAATCACCTCGCAATTCACGGTATGAGGCCGACACGACGACTTGGAGAGAATATGAGCCCTGCCCTCGTTCAACTTCTACTTCAATCATGCTTGATTGCCCTGTCGCAGAGTCCGCCAACCATTTTCCGTGGAGGCCTGGGTATCCTTTGCGCTTCACGCTCAGGAATCATCCGAGATGAGACGATGAACGCAAGACGGAACGGGAGATTCATTCATCTACGTATAAATTACGAGAGATACGTGAAATATCATGTAGAAGCTCTCATCTGTGAGCAAGCCTGTCATTAATACCACAGTCATGATAGACTCTACCATCCACCATCAAAGAGTCCGCATGTCAAGAAGGGCTGGTGTGTCAGGCGACCATGCACAGGTAATTAATGAACATAGCAGGATGCCTGTCTCAGCGGACTCAAGCCCAGCGCTGATGTCGATGTCAACGTCAACGTCGCGGGCGTTTCAGTGTCCGTTGTTTGTCCTGTTGGTCCTGCAAGATGATATGACGACAGAGGTAAGCACCAGTGCTGTAAAGATCTAATCATATGCTCGCCCGGTCTGGTAGGTTTATCACTCGACGTTGCGTTGCTCCGTGTCGATTCGTTTGGATGTTTGAACAACCAAACGGTGGAATGACGTTATTAATGAAGCTCACACGCCAGGTTCATGCTGTGCTGTGAAACATGACATGACTTGAAGCACGAGCTGGATGGAGGTGTGCGGCCAAACACATATATCAATCAGCTTTGCGTGTGGATACGACATGTCTGGTATGTGAATGTGAATGTTCATTGCATTCCTTTTGTTGTCTCGTCGACCCCTCTGTTTTCGCCGATCYCCTGCAGCTTGTACCGCGCCTACAACCGCGCGCCGTTGTTTCGCAATTCTCAAGCGTTGCGCAGGGGTCTTCGCTTCCATCCGTGGTTCGAACACTTGCCAGCAACGGGACGAGAAACTCCTATTCAATATTTACAAAGTCCCGAGTGCCGCCCCTCGTACGGTGAGCTTCCGCTTTGGACATGCCGCGGCCGCAGTGAAGGAAAAATGGAGAGAAGTGCATCCTCGGCAAGCAACACCAGCAACGCCGCTCACCGACAACACAAGCGTGTAGACTCGAGAATTGCTCACGCACCCTCCACCGCCTCGTTGCTGGTCAGGAATCTCCGTCTCTTGGACCTGGACACTCGCTCGGACTGGCCTGCCATTACTCCAGCGAGCTTTGGAAACCAGGATGCACGCACGCGCATGCGATGTGCGGAGTGGGCATTGTTCCAGCTGTTCCGCATCTATGATCCAGCCACCACTGCAGACAAGTTGCAGCCTTTCTTCCCACCTCTGGAGCCCCTGCAGAGCATCAACCTCCGAGCTGCTCTCTACCGATGTCTGAACGAACTGAAGAGGGATGGCGTGCTGGGGCGGGAGACGGTACTGCGGAAAACGATGCTGGATGACTGTCAAGGAGACAAGTTCTTCGAAGTGTGCTTGACCTTTTCCGCCACGGTTCTGCAAAAGGCAAGAGTGGATGGGCGGAATGAGGCCGAAAGACCGGTGGCACAGCGAATTGCAACCTCACAATCGTTGGGGAAAAGGCAGCGGGAGAGCATGTTACCGCTTGCCATTGCCCACAAAGCTGCATTGAGCAAAGTCTTGGCCCAGCGAGATCACAAGCGTCAGGCATACGCGAATTTTGGTGACTTGCTGAGCGAGAAGCAGAGCGATCTGGAACAGAGGAAGATACGGATCGCAGAACAACGACACGACCCTCGTGACAACCCTCCAAACCAGACATTCGCGCAGGACGTGCTGGAGAAGAGATGGGTTGGCAGTAATGAGCTTCGAACCGCTCTCATTGACGGCGATTCCGCAGCTGGTGGAGACGGTGTCTTCACCAAGTCGTTTGAGGCACTCTGGCAAGCTACTGAGCAGAACCGCCTGTTCTCGCAATGCACTGCCGATACTGGCATCCTCGAGGATCTGGAGCAGCGCACTCGCCAACAACGACGTCGACTGCAAAAGTGGCAGAACTTCCACCAACGACTCATGATCTCGAAGAGTCCAAAAAAGTCTGACTTCGCTCCCAAGGATATTCCTTTGCGGTTCGATCAGCATCGAGGATTGAATCTGCGTGACATGGCAGACGAGCCTTCCCGTCCTCCTCCACCAAGCAAAAAGTCCAAAAGTGTCACCGTCGCAAAGTACGATGACATATTGACCACAATGCGAGAGGAGTTGCGGATGAACGCCGCCAAATCTCAAGGCTCGCCCACGAAAGCTACTCCGCAGGCGAAGAGACCAGTGGTGAAGCGGCACAGCCTATCTCAGGACAGCTCTGCACATCCTCCGAGTGAACTCAACCACCAGCGCTCCCATTCCCAAGCTGCTGCTCCTGTCCGTCCAGGCATCCACAAACGTTTCTCCTCCCGCTCTCGATCATACCACCAACCCAAGGTCATCTCACAACGCGAGATTCTCCCTTTGAAGTCGGAAATATTCTCTCCTCTGGCCACTAAGCGGTTGAGCAGTGGATCGTCTAGCTCTCCGCGGTCAGCGTCTGTCGTGTCCCACATGGATGACGCTTCTCCGGGTGCTCGCATGGATGATATACTGGAAGCYACGTCGCGGAGGATACGGCAGGACAACGAACTCACTGCAGCTATGGAGGCTTCGATGGCAGGCGGAACCTCTTCCAATCCAAGTCGAAGTAACTCCGGCAACAACAGTCCAACCTTTAGGAAAGTGAGCTATGACGCGCGTGATAGTGGCATCGAGCTATCCTCGAAACCTAGCGTCACTCCTGGTAGGAGCACAGCCCGACCAAATCTAGCCGACAGAACTCGCATGTCGATGGCGTTCAAGAGTTCCGACGACTTTACCAGCATTATACCAGGAACAGAGCAGCGCAGCCCGGAGAAGCCTGAGACACCAATGGCCACCGAAGTGCCACCCGAACTTGAGAGACGTTCTACGCTGCAGGAGAGAACTCGACAATCAATCATCTCTCTTCCTATTGTTCCACAGAAGAAACCCACCCACGCCCGATCAAGGACATCCGCCTTTCCCGTGAATCAATTTGAGACCCCACAAAAGGAACATCGAAGGTCGACTCTCGCCTTTGCTAACGACATCACCCCGTCACAACGTCGTGATCTCACACCTCGGGAGGAGCTGTTTGATCAGGATGCAGAATATGCTTCGGTCTTCAAGGCGAGGCCGAAGATTGCGCTTAGCCCGGTGCTTAGTCCTTGTGTGGATAATGGAGGTGATTTGATGGAGAGTGAAGCTTCGCCTCTTGTGGCTGTTGGGGACAGGGGCTTGTGATGAGAATCATGTTGACGAAGGTATTGAATTATTGATCGAAATTTTGGGGGTATCATTGAAGTTTTTTTGTTTGTATACCCAACGACGTGGCGAGGTTCATGTATATATCATGTCGAACTGTTCAGGGGTGTTGAAGATTGGCAGATGTGTTCGGCTGTTGTGAGGAGGAGATTCACGTGAAATATTTGGGAGCTTCATGGTGAATTTGTCGAACCGATACAAGAGAATGCATCGTAGAACGCCGTACTGTTCACCCGGCCTCTTGCTATGTAGGCATGTTCATCAGTGGWAGAGGCTATGGCGACTTCACAGAGACGTGTGAAGTGTGATTTACGACTTGGACGCAATCTATAGGTTTTGTCAATCAATTTCCTTCGAACTCTGCTTGCGACAGAAAGAGTGTAGCAAGAGCAAGATAACGACTACGACATGTCGAGATTGTAAATCAGATGCGAAGTGTATACAAGATCATCAACATATTTCATTATTCTTTGAAGATTGTCGTTAAATCATACAGATTCCCGAAAAGAATCGACTATCACCATTCATGTCATGACAATATGTCATCCAAGAAATCTGATCGCTTACTGCGACATGAAAAGCTTCAACATGGCAGGGTAGTTAGGCGTGCCTTGTTAATGTTAGCAGATGTCCATTGTAAAGGAGACGTCTTGACTTACCAAGTCCAGTGACAGGGTCCCAGCCCTTGGAGACGGCGAAACCATCCGTGCCACAACCTGGGTTGCTTCCAACGGTAATGTCGTGGAGCACCTGAGGGTTCTTGTAGAGAGTTGGGTTTACGAAGCCAATAGTCGACTTGCCTGCCTTGAGCCTCTCGTCGTTGATGCGGGTGAGGATAGCGGCGAATGCGGGAGCGGAAGCGCTGGTGCCTCCAATGAGAGTAGGTGCTCCCTTGTTGAAAATGACAATGTTGTCGCCGACGGCGGAGACATCGGGGTATCCTCTTCCAGTTCTGTTGTCTGTTCATATCGAATTAGCAAGCGCTATTCACGTGGTATTCGAATGAACTTACAAACTCCGTTGCCGTAGCTGCTGCCGGAGTATGAAGGGTAGGGTGGAGGAGATGTCGCGAAGTAGTTGGCGACGGCAGCGGACTGGTAAGATGGGATTGGGTAGATGTTGGAGAACCCTCCTCCGCTGGGGAATCGCTGGACGGCCCTCTCCTCATCCTTCTTCACGTTTCCGGTGAGTACTGTAGCTCCAACCGTGGTGAGGTATGGGCAGGAGGCCGGGAAATCGGGGCTAAAGACCTTGCCGCCGTTCAGGCAGCCATTGTCACTGTTGTCGCCAGCAGGTCCTGCAGGTTATTAGTCCCGTGTCATGTCGTACATACACTAGTTATCGTGATGTACATACCTGCGACACCAGAGTCACCGGAAGCTACGAGGATGGAGATACCCTGCATGCCGAGTTTCATGAACTCGCTGCACTGCGGAAAGTGTCAGTTCAAGATTTTGGACGTGTTCACATCAATCGACTTACCTGTCTCTGTTGATAAGAAGCGGGGAGGTCGGCCTCTTGACCACCATAAGAGATGCTGATGACGTTGGTTGGCTTGTAAACTCCGCACTGCAACTGGCCTTTGTAGCCGCCTGGAGCAGGATTCGGGTATGAGGGATCCAACGGGCTGTTGCCAGTCTCGCCGAATGCAGAGTACGTGCAGTACGATCCATCAATGGCGTCCAAGAAGTTGTTGAGGAACCCCTCATAGGTGTAGTTGGCCTCGTAGACCGCGTCGTCAGTCTGGAAAAGGACAGTCTTCTGGGGATAGATGAGAGGGTAGGCGATCTGGAAGTCAAGATCGGACTCAGGTCCTGCATTGACGAGTCAGACGCAATGCTTAGCGGTACGACGAACTGTGGCGACGATTGAAACGCCAGTTTAGCATTGAGACTCACCAGCTTGGGCAACATTGACAGGTGCCTTGCCACCGTCAATACCCTTGAGGGTCGGTCCAGTGCCAATAGGAATGCGCTGTTGCAGGGTGAGGTAGAAGAGGTCCAGGTCGGTTTGAGAGTAGTAGTCTCCCAGATCCTCAAAGATACCCAACTCATTACCAGGCTGCGCAGAAGTTGCCTTGGTGATGTTGTACATTGCGTTGATACACTCGGGTGTGATGGCAATGTCACAAAGTTGTAAGAGAGGAAGGGCGAGGAGGTTCTGGATCGTGTCGGGCAGGTCCTTCAGGAGTGGTGGCAAAGACCCAGTCTTGCCATAACCGAATGTACGCTTCTCGAGCTCGCCAGAAGCAGGCGCTGGGCTTCGTGTAGCATGAAGCTTGATACCAGGGGTGATGTAGTCGATGTGTCTCTTGACATCCTGGTGGACGTGATATCTATTGGGTGTCAGTATGGTGTACTGCTCTAGTTCACACAAGCATCCTTACTCGTCGCAACCGATGGTAGTCTTTCCAGTTGGTGCGTGTTCAAAGAAGTGGTACTTAGTTTGAAGCAGTGATTCCGCTTCCGAAGCGCTGAGATCCAATTGCATCCATTGCTTGTTCACAGACTGCGAGATTCTCTCGGCCTCAATGCCAGCCTTGTGCAACCAGCTGCGAACCGCATCGACGCTGTCTTTGGACGGTGCGAAGAGATCGTGCACCTCTTCAGCAGAGTAGTACTTTCCGTACGACTCGGACTCGGGGTCAGATCTGGAGTAGGATGTCAGCTGTGCAATCCCTTCGGTGACAAACATTCGTGAATCATCACTGTGATGTCTCCATATTGTGGACTTACACTTCCAACAGCATATCATGACCCCTGTGCAGGTTGTTCTGGGTGAGACCGATACGCATTGGCAGCTTGACTTGGCTGTGCACACGATCACCCTTCACCCAGTTCTCCGACACTGAGCGACGTTCATGGAGAACATGACGCTCGGTGTTGGTTGGAGCAGCGATAGCTGCAGTAGCCAGTGCCACAAGGGCAGTGATGGATGAGAAACGCATTGTTCGGTCAGAGCAAGAAAGGAGAAGCACCTACCGAAACAAACTCGGGCTCTGGACTTGTCGCCTTTATAAATCCACACAAGATAGCAGCATTCGCATGGCCGATGACGATCCATGCACRCCTGTCGCGTGCGAATCTTGTCGCAAAGAAGCAGGTGTTTAGGCAAAGTTGGGTGGCCCCGGCTAAGCAATGGTGCTAAGAAAGATCTACGTTGTGCAAGCGCTTGTCAAATACCACTTCGATCAGGTTCAGCCAGTCACGATTGGAAGGTAAGCTGCCCTACTTGCACTGGCGTTGTTTGGTAGCGTGGAGATAGTGTAGATCTATGCGATATGCACTGATGCGACCGCGCCAGCCACATACCGAGGCAGACAGTCCCGGCATGCATCCAGTGAGCTTCCAAGAGGCCAGAAGCTTTGATGGCGCGGAGACTTCTTCTAGGTCGGGTAAACTTATAAGGCAGTCTCTCCGTCTCCAACGACTTGGACGTCCACGTCCAGGGGCTAAGCCAGGAGTTCAAAATTGTCCTCAGCGTAAGTGCCCGCGGCGGTAGTAATGATGTGGGTTGTAAGCTGGGCGAGGGGTTTCCCCGCTGTGATCGGCACGCCCTTGAGCCCTTGAAAGACGCCACAACGGCCAGCAGGGTAATCGCGTGGATAGACCTAGAGTCTAGGGATAGCAGTGGGCGTCACCTCGAAGGCGCCACGCAATCCGTATGGGAGAGGGTCGAACCAGGTTCAATGAGGCGCAATGCTGACCTCGGTGTTGTGAGGGATTCAACTGGCTGCCTACAATGATAGAACTTATTACCAATACGAAGTGGTCTAGATGGTTTTGCATGCATGATGTCTGTGGCTCGCACGGCTGAAGTGCTTTGGTTAAGCTTCTCAAGCTTGACAAGCTCTCAGTGAAGCGGTGACAAGGCTTCTCGGCGTGGTGCCAAGCAATGAGAGGCACCCATTGGTGTCAATTCTCCGGTGTCCATTCTCTTGTGAGACGAATAGCAAAGGTCAAGAGACTGCCCGAGCAAGTTCAATTCTTCCCAAGGTGATAGCTCTTGTGGCGACGACATGGTTGAGTATCAAGAAGCCTCAAGTGTCTGTAAGACTCCACGAATACGTGCGTACAACGCCAGCCGGCCACGTTAAGAATGGAATCTTGTGTCAACAACGAATGACAGCCACATTCTGCGTTGCTCCATTGTCGAAGAAGTAGTACACGCCTGGCCCGTTCCTTATCCACTGTTCATGGTTCCAGATACACTGATGGATGGGCGCCATTGGTCCGCCAGAGATTCCGGTAGCGCTCTTCGTAAAGCTTCTCACTGTTTGCGGCTTGGTAGAGGGATTACGGGCTCATCGTAAGTTTATTTGACAAACAAGAACCGCCTGCTTCTTCTTGCTACGGAGAAGATTGCAAAACATGACCAGCAGTCGTCTTATTTTAGACCAGCCTTGGCATTCGCTTCAATTTCCCGTCGTCTTCCTTCGGGCTTCTAGCGTTCCTTCTTGATGGTACAATACCTAATTTACTCCCTGAACCCGTCTCTACGACRGACAAGCAACTTCCATCTCACAAAGGAATTCTCGAGGTAGCGTTGATGCACTGCCTTGTGTGAGTATAGTAAAGGCGGGCAAACATCACCGACTGCGAATGAATCACGCATGCCAAACCAATGCTGTCTCCTTTTGGGCCGCTGCTCTTTAGCTGCTGACTCTCAGGTTCGTGCTCCTATATTCATGCCCTTGACTTCCTTGCTGCCTGGTATATTTCAGTAGGCGGAGTCTTCGGAAGCGCGCCTTGCGATGGGTAGAGTGGGTCTCTCTGCGTTCCCGCGAGGTAGGGCAGACGGAGACGCGTGCAGTGTATCAGCTACATGCGGTGATGAAAGTCAACTGCATTCATGTGCATCGGATTATCTGAGTGAAAGTGCAACTATGCCCTTCGCACGACCTCTCGTATGGCATGATTTCCAGCCCTCGTGAGCGGTGGTCCTCCAGGCCGAGGAATGTCCTTTGCTGCGTGGATCTGGATTGTCAAGCGAGTCGACTGGGTCATTCCAACTCACAGCGCATCACTGTTATTCGATGTCATTAAATTGAGCAAGCATACAAGGAAAGCAGATGAGATGGAGTTGTAGATGGGACGATTTTCGTGTGAATGCTAGAGCAATGACGCAGAAGAGGCCCGTGCTCCAGCGGATAAAGGACCAAGGACAGCGCATAGCGGCATCACATGTGAATGTCAAGGAAGTGGATACTCTTTCCTTCAACATTGRCTTATTCATTCATTCACCTACCAACCCACAATCTTTCCTTCCCAATATGGGTGTCTTTGAGCGCAAACACGGGCAATGGGTAGCAGACCTTGCCATTGTCATCGCCGCCGTGCGTTCCACCCCCGTCGTTCCCGAACCCGCGGGTCGCCTCCCAGCTCGCCCAACTGACACTTGTCCAGCCCGTCCTTGCCTACTTCCTCGCGCGACAACTCATATCTCGACTTGATCCGGATGCTGGTGCCAAAAGTGAAGCCCAACAGAAAGCACTCGCCGCCACCTCCCGCCTCCAATCAATCTTCCAGTCCCCCGATCGCGACGATGACTTTTCCGACGACTCCGATGCCGACGAATTCCCTACGGAACGCACCAAACACCGCGAAGACCTGACGTTGACACCCTACGAACAGACGATCGCCATGGAAGTTGTATCGCCAGCCGAGATACCCGTCACTTTTCACGATATCGGAGGACTGGACTCGATTATTGAGGAGCTGCGGGAATCCGTCATCTACCCTCTCACTATGCCACATTTATACTCCAATCACTCTTCTCTTCTGACTGCACCTAGCGGCGTGTTGCTCTATGGGCCTCCGGGCTGTGGAAAGACGATGCTTGCGAAAGCACTGGCAAGAGAAAGTGGCGCATGCTTCATCAACCTACACATCTCAACACTCACAGAGAAGTGGTATGGCGATAGCAATAAGCTCGTCGCAGCCGTGTTCTCACTTGCAAGAAAGCTTCAGCCGAGCATTGTGTTCATCGATGAGATTGATGCTGTACTGGGCCAGCGGAGAAGTGGAGAGCACGAGGCGAGCGGCATGGTAAAGGCAGAGTTCATGACACATTGGGACGGGCTAGCGAGTGCGACCGTGGGAGAGGGTGGTCAGAGGATATGCATTCTTGGAGCTACGAACCGGATTCAGGACATCGACGAGGCGATTCTCCGAAGAATGCCAAAGAAGTTTCCCGTTGGATTACCAGATTCCAAGCAGAGGAGGAGCATCTTTGAACTCACCCTCAGAGATACGAAGATAGATGCGAGACCTGGCAGCTTTGATTTGGATGCATTAGTGAGGGTCAGTGCAGGTATGAGTGGAAGTGATATCAAAGAGAGTTGCAGGGATGCTGCCATGGTGCCCGTGAGGGAGTATATCCAGCGGGCAAAGGCTAGCGGAGAGAAGATGGGACGTGGTATCAAGAGTGAGGCTGTACGAGGATTGCAGACGGATGACTTCTTTGGAAGGAGAGGTGGCGTGAGACAACTACAGAGAACAGTACATGAGGCTGATGAGCGGAGCGTGGGAAGTGGAAGTACGGAGGAGGTGGAGGAGTTTGGCGRTGTCGAGGAAGTGCCGAGGAGGTGAGGGTGAGGGAAGACTGCTGAATCTCAACTCAACTGGTTCGATGTGCATGAAGCATTTACACAGCGTGGCACTGATCCACCCATACAGTTCTTGCAAGCTCATGGGAATGCCACTGCCCGGCCGATGGGATGTCCCCCTAGCCGACACTCCTCACAGATATGTTGGCAATGCCAAACGAGGAGCGGAAATAACGTTCCGTAAGCGATAGACAGCACTTTACAGACAGCTGCACTCAAAATACAGAAGACTGCTGTATTGAACACACAAGGAGCAACCTGAAAGACGAAGGCGAGCCAAGTGAGGCAACTCTCGGCTATTTCGCCAAGCCTGCGTCGAGCATGCCCAGCATCAGCATCAATATGCGGCGCCTCATGAAACGTAGGTATTCCATCAGCCAGCTCGGACAATCATGCTTTCCATAGCTCATCAAGGTAAGCGGTTTGCTGTCATGTTGCATGACCTCAAGCGTGGTGCAGCTCATCAGCAAGATTCCAACTTTGGCGCTACGCTGTAGTTCGGACGGCTTCTCCTGTCTACGTCTACACCTTTAGTAGCACGACGCCCTGCCTACTTCAGCAGTCTCTTACCGCCAGATTGTGTCCTCGGCTGGGCGAGAGTGCCGATATATCCACCTCTAGAATTTGAGCCCCTAAATCTGCATCCACCCTTTTAGCCCAAGCTGGAAATGGCTCCTCGGAGTAGTACGGCATCTCCTGGCTCACCCCAATCGAAGAGAAGGCGAATTGATCTTGAGCAAGGCGGCATTGACAATTTACCCTCGGCGATTCCGGGTGTGCTCCCGCACCTTTTCACTGCTGGATTCCACAATCATCTCACGACTGGACACATAACCGAGCTCATGAGGAAGGCAGCAAGAAACAGTTCGACAGAGGCGCTGAAGCCATTGCTCAGCATTTACAGTCACCACGATCTGGATCAATCGCCTGACAGGTTGAAGTACTCGGACTTGATGCACGTTAATGTACGGCCTCTTCCTCAATTGCTTTGCAGATTTGATCGATCTCAGGGACCTGAATCTGGAGGTCCGTTGCCTGAGCTCCTGTATAATGCGATATATCGAAGTCAACTGGAACTAGCTGGAGTACTGCTCGAAGTGGGTTGGAAAATACAGCCATGTCATGTGGTACTCTTACTCCGCGGAAATCAGAAGACGAGCAACCCGGCAAGACATCTCCAGGACGTTCGTGGTATGCTGGCAAATAAATACATGTGACCAAGATTGGATGGTGGAGCAAGCAAACAAGCAAGCAACATTCCCCTTTCTTTTCATTCAACACGCATCGATGTTCCTCGCTGACTTAATCATCATTACCCGGCCCCTGGCGCAAATCTATCATGTGAGGACTGCGCATAATTGACTCGAGCCAGCCGATCACTTGCCATGGCGAGGGGCGTCGTGAAATGCAGTGTGTTCGTGAGGAAAGGAAGGGACAGGGACACACCCACATAGCAATATGGCTCATTAATCAAGCAAGTATGGCGAAGACACGCCGCCCTTTCTATCATACGCGTCTTACAAAAACCCCAGCCCTCCCCCTCCAAGAACCTCCAGATCGCTCCTCAAACCCCACCCATCACCTCCAGCCCGACCCAATACCTCCGCCCTTCTCGCAACACCCAACTCCCCAATCCTCCTGATGAGCGCACCATCCACCACGCCTTTCGCGCCGAGGACTTCGGCTCCTTCGACCCCCTTCCCGCTCCTATAAGCTYGAGGATTCAAGCCAGCGGGGTGCTCGAGCACATTCGTCAAGAGTCCCTGCAGTGCTCCCAGTCGTCGATACGTGCTCTCATCSAAAGGCGTGACCAATCCGATGGACCCTGACAAGCTCGTGGTGAGCACATGGTACAGCGGTGAGTTCTGTTGCGTCTGCTTCGTTTCCTCTCCGTCATGCTGCGGCAACTCCCTTGCTTGCTCAGTAAAAGGCGCCAATGTGCTGGGCAGGAGGAGAGAGTTGGTCGGGAAATGTCCCACGTGGAAAGTGCTGCGGTGAAGTAATCTCATCCCGCCGCTGGTTACGGGGTTTTCAGGGTCGTATTGCAAAACATGCATGTCTTCTTCGGCATCCCAGACGAGGATGAATAATCCGCCGTCGAAGGGTAGGAACTCTGCTGACATGACCTCCATGCCCGTTGTCAGGGTGCTTTTGCCGAGAATGGTGAGTTTGTAGGGCTCTTCCGTGAAGCCTCCGAACCACAACCCCTTCCAAGCATCTCCCGCAATCCACATGCCTTTCCCATCGAGAGTCTTCAAGACGGTGGTATGACACTGTGCATCCAAAAAGGCGACCGGGAGACAGCTTCCATCCTCCCTCATTCCTCGTATCATCAGTTTCAATCCTTGTCCCGTCCCAAGTAGACCGCCGGGGAATTGTGCAAGGGCCGTGATGGCCCCGCGAGATTCTTCTCGTGCGAGAACGTGGAGTTTGTGGTTGGATTCGGGGATGTCCGGGTCTGGAACGACGGAGATGATGTCAAAGACAATGACGGCGCCACGAGCGGGCATATCTTCGCCACGCTGAGAAGCTGTGCTTGCCACGACAAGAGGTTTGTGGTCATGGGTCATCTCTGAGGCTTCTAGATCGAGGACTTTGAGATCTGTGAGAGTCTCAAGGAATGGGAGAGGATAGGTGTGAAGGATACTATGAGTGGTGGCCGAGAGGATGTGTATACTGTATTGTGGTACTTGTGGTCGGAGGCTGATGTCTGCGAGATATGTTAGCTTTTGCAGCAAGAGTCGCGCGTTGTGGTTGTCTGTCTCCTTGAGAATACAATCCACTTTCCCTAGCAGTCTTGCAGAGTGAATTTGAACAATCAAGGACTTCTCTTAATCTCGCATGCTGTTTAACGCAGCTCCCCATTGAAGAGACAGGGTGAGTACGTGAAGACTTTACACGATGCGTTCGCCGCGAAGAAGGGAGTAAACTTACCGTCCTGCTCCGAGTGCCTCCCGTCCTCCTTTGCGAACCAAAAGTCGACGTTGCGGCAAGTACCCACAATCCAAACACCCCTCCCTTTGTGATAGGCTAGCTGCCTTACCTCCTCCGTCTCTCCATTGATCTGCAGCTCGGTTTGATTCACGCTCCATCCACTTCCAAACCAAGTACCTTCTGGTAAAGTCTGCTCGACCAACGCACCACTGTGACTTAGAACCGCGAACCCGCGTTGACAATCAATGCGGTTGAGCGGGGTGAGAGTAGCGGTCGCCCCGGCAGGCTTTGCGACTGGACATACTTCCAAGATCTTTGGCGGACTACTGCCTTCTTTCAGCAAGAGGGACGAAGGTGAGCCGGGTATAGTGACGGCCCTGTATGCGCCTATCGAGATGATTTTCAGCGCAGGCTGACGGGCGTTGGCTTCCTCTTCTGCCTCCTCGGTAGCCGGCACAGTGTCGTTATATTTTGGAGTATACGGTACTGGTACCTTGCGGAAATGTAGACCGTAGAACCATTTTGCGGGTCCGGACTGTCCATCGCGTTGAAGGAAAGGCTCATACAACACGACATCGTCGAGGGCGGTACGAACAATCAGGTAGGGCGTATTGACACCACTCATGCCGAGATCAGCGATGAGCAGTTCGGTGAGAGTTTCTTTAATGCCCGCTCTCCTCTCCTTTCCTCGCTCCCATGCCAAGACCGCTGGGAGGTGAGGAAATCCAGGGAAACCACAAAGGAACTCGAAATCGGGAAGGGAGAATATGTTCACCGCTCCTTCGGCACTTAGAAGGAACAGCACGGGCACATCATCTGTGAGATGGCCAGAGTAGATGCATCCGCTGAGCCATTTATTCTCTGCGACTGGACCTTCATTCTCAAGCGGCTCAATCTCCTTTCCCTGGACTGTCAGAACTAGCACACTGCTGTCATCTCTAATCACAAGCAAGTAAGGGTCACAGAAAGAGGTGTGTACAATGCTGAATTCTGCATCCGTGTCATCGTCCATCATAGGTATGATTTGGTTCAGTCCAAGATTGACCGCGTCATATGTCCTGATTTCGGTCTTTCGAATCTGCACGATTGAAACACCGTCTGCGAGTGTGCCCATCTCAAGCGTCTCGCCTTCATGTTCGAATTCAGATGCTGAGCGTCCGATGTAGCCACCTTCGCCTGACTCATCAGCAGAAGCAGACGTGATGTCGTAGACCTGCGTTTCTGACCCATCGTAGACGAAGAGAAGATTATCGTGGTCGTCATCTGATTCAGGCTGCCTCGAGTGGATGGCCCAGACGTTCTTCGCGCCATCGAATTGACTTTTGCGAATCGTTCGAGGGACGATATCACGATTTAAGCTGGTCAGTCGACTTGAGCGACCTCTTCCTGTACCGGCAAGAAGTTGGAGTTTGTCTTTTGCTGAACCTGGCCGCTTTCCCAAACAGATCTTGTTGATGGGTCCGATAGATCTGAGGGTATCTCTGACATCGAACCTAGCAAGGCTCTCCGCAGAGGTGGGGTCTGCTGCAGAGGTCGCTCTCTTCTTGGTTTCCGGCGCCGCATCATATAGGTCATCGTCATCCTCGTCAATTGCGTCTTCATCGTCTTCATCCTCTGGATCCTTGCCAAGCATTTGCGCGTGGGAACGCTTGCGAGCCAGGGATGGGATGGGCCTGCTCCAGCCAAGTAATCGGGAGGCACCATCTTCACTGCCGACGAAGAGCTTACTGCCATCCAGTCGCGTTACGCATGATGCAGCTGCGGGGAATATTGAGCCTCCGTTCTCTGTCGATACTCTGGCAACATCTACGGAGCTGATAGCCCGACCCAGCATTTGGAATGTCACCGTCGCGAGAGATCCGTCGTTCAATACCACCAGCAGCTCTCCCGTTTTGGAGTCAAGGACCTCTATACAGCAGTCCTCTAGCTTGAGATTGAGATGCGATTGATCTACCATGCCGAAATCGCTCTCCTTTTTGGCGAATTCGTTGACAGCCGTGGCATTCGCCTTGCCGCTTTGGTCGACGTGCACAAACTCGTTGTTTCCCACCAAGAGCGCACCTCCAATGGGAAGAGGTAGTGGGACGACCTTCCACAGCGAGGCAGGAAGTTTGCTCACCGTGATGAGATTTGTGCTGGCTCTCTGCTCCAGATCGAGGGTGAAGACGGTGTATGTGAGACAATCCTTCCTTTCTTCAAACAGAGCAGCCGAGGGTTCGATCGGTGATGAGAGAATGCCCAGTGTGGGTTCTCTATACTCGTGCAAAAAGGCCAGGTGGACCGTGTGACATAGAGTGGGATCGAGTGTGGTCAAGGGAAGCACAAAGGAAGGCTTGTAGGGAGTCTGGTCTCTGTCGTGGTATCCTTCCTCCATCCTCTCCGCCTTGCCCTCGAATTCGCCCTCTTCCTCGCCCATCAATTCATCTCCAAACTGGCGAAAGGGCAGAATRGCCAGCTGTCTCGCGCCAAACTTCAGGGCAGCACATCGACTGCTGGGATCGACGGTCAAGACGCTCTCGTATTCCCCCAAATCCTGCTCAAACGGTGGCGCCACGACATTTTCACCCTCGTAGTAATGGATGCTGATGGTGTTGAGGCGGTAATTGTCGCGATCCCATTGCACTAGACTGAGCTTCGCATCGCGGAAGGAGATGAGGAGAGCTTCGCCGACCGTTTTCCATTCAGAAAGGGGTTTGACGCGCGCGATGGCGGTGACGGTGCCGGCGAGGGGATATTCGCCAATCAGGCGGAGTTGGTCCGAGGAAGTGATGTCGAAGACCTGGAGGAGGCACGTCTTTGCAACGACGAGGTTCGTGGCACTGGAACTGAGAAATGGCAGAGCAATGGCATGCGTCACGGCCGTCGGAGGCACAAGCTCGGTGTAGGCCTGCATGGTGGATGAAGCTTGGGTGGTCCCATGAGAGACACCACCAGTCAGTCAATGGAATGTCGATGTTATGGTTATGGATGGAGAAGCTCCAATCATCGGACGGGTCGTCGCGTGCAGTCGCGAGCTTCCATTGCGCCGGACTTCGGGCCGCGTGCCGAAAGCAAATAACTCAGTTCTTACTTTGGCTCCTGCTCCCTCTCGTCGGCGACATACTACCTTACGTTGAATAATAAGATACCTACCTTACCCTTCTACCACCGCAATTGACGACGCAAGAGCATGGAATCGACAATCTCAACTCCTCTACACAAAGGCGAAGAAAAGAAGCAAGTCGCGAAGAGTTCTTATTGTAGGCACTAGAGTCGAAGGCTGATCAACGTGCCGCTTCCTTCCCGCTTCGGCTCAATATGGTGCTGGTCCAACCTCATGGACCACAATGAGCGCAAAAGAAACATGTTGGCCAGGATCTCTGCCATTGCCGATCTACTGTCGGGCCAAGACCGTCCCATTCTCAAACCGCCCTTGCTAGTGGCCACCCTTTCCAAAGGAAACTGCCGAATTGATATGAAGCTATTCCTCTTCATTATTTCCGTCTTCCTCGTCGTTCTCATCGTCCTTCCCATCGCTCTTCTCATTGCTCTCCTCATTGCTCTCCTCATTGTTATCCTCACCATTCTCCTCGTCGCCCTCCTCATCTTCCTCCTCCGACTCGTATTCATCGTAGTCGCTCCGGTGGTTGGGACAGTCCGATGTTTCAATGAGCCAATCAGCGAGGTCACCCAGTCTGCTGTTCTCGTTGAAATCGGCCCAGTCGATATCATTATCGCCAAAGTGACCTTCGGAATTGACCGTGACATCACGGAGAACAGCGCCCTTATTGTTGTAGATCACCATTCCACGCCATGAGGCATCTGGCCGCAGCCAATCCGAAGGGCCTGTGTAAGGCAAGCTCTCCATGACCTTGCGGCAAGTGACGCCGAATTCAAGAGTCTCGCCGCGTCCGGTGATGAAGATGCGGTGGCCGAAGTCCCTCAGAAAAAACATCATCCATTTCACAGGCGACAAGAACCTCTTCTTGGAGCTTCCGGCGGGATATGCACGGAGGAACATGCGTTGCTGGAGCAGAGTGCTTCTACCGATCACACTCATGAAGAGCTTGTTGACCCTCTGAAGCGGGAATAGCTGATCGGAAGCAAACTGAGGAGCATCATCCTCAGACTCGAGCAGCAAAATGTTCTCAAGGAGCTCCGGGATGGCGAAGACTTTAGCGGCGACCACCTTGGGCTTCTTGACTTCTGCTTGGCGTTAGTTTGTGGCTATGGTCAAGATACAGAGAGTAATTACCTGGGAGGGCGGGCAGTGTGTCGTGCTGGTCAGCCATGCCAGCACTCAAAGGGCTGTCAGGTAGAGGCTGGTGTGCGTCGGAGCTCGACTGAGCATTGACAGCTCCAGTGGATGACTCTGCAAAGGTTGGCGACGACATTGTGGTGAGTGATSACTGGTAATGTTGACGATGCTGAACGGCGGTTGGATGTGGCGAGGTAGAGAGAGCGAGCGATGGAAACAGCGAGGATATCTTGTGATGGAAGCGGATGAAAGAGCGACGAAATTGAAGACCGTGTGGGCTTCCCGTAGCAAACAACGACCTGTTTGAGCGGGTCAAAACGGAATCAGGAGCGGAGCACCACGGACGATCATCAGTCTTGCAAAGGTCTCGGGATCGGACTTCCAGGCAGCGAATGATACACATCTCGCTTGGGATAGAAAGAGAATTGAGGTCAAAGGTCCTGTATCAGCATCTTTGCATTGACTTTACATACTTCCAGGTCGATTTCCCTCACAAGAAATATCCCCCGTTCAAAGCGAGCAGCATCAGACACGATGAAGATGAGTATCAGGTGGAAGTGGTGAGCGGAAGTCTCAAATGGTGAGCAACCGAGATCGTAGAGGCAGGAAACCAAAAGCGATGTTTACCTGTATGTGAATTTGATACCGATGGTAATGGAAGTTGAGAACTTTCACTATCCCTGCCRCGAAGCAGGACGAACAGCATTGAAGCCAATGCCGAGCACAATCTGAGGTAAGGTAAGGTATGGGAATGACATCGATTGTGATCAAAGCAAAGTAGTGGGCAACAGCGTGAGAATCACCGGTATCAAAAAAAAAAAGGAGAAAGCCAAAGTTCAGAGGCTGGAAATGTTGAGACTGTTACTAACTTTTCTGCTCGACGCAGTGCAATCGCTATGTAATATCAAATTTGAGATCACAGAGTGCAGATCTCTCTTAGAACGCTAGAAAGTCTTGAGTCGATCGATATCGTTCGGGGAATCCAGCTTGTGAAAACCGAAGCCCGATCAAAGTCGAAGCTTACCGGCTCTCTTCATAGTGGAGAGCAGCTCTCGAGTAGGATGCTGCCAGCACAAAAGTGAGCAGTCTTGCAGAGAGTCGAAATTTCTGGTCGAAGTGTGTCTTCGTCCCGGAGTAACATGTGTCGTATAGGCACTTCGTGGCAGTTCATGCTAGATGAAGTCCTTGAGCATGTCTTCGGTGTTGTTTGATCGGWGTCACTTCGTCCATTTCCGCTTTTGTGAGTGCCTAGCCGCCGCTAGAGGAGCGCATGTAAAAATATGGAAAAGGCAATCCCCGCCTTTAGGTTGGTCAATCACTATCATCCTCCAATTCTATTGTCGAATCTGCTCGCTCGCGCGGTTCAAGATGTGACACCATGGACGTCAACCAGTCTTGAAGCTCTCCCAGAGTAAGCCAGTCCTTCCGACGGTGGTCTTTGCGGGTGAAGGTCATCTCGAAACCAACGTAGTCGTCCAGCTCGCACGTGAATCCCCAAACGCGCCGCTGACGAACGCAGCACATTTTCATCTCTCGCCACGAAGCTTTGGGGTGCATCCATGCTGCACCAGGTCTCAAATGGCGGAGTTTATACCACTGCGGCGTCAAATGAAAGCCAGGCGTCGAGCTCTCTTGCCAGGATTTCCAAGAAGGCTTGTGGACCAGGTCATACACCAGATCTGTACCTTTGAATGCCACTCGCTCTGCGAACCAGACCAAAGGAGTCATGTGTTCCACTTCTCTTGTCCCTTCGCCGAGAACCTGCATATCCGGAGCGTTTCTCGGGTAGTACTCAAGGAACATGCGTCGTCGAATGGGTATTGATCCACGGATGCTGGCTTGGAACGTCTTGCTCGTCCGTTGGAGCACGAATAGCTGCCGTACAGGTTCACCTGCGTAGCCATTACCTACGGAGCTGCTCCAAAATCGTGGACGATAAAATTTTCCAAGGATCCTGATATTTTCTTGATCCTCGCGGATGGTGATTTCTGCCGTCCAGACCAGAATCATCTCGAAGAGCTCCAGAATGTCGAAGACTTTTGACGCAGCGGATCGGATGGCTATTGGGGAGATTAGAATGGGGTGAAGTGGTAGCAAATGAAGTAGCACTTACAATCAGCTAGTGGAGATGAGGTGGTCGTCATGATCTCGGATAGAACTGTGAGCGACGTGGACGGAGCCATCACGTTCTGCTTAGTGCTGGTGATGTTTGGCGACATCAACATGGAGGTAGTCTTGAGTGCGTGTGTGGTGAAGGTTGATGTTTTGCTGTCGCGGAAGCAGTGTTCAGGAAACGTGTGGATGTTCGCGTCTGCCAAGAGAGAAAGGAGGAATTTGAAAAGACATAAAGTTGAAAGGCGTGGTCGAGACAGTACCATGTGAAAAAATACGCCCGTGAAAATTATGAACCTTGACATGTGATGAACCGCACAATTGATGACAGCTGATGAGAGACTGTTGGCTGGGGGACATGAGGAAAGGATTTGATCATCTCTGCTCGCTGTGAATACCTCGATACCTCACCTACGACGCTGACCCGCGATCGCTCTGGTCTGAGCGACGCTGCAGCAGTGTCCAAGCTTGCAACTGTAATGGAAGCTCATACCCAGGGAACTCTACATGATTTAGCAAAGCAACTTACACCGTATGCTGGCGTAACAGAACTGCCCTTGCTCAAATCCCGAACCAGCAATGATGCCGCTTGCGCTGTTGGACAGCACCTTCACAGCGCATAACCACTTCTTCGATCCAATCGCTTAATTGGCCCAGGGTCAATCGGGTGAGCGTAGAACTTGTGGTAGGGAGAAGATGATGGTTTKCAGCGAAGGTCGAAGATGTTGGAAGTGTTGAAGTTGAAGGGTTGGCAGTGTTGAAAGATGTCAATGAAGTAACTTGAAGTGGCTGACGTGAGGTGAACAAGATTTTGACGCAAGTGAAGCTAGGAAGCATGGGTTAATAGGTACTTACCGGTCACGACACGCGCTGCTATGCTGCAGCCTCGTTCCTTCTGCTGTTACACTTCCGTTGACTGCCCAACTCACATCCATCCCAGCATCCCGCACCGAGACCTCCATATATACCCGAAGGCCAGATCGTACTCAGAAATGGAACTTCGATGCCACCATATATTGACACGGCCGGGGTCGTGGAAACCAAGCGACTCCGACAAGTTCCATGTGAGAGGGGCGGCGACGATCAACTTTCCCGTTGAAGTCACGCATAGGTAGATAGGGGCGCGGAACACCTGCGTTGATATAGTCGCAGAGCTCGTTCCGCTCAACAAGGTATTATCCACGGGACAAAGGACTGAAGCTCGCCGGCTCTCCTTGTGGCAGGTAAATCAACAACGCTCCTGAGCCGGAAGCGAGCAGCACCGAAGCAAGCGGCGTTGTGAAACGTCGAAATGTTCCGATGTCTTGCTTGCTCATCGCGTTCATCGCGTTCATCGCGTTGCTGGCGTTGCAAGGAGTGCCGCATCTCTGGACGGGGTGGCAATCTGCAACATCCCGTATGACGACGCGATCTCTAGCACGGCAACGACGCCCCAACACAAAGAAGACAGTGACGCGGTTCCAATTGTGCAGAGACGCACGGATCTCCAAATCAGGGCTCACTTTTTGGGTTGGGGTCTAAGCTAAGAGTGGAAAAGATCATCTGATTGGCTGACTTGGCGCTCTAGTTACACAACGCCTTCTCTAGCTCTTGGAACGGGAAATCCTCGTGAGGGATCAAGTCGTACTACTTTGATCGAATGGATGGGTATGACGTAGGCTCGATTTTGGAGGCTGAAGTTCGATCTTTGGACTTCTTCGTCCTTCAGCTGCATCTCGCACCAAGGTCGTTTCGGGATGCTTAGCCGCTCTTGTGTCTCTTCTTTGTGTATGCACCCTTGTACATCTTGTTGTGCTGCGTGCATATAGTCTCCCTCTTCGGTGTGTGTGTAAACTCTCTTTCTCTCCCTATCAATCAATCCACTTCCTCATTCCAAGGAACAACCAAAATCAAATTCAAAAATGGAAATCCTCCTCTGGGCATTCAAGGCAGTCGCCGTCATCTTCCCTTTCCTCTCCATGGGAACAGGTGCTCAAGGTCTCTTCGATCCCGTCGGCTTCTTCAAGTCGTTTGGCTTGCCCATCGTACCTGAGGATGGACCTAAACTCACTGCCGAGGGCTCTAAAGCCGCAACATCATACGTCTYCCTCATGGGAATTCGACAGTTCGCAGCAGGCGTCGTTCTTGGAGTGTTTGCCTACCAGGAAAAGTGGACCGAAAGCGCGACGATGCTCGCTCTCATTGGCCCGCTGCAATCGTTAACGGACGCCTATTTCCTAATCAAGGGCGGCACTACATCGGCTGGGCTTTTCCATGCCATTCCAGGACTCGTTATTTCGGGGCTGGCTGCTAATTATCTTTACTGTTATGCTTGATGTAAGGCGCATCCTCTTGAGCTCAGGAAACTGTTTATTTGAGAACGAAATACTGACTTTGTGAACAGTTCAGTATTTCTTTGCAGGTTCTGAGATGGCGCGGTGGATCGATCAGTGATTTCCTTGGTCTTCGCGAGCTACGGAGCCGGAGCGAGACAAAGATTTACCCAAGAAGCTCAACAATGCCAGATACCCAGGTTGTGGTCCAGGGAGCGCAGGCTGTCAGGCACACCGGGACGTAGCGCATGTCAGCGGGCTGGGAGGCGTAACTTGCCCCTACGTGGAGGTAGCTGAGACCGAGAGTTCCACCACAAGAGTCCGCTTTCAGTAATCGCGCACGACGACGGAAGAGAARCTTCGAAGCATGGAAGTGGGAGAGTGAGGTGGGCGTGTCCACGACTAGACACATTGCGCTTTTCGCTGAGCAAATGATGATAGAGTATAGATTATGAATCTACGAAAAACTAAATGAATTAACACAACCCGGGCATGAAACCAACAATTACCCACCAATTCAGCGCATTAACTCCAGCAGCATACTGTTCAATCTTGTGGTCTCAATTTTCATTTCCATCATATCATTATGCATCTTGCCCATTATATCAAGCATCTTTATCATGTCCCTGTTGGCGACTACATTCTCCGCCCTCATACTGCCTATATCATGGGTGGCGGCCTCTGTGATTTCCACCGCTTCTCTGATATCATCCTGGCACAGTAGGTCTCCAGTAGGAAACTTGTCGTTGAGGTCTTCAATCCCGTAAGTAAGACCTTGTAATTGGATCATTGCATCGTCGTGTAGCTCCTGTTGTTTCCAAAGTACAGTCTCGTCCCGCATCTTCTTCGGGGCCTTCCTCATTTTCTTCGCGGCTGCCCAACCTGCTCTTTCAAACGCCAGAGTCGGACGATTTGAGGTAGAGGGGTGCGATTTTGTGATATGTCGCCAGCGCAAAGAATCGCCGGTCAGTGACCACCCGCTGGTCGGTGATCTGCTGCCACGCAAGGTCCAKTCCTGTAGTCGAATGCACCCCGTTTACCATCCGGCTCGAAGCGGTATAAACAAATTTCAGTAAATGATTAACCGGGCGCATAGCGACATGGTAACGTTGCATCTCACGCGTAAGCTGCGCGAAAAGTTCCCTGATCTGTCCCATTGTGATGCCTTCGCTTTCACGTGTTGCGTACACCAAGGTTTTATCGAGGACGTAGACCGTGAGATTGTGCCCGCTATGCTCCCTGGTAGGATACGCTCTCATTCTCCGCCATGAAGCCTCCGGGCGAAGCCACCTTTCTGCTGCAGCGGAGTCTTGTTGGGGATGATTGATCGGGGGGTCCACAAAATACCCGTAGGCCAGAGAACTCGCGAGACGGCCATGATGCCATCTCATTTGGAGGCATTGATGATGCTTGATAAGATTGTGCTGGTGGTATGCAAACCAGCGCGGTAAGTCCGACGGGTCGCACTTCTGGTCTGCAGGATAAGGGGCAAGACACATGCGTCGCCGAAGACGTATGGAGTCGTCGACTACGTTGCGGAAATTCTGGCTGACTCGCTGCACGGCGAAGAGTTGCTCTGCGGGTCCTTCAGGTAGTACCGCGAAGAAGGGCAAACCGTCGTCTTCTGGTTCCGCGACTTTTAGCAGGATCAGCTCCAGCAGCTCTACGATGCCGAAGACTCTAGCAACAGCTAAGTTAATCAGTGTTAGTTAATGACGCTACTGGTAGTGGAGAGGTTTTTACCTGTTTGTGGAGGGGACATGGCTGTCCCGGTAGGTGACGTGGATGGAACGTCGAACGCGTCTTGCTTGGTCGGTGAATTTGATTCCCGTTTTCGTCGTTGGGATCGAGCCTTACGCGAGTACGCAGACGGCATGGCGGCGGTAGGGTTGAGTTGATCGAGACGGGAGTCTGGCGCGATGAGGGATAGGTATGGTTATAGACGCTGGCCTGCTTGTTGAAGTGTCGAGAACCAAGAGAGACGTGAGACGGAAAACTCGGGAGACACCTAGCTGGATTGACAGTCTTTATCGAGTTACCTTGTTGGTTCGTTTTGTCTTCAGATATGCCAACGAGTTGGGTCAGTCGGTTGAGGTGTCAATATGGTGGAAGGTAAGTTGCGGGGATGCGATGGGAAGTGAAGTTCTTATGGTCGGATTCGCGCTTCGGGACAGCTAGCCGAAAGGCACACGCCATTCCCAATCAGGCCGCACTTCAATTTGCACCTCCCGGCTTCAAAGTTTGGGTGCAAAACCTGTGCCACTGCCTCTTTGCTCCACCGCACCACGACACCTCTTCACCTCAACTAACCCCCCAGCACCAACTCGCCGCAATGGGTCGTCTTCACAGCAACGGAAAGGGAATTTCTTCCTCGGCCATCCCATACTCGCGCACTGCGCCTGCATRGCTCAAGACCACCCCCGAGCAGGTCGTTGACCAGATCTGCAAGTTGGCCAAGAAGGGTGCCACTCCTTCGCAGATTGGTGTCGTTCTCCGTGACTCGCACGGTGTTGCCCAGGTCAAGATTGTGACTGGTGAGTGGGAGTGGAAGGAATGAAGGGATTGACGGGGAGAAAGTGATGGCTAACATGTCTGTTCTGCAGGTAACAAGATCCTGCGTATCCTCAAGGGCAACGGTATGGCGAACCCTCTCCTCTCCTCCACTTCCTTTTTTTCCGTCTCTCCTCTCGCGCGTGTGATCAGAAAAAGATGGCCAGCGAAGACAAACTCGTTTGGGAGTGCAACAGAGAAGAGAWGGACAACACACATACACGTTCATGTCGCCCACCACAGCGCATGTACATGAATCATCGTCGCCCTCAAAAAGCACATGATCAACACATTATGCCTCTGCTTGGTCTCAGACTGACAGAGTGATTTTATCAGGCCTCGCTCCCGAGATCCCAGAGGACCTCTACATGCTCATCAAGAAGGTATGTCTGAACCTAGTCCCCACAATGCCCTCTCCACATACTGACACTTGCAACTTCAGGCCGTCGCCGTCCGCAAGCATCTCGAGCGCAACCGCAAGGACAAGGACTCCAAGTTCCGCCTGATTCTCATCGAGTCCCGCATCCACCGTCTGTCCCGCTACTACAAGACCGTCGGTGTTCTCCCACCCACCTGGCGCTACGAGTCCGCCACCGCCAGCACCATGGTCGCATAAGCGTGATCACGTCGGCGATAGTGGTCCACAGGAGACGTGTCGGTTCAAAAAGGAAAGGAAGCATGGCGTCAAGGCGCATACCCCGATCCGCTACAGCGGCATCAATGTCATCGTGCTGGTTGGAGGAAGATGGAATGGTAACAGCGCCGAATGTATRCGGTAGCTTCCAGAACAAATCAAACCCAGAACTTCACGCTTCGTATGAAATTACGGCCTCAAGACGCCACGCCTCCCTCCATGTTGCCATCTCCTCCCCGCGAAACAGTCGATTCAAAGAACCATGGAGCAGATTAATCTCTTCATTCGTGTTCGAAATGCACACTCTCATTAGTCTGTCATACCTGCATTCTGTCGATCTGCGCATACATTTTAATCACAATAACTCCGTCCCAGTCTGTCGTCCTGTGCAGAATATATTACCACAAGTAAATCAGAACCCCTCCACAACACGCCTCGTCCGTTCTACCTCGTACAGCAAATCTTCGGGATGATCATGCTAGTTATCATCACCATTCACCGCACCATATCCAGCTCTTTGCACGCCCTTTCCTCTTGCTCGGCCAGTAATGTCCTCCCAAGTGGCACCGAATCTCCGGCCAGTGCTTGCCAGCAAACCCTCCTCTTCTTCCTCCCTCATATCTTCGTCAATTGCATCTTCGTCCAACTGTGGGACGCGGAAGAGCGTGACGACAAACACGACCAGGAAGATTCCGAGGAAGGCAAATTGGGCGTAGAAGATGACCGCTCCAAAGTATGGGAAGTTGGCCATGATTCTGTTCATGAAGGTGGACAGCACAGTGGGTGTGCACACCAACTTTGCGGCATCGCTCCCGCTTCGCTCACTGCACGGCTTGATGGCAGACTTGTGATGGCTGCAGTCTCCCGTCGTGCCGTTGGCGAGTGGGAGATCACAGTACATCTGTGGTCCGAAGGTGGAGTATGAGGGAGCGACAACCATGGCGAGAGCATAGTTCATCGCCAGGGTCATGAGTGTGAGCAGAACGGTGGCCATGAGCATAGCGTTGGGGGAAGTCTGGCCCTTGCGGATGCGGAAGAGCATCACCCAGAGGAAGCGGATACCGATGCTCGCCAATCCCACTACGCTCGCGGCGAAGAACAGCAGGGTAAGGAGCAGGAAGATGACATAGTCGATGGGGAAGATCTTGCTCGTCTGCATGAGGAGCGCGTTGATGGGCTGGAAGATCTTGTTGCGACCCAAAAGGTAGCCACAAGAGACTCCACATACAGAGTTCTTGATCTTGTCTACCATGGTGATGAGCATGCTGGCAAAGATGATCAAGCTGATGACCAGCAGGAGCATTCCCAAGACGAGCTTCAATGGGCGGAAGATGGCCTCGAGCTTCAACCAGACGCGGATGAAGAAGTTGCGGCCTTCACCAGTATTCTCTGCTGCAAGACGCTCACGACGAACAAGAGTGCGTTCTTCCCGGACGAGGGCTTCCAACTCACGGCGGTCGCGGGGATCGAGACCATCGRGACGTCCTTCGGAGCGGCCTTCAAGCTGACGTTGACGTTCGCGGTTCTGGTCGAGTTGGGATGAGGTGTCTGCAGCGAGGGCTGGGGAGGAGATTGAGGGGGCTGATTTGATGAGGGAGACGGGCAGGAGGGCGAGACCCGGGGCAGTGTAGAGGGCGTATAGAATGGTGCCGACGAGAATCAGCAGGCCAATCGCAAAGGTCAGAGCTCGTTCGCCGTCTGGGAGGGGTGTTAATGAGTGAGGATGAAGATGGTGGGTAGATGGGTACATACGATTCTCCGTCAACAAATCTCTGAAGTAGTCCAGATCGCGGTGTTGGTCTCTGGCCTTCTTTGCAACCGGCACGAAGAATCCAACCAAGAACAGGATCACGCAGAGCACGACGAGACCCACAGTCCACTTGGAAGCAGCCCATAGTCGTCCCAGCACCGTCTGTTCTCCCTCGTCGGTAGCAACTTCATCATACTCTTCGTAGTAAAAGTAGGTGAAGGGGACGACCAAGAGGCACAGCACAGCATCCAAGCTGTACAGCGTGTAGTAGACAATCTTCAACACCAACAGGGTCTGATCGACGCGGTCTGGTGTCGCCCAATCCTTCTTCGCGCCCAATTTGCGGGATGTCGTGGCGCTGACCAGGGCAATGTCGACCGGGAGCAGCAGCACCGTGGCAAGGAGGGCGAGGAGAGTCAACCAGCAGATAAAGGTCACGGCGAAGTTACGCTCGCTGGGCTTCTGGTAGATGAAGACGAAGAAGGCCGAGATGAAGAAGAGCAGTCCCACGCAGACGGCGTACGCGACCCAGATGAGGGAGGTTTCAATCAGCGCCATGGTGGACGGCGGTGGAGATGTGAYGTGAAGGCCTGATGAAGAGGTTGTCTTCGTCGGCTATGTGTCTTGTCACGGAAGAGGTGGTGGATGGATCATGGTGATAGTGATGCGATTCAAGGCAGCAGAAGCCTAAAACAGCGCTAGAGGGAGCTCTGGCGGCAGTGACGTTGATTTGGCGGCAGCTTCCTGCTTGCGCTTGCTTTTGTTTGGGGCTTGCTCAGCTTGCTCAGCCACAGTTGTCAGCATTGGGCAAGTGCTCGTGTGCTCATTACTTATTCTTGGCCATTCGGCTGGCTATTCAACACACCTCATCTGTCTGACAATTACTCAGTCCTCTATGGACCGATCCCATCTCACACCCGGAATGGCTGGCTCCACCGCTGATCTCGTGCTGAGCGTGTGAAACATTCTCAAGAGCTCGCGAGACAACGCCACGATCTGGCTATTACTGATGTCACATCATCCTCCATCTACAATCTTGTGCTGGCCGGTCTGCTGCAAGCAATTACGACCTTAATTGGCTGCCGAAGATTTGCATCCACCCCACAGTCACCCCATTCCCACGCGAAAGGTCTCCCGTGCTTCGCCACAAAGTCCTCCCTCGCCTGATACCATTGCTGCGCTCGTCGATTCTTCGCAGGATCGCTTTGCGTTGCGCATATCAATGGACTTCTCAGCTCGAACTCATGCTCGGCCAGCTGTCTCCCATCAGCAAGGGGTCCCATCAATCGCTCGTAACATTCTTGGGGCTCAAATGCTTCAGCCATGTTCACAGCATGTTTTCCGTCAAAGACATGATTGAGTTTCCGGATTCTGCCATACTTCAGCAACATATGCAGCTCTCTCGTGGCCCATCCACAATAGAAAGTCGCACTGCCTCCAACTGGTACATGGAAGAACACCTCTGAGAGTCTTGGTAGCGTTTCAGCCATCAGCGTGGCGAATGGAGTTATAAGGACCAAACCGTCCTTTTCATACAGCGGCTTCTCTTTGTCCCCAGACCAGGCTCTGCTAGGAGGAACATGCTTGTCGTATAGCAGGTCGATCGACATCTCCAGCGACGTGATGTTGGCTCGAGCGACGTTGTCGAATTCTCGCAGGTATCTCATTGATCGGCTACCATCCATGTTCAGGACGATAGTCGATCTTCTGTAGAAGATGGGCATCGCCTCTGCCAAGATCTGACGATTGACCAGGAGCAAAGATGCGTGCTGGGATTCGACGTTCTGCGACGACTTGCATACATCTCTAGTAAGTCCAACGCCCGAGCTACGGTAGGTGCGTTTCAGCTTATCAATCCCTCGTGATGTTTCAGAGGAACTCACACTTTCAGGTTGCGGTCTTGAGGCTCTTGAGGAAAACTGCGGCGAGCCACTCTCACACGAACAGAAGAGCTCCAAACGAATTCATAAATGCAGTCTCGGATCTCGCGGGGCATCGTCATCATCGTTGGCTTCGAATTCGACATGCCTGCGCTCTTTGCGGATGCTGTTGAGAACTTTGGACATCAGGGTAGATGTTGGATTGACAAAGATGATTCAACCTTGCTGGTTTCTGAAAACAGAGATATCGGTAGCATTCCGGACACACCTTCCTGCTTTCGCATGGAGAACGCCATATATCGTTGCTGCCCGGATTTTACATCGCTGGCGTTTCGGCAAACTTGAGTCTCGTGGACGTCTTGTGCGTTCGGACCGCTCCATCTGCCAGCTCGCCTCACACTGAATATGCACATGGCATTTTGGTATCGAACTTTTTGTCCGAGCAATCAGATGAGCGGCGTCGGGACTCATGGGGGCAGGAGGCTTCGCCGATGGCCTGTGGCTGTCGATGGCCTGTGGCGTGTCCTGCTAATAAGACGGCCTTTCTTACGGTAAACACCTTAGCGTCTATCTACCTCGTGACTTCCCCGGTCCCTAGCATACCTACACCTCTTGGATGCTAAACGAGTTGCGAAGGCCTACGCCTCTATGTTAGAAAGCAAGGAGCCGACGTGCGAGCGCAGAGGGCTTGCCCCTCGATGCGCCGCGAGCACTCGAGGCGGTCCGCAGGGCAAGACCTCGTTTTAGAGGGATTTGATGTAAATTGATGAGATATTGATTAAGTAGCAGGGGGTACGTTACAGGCCATCGACAGCCACAGGCCATCGGCGAAGCCTCCTGCCTTATGGGGATGACGATACGAGGAGACGAGGGAGAATCTCGGTCGCGGAGTGCAGTCCGTGCGGCGTGTACGGTGCGCTTTTAGCGACAACTCTGCAATAATCTTTTTTTAGTAGAACTAAGGTACACTACTTACGCTACCTCGGAATATAACCGTTCCGAGAGGTTAGCGGTGATTTTTAGTTATTATACGGGCGCTTCCGATATAGCCTCTTTATCTAATATATAGATATAGTCCTAATCGATAGATTAATTATAGAAGTAAAGTTATCTAAAGCCTATATCTATAACTATATATTAGGCACTCCTTTTATATAGTAGATAGATCGAGAAGTAGATATACGCCCGTATAATACGTTTACGACTATTAAAGTAGTACTATATAGATATCTATTAAAGGAACGAACAAAAATACTAAAAATAACTCCTCTTTAAACTTATAAAGCACCTACTATCTTTATTCTTATTGTAACCTTTTAGATTAACGACGCTTCGACCGATTACGCGTATAATTTATAGGTAGTTTATTTATATTCTTAGATAATTACGAAACCTTTAAGATCGTCCGCTTATAGCTTAAACCTCCTAAAGTAGGATATTATTACTCTACTTCCTTAGTTTCTAGCTCTCTCTTAATTTCTAGCTCTCCCTTAATCTATAATCGAGTAAGTAGCTATCTTTATAATTATATAAGCTAGAAACGTATAAATATCTTATTAAACGAAGGTAGCGACTTATCGTTACTATTATTAGTAGCGTTATACTCTATAGTAGTATTAACTTACTCTTTACTCTTCTATCGAATTTAGTATTAGACTTTATCTATTAACGTTTATATAGAAAGATAGTATATATACTTYTAAGGTCGGCTCTACTTTAACTACTAGCTTTAACTCTACTTTAACTTCTTACTTTACCTTCTTCTTCTTCTTCTAAGAGCCCTTACTCTTTAGAGTAGTAGTAGCTTTAGTAAGATTTATATTAACCTCGGCCTTATATAATAGGTTATCCGTAGGCTACGATATAGAACGTCTCTTAAAGATAAGGAATACCTTATATTACTTTCGATATAGCTAGCCCTTTATATTAATATCGTTTAAGAAGATACGACTTAGCTTCCTATCTTTAAAGTCTATATCTAGAGGTTAAATAGGCCTATTTCGGTTATTATACGACTACGTAATATATATATAGGTATTATCCGGATATTCTATCTCCTTAGTAATATACGGTTTATTACCGAAGCTACGAATAGTAGCTACTATATCTTTAATATTATAATCCGGTACCGCGATATCCTTAAGCGTTCCTATATCCTATTAGCGATTAATTATATAGCGGTATAGATAAATGCAATAATAGTATATAATATATATAGTATACTTAGAGAATTCTTTACCTTTCTTTAACCTACTCTACTTTAGTATCTTATCTAGATTATCTAGGGTAATATAGTATCTTATAATAATAATCGTAATAATAAACCTAACTTATACGATTACTATTATAAAGATAGCCTTTATAATACTATCCTTCGACCGTTAGCTAGGGGGTAGATTACCTATATAGTACTTATACTTTAGTAGATTTATTACCGCTTCCTTTTCGATCTTAATCTATTATATATAAGTTGCCTTTATACTAGTAAGCTACGCTTTATCTAGGAGGCTCCTACTAATATATCCGTTAAGAATCTCGTCGTCTAATATCTCGCTTTTATTAGAGTTAATAATAATTAGTATAGTGCTTAAGGATAGCGTATTCGTCCGTAGCGGTATTAGTATCGCCCGTATAATCGGTTTATTCGAAGGTGCCGGCGGTATTAGGTTATAATCGCCGTAGAAGTAACATTTCTTATTATCTAGTATATACTTTATATAGTCGAATTAGGGCCGAGTAGGGTATATACGCTTCTATACTTTCTTTACTTGCTTCTTAGAACCTATCGGTATAAAGCGGACTCGTAGATATAGCGTCGTATACGTTTATATAAAGGAAGGAATATCGTCTATAGGAAGGGGATTAAAGGAGGATTTTAGTAAAGGGGTAATCCTTTATCGCTCTATAGGTATAACTACGTAAAGACGGGGGATAGAGCGTACGCTACTTAATAAGTATTATATAGATATATAGGCGTATAAATTTGTTATATAGTTATTATAGAGTTCTTATAGAGATTATAGCCGAGGCCGCTAATACTAGTAGGGATAGAAGTATATTAGCTATATATCCCTAGTATATATAGTCCTATTAGAGTATTAGAACGCAATATAATCCTATTATACCGATAATCTATTCCGACTTATCCGACTAATAATTAACCTCCGATATATCGCTATTACTACTTTCCGAGTTATCCTCTTTTGAAAGCTCTCTATTAATTAAACCCTCTAGTGCCTCCTTAAGCTCTTTATGTAAGCGGTTATTATCGTACTAATTGCGAAACGCCTATATAATATCTTCCGAGTCGACCTAAAATCCTTCCTACTTCCTACCGCTACGGGGAATTAATATCTTATATAGTATATCCTTAGGAATCTTACGTAGCTCTTCTACGAGGTTCTCGTATACGATCTAGTACTACGGCTTTTATACGCTTAGTATAAACTTATACGAGCTTAGTCGACCGAGCGGAAAGCCCTTTATCTTTAGAATACTTAAGTAGAGCTTAAGTATCTCCTATAGAATATACTCCTTAGAATCTATATATATTAGTAAATAATTTAAGATCTATTATATGCGTTCGCTAGTATAAACGTACCTTACTTTACGCAAGCTTCTATAAGACTATTAAAGTAGGCCTTATCGATTAAATACCTAATACTTAGCTTTCTCTCCTTCTCTACCTAGTTATAGCGATRGCTTAGTATACTACCCCTTACGTACGGTCTATTAGATTGTCTTCGTACGGGGTGCTTATTCTATATATATACGAACGAGGCTAGTTCTTTCCGTATAATAGGTATATAGATATACTTTATAGTAATACGGTTAGCCTTCTTTGCTTTATAAAACTACCCCTTCTTCTTTAATATTATAAAGAAGCCTTATAATATTAAGATTAATTAGCCTAACCCGTATAATTAGATTCGGATATAACGGGAGCGTTGCTAAAGTATATATAGATAATATACTCTATATACTTATATACTATATCTTAAACCTTCCTCGTATAAGCTAGCCCTACTATACCTCGATAGGGATATTAGTAGTACTTATTCTAAATATAAAGTAGCGGCGAAAGCGTACTTTACGCCTACGAATAATCCTTACGTATTAGTATTAAGCCTACGCTATAAGGAGTGTCTCTTTACCCTTATCTRTCCGAATAATAYRARGTACTCTCGTAAGCTTTTTATA
This sequence comes from Ramularia collo-cygni, assembly GCF_900074925.1. Taxonomy (NCBI): domain Eukaryota; kingdom Fungi; phylum Ascomycota; class Dothideomycetes; order Mycosphaerellales; family Mycosphaerellaceae; genus Ramularia; species Ramularia collo-cygni. Next base: position 721,913 of record NW_019716261.1, read on the forward strand.
AGCTTTCGYAAAGTTAGATAGTATAGATACTATTATACGGGTAGAGGGTCTAAGATAGGTATATAGAATAAACCGTATATYTRYATTAATAGTAGYATAGATCTAAAAGCTATAGTCCTTAAGTTTATARTATGYATCTATACTCTAGACTATATTAGGGCTAGGCGTAATATACTTCCTACGGCGACGTATAAACTTCGTAGCCCTATTATACGGGCTAGCGGGATAGACCTCGCGGGCTATCTCGTATAGTCGCTTTCTACGATATAGTAGTATATTAGTAAACCCCTTTCTACCTTATAGATATATATCGTATAAATATACTAACCTACTAAGCGTAAGCCGCGTACGATCGGTTATATAGAAGTATATTTATAGTAATATTATTCTATATGCTCTAAGATTCGAGCGATTAATCTCCTTCTTTATAATCTTTTTATATTCCTCTTAATGCTTAAGGAACTCTCCTTCTCTTAGTCGTTTTTTAATGCCTATACTCCGCCGAAGCCGTATAAAAGTATAGTACTTAATCGTAAATCCCTCCTCGTTTAATTTATCTACGATATACGTATCTAGTAGAGCTTTAAGGTAGACAAGTTCGGCTATTCGAATACGAAGGAGAGGATTATCGTAAAGACTATTCTTTAATAACTATTAGGGTTAGCTACCGTTCTCTACGACGATTATATAGATAGTCCGTTCGGAGGTATATAGCTATTATAAATAGAGGAAAGTTTAAATATCGGTAATACTCGTATTATTATTTTAGAGTTTAACGACTTTTAGATAAAGATTAGGGGAGATAGAAGGGAAGCGGCCTATTATATAGAATATGCGTATAATAGGGTAGAGGGTAGACGGGAAAGGAATTAGCATAGTAAGAGGTTATAAACCTTAGCGAAAACTTTACTAAAAACTATAGGGTTAGGGTTAGAGTAGTATATTTCTTTAATATAGAGCGATAGTAATATAAATTATAGGATATTTATAGGGACAAATTGTACGAACGTATAAAGCAAGGAGGAGTTATATTTTAGGTATAAAAGCAAGTAATTATAAAATAGAAAATATATTTTAAAAGTAGTTTTTAAGTACTATAATTAAGGYCCTCGTAACCTATTAGAAACTCCTAACGCTTAAAGCCGCTAGTATAAAGAACTTAAAAGAGATTCCCTCCTCCTCTAGATACCCTTAATGCCCTAATTACCTCTTTAAAAACTACCCTCTACTCTAATTAAGCCCTATTACTAGTACTCTACTATTCCTATTCTTTAGTAACTACTAATACGCCTAGACCTCGTTACCTACGATATCCTACGCTTCGGCCGTACCTAATCTCTATTTTAGCGATTAAGTAAGTCCCTACGGTCGTAGCTATAAGCCTAATTATAAAACTTATAGTTACTATAGATATTATAGAAGTTCTTCTTCTAGATTATATAGCTCTATTCCCGTTAGTATCGCATGCTTTTATACGGGTAAGAAATATACCTAGAAGTTCCTATCGCTATTCTAATACCGCCTATACCGCTTATCCGTTCCTATTTCTTCTTTATTACTATCTACTACTATCTCGTCGGGATATACCGTTCTACTACGATATTATTAGCCGGCATACTTCGATAATTCTCTAATAGAATTATATAGACCGGCTCTAAATTAATAAAGCGTTAACGTAGGAGTAATAGTTATAGATTTTAATAGCTAGATCGAATATTAGATCTTAAATTAGAAAGTAATAGCTAGTTTTTAACTCTATTAGCTCCTTCTGCTCCTCGTTAATAGTAAATCCTACTTACTCGAGCTATTATACGGATTAGTACTACTCTTAGAATATTAAATTCCTAGCTCCTACTCTATCTACCCTTACGTCGATAATTCTTCTTCCTTTAATAGAACCTCTATCGATTAAAAGTAGGTTAAAGGCCGGTCTAGTAGTTATTCTTACGGTTGTTAAAGTAGTAGGTATTTATACGGAGGAGTAGGAGGAGGGAGGAGGATATAGGTAGATAGTAAAGGGGTAGTATAGTAGTAGGAGTAGTAGATATTAATATTAGTGTTTAAGTGTTAATAAGAGTTGCTAAAAGAATAGTAGGTATTTATCCTACTACTCTTTTAAAGATCTAAATTACCTATATAAAGAGTTAGAAGGCTACCTATATACCTACCTTATTACGCTTTTACTTTTATTATACCTTACTCTTTAGTACCTCTCCTTTATATATATTTAGATAAGAGTCGCTTAAAGAGTAGTAGGTATTTATCCTACTACAAAAGTAGCTAGTATAATAGTCCGCGAGTAGAGTAGATAATAGAATATATAATTTAATAAAAAGAGTAGAAACTTTCCTATTTAGAAAGGAACTATAATATTACTATAATATTATACTAAGCTCCTATTACGAACTCGTAATAGCTAAAATCGAGATTATATAAAAGAAAGAAGAGCACTAATTCTCTATACCTTATCCCTTCCGACCTTAAGACTTACTCCGAGACCTACGAGACTACTTATCCTTTTCTAAACGTAGACCCTTTAACTAATTATCCGTAGCTATACTTATAATTATTCCGCGCTTAGGTCGCCGGTATATATTTTCTAGTCTACTATTATACGCCTTTAGCCTCTCCTAATAGGCTCTCTTACTAGCTATCCTATTACTATACTAGTAGGTACTCTTAGTTCCCTACTAGATATAGTTACTATAGGCTAAGTTTAAATATCTACGCTAGATTATATAGCGCTATTCTTATTAGCGTCGAATACCTTTATACGGGTAGGAAATATACTAGAAATAGCCCTAGGCCTTTAATTATATTACTATCGTAGTCCTTCCGCTCCTTATAATCTCCGTAATACTTCTTCTTAGTTAATATTATTCTACTACGATATTATTAGCTATTATACTTTAATAATTCTCTAATAGGATTATATAGACCGGCTTATAACTAGAAAGGCGTCGACGTAGTTCGAACGGTCTCGGATATTATCGATCCTATTAGTAAAGCTATTATAGATCTCGACGTGCTTAATAGTAGGCTTAGCTATTATCTCCCTCTACTCGCGGTTAAGAGAGAATCCTATTTTCTTATACTATTATATAGGTTAGCGCTACTCTTAAAGTATTAAATTCCTAGCTTATACTCTTATAAAGTTCTACTTAAAATATCCGTATTCGCTATTATTATCCGGATTCTTAGGGAAAGTTCTAGCCCTCTAGTATTTCGTAGTATCGATATAATCTAACTATAAGTATAGTAACTTAAGCTTCTTCGCCTTCTTAGGCTTTTATATAAGTAGTATAGAGGAGGGAGAAGGATATAGGTAAGTAGTAAAGGAGTAGTATAATAGTAGGAGTAGTAGGTATTAATATTAGTATTTAGGTATTAATAAAAGTCGCTAAAAGAGTAGTAGGTCTTTATCCTACTACTCTTTTAGAGATCTTATTTACTTATATAAAGAGTTATATAGCTACCCGCGTAATACTATTATACCTTTACTTTATCCTTATTATTATTACTTAGGTATCGTAGACTTGAATAAAATTACTTTAAAGAAGGAAAGCGAGGATATTACACGCGTATATTAAATTACGCTACTTATTACTTATTATACGGAATACACCTTTAATTACCGAGGTTCTAATACCCTATAATACTAGCGTCGCACTATCGCCTAAAAGGATTATTGCAGAGTTGTTCTTAAAAACGCGCCGTAGGCGTGCCGAGAATGTCTACACTAGGTATATCGCTATATGAGAGTTTACCGACAAAGCATCGGATCCCGGTTGGGAGCTGCTTAACCATATTATTGCAGAGATGAGTACCTTCCGCCCAATCTCATCTTAGGCGGCGGCATGCCATGATATCCTCGACATCCACTCTATGCCAGCGCCACATCAGCCACTCCAAGAAGCACCATGGCCACGACACTGGCACCAGCTCGACTACCTGAATTCCTCAACGAGCGCATAGTCTCGCCCATCACACATCTCGGTCCATCAGAACCCATCCGCCAATTCCAATCCGGTGATTCCAAGAACCTGAAACTTTGAATGCCATCTCGTGGGTTCTGGTTTTCGTCCTGCACTATACAATACTCGCCTTGAACGGGACCATCATCTTCCTCACTGGCAGTACCGCAATCGAAGCGAGTCGGATCGAACCCTCAGCAGTCTTGAAGTGAAAAGTTCTCAACAAGGAATCGTGCCTTGTGTTCCTCACCCCTGTATTGGGAAATGGTGACTTGACTGTAATTTGCTTGTGGATCGTAGTTCTCCCACGCTGTGGCCGAGTAATTGAAACCATCCTGTGCATATGCAGAATTGAAACTGCCGGTACAGCCTTCGGTGTGGGATATCGATCGGTTATCGGAGGTGTAATCTAGTGCTCCTGGTCGGCAGCGGAAGTCGTCATTGTAGTCTGTCCGCTCGGCGGGATCGATAAACGTCTCGTTCAAGTTGAAGCACACTCCCAATGCAGAAAGGGGATATCCGCTGAAACTAATGGAAATGTTGCTAGATGYGACCTTGGCGACTTGATAGCAGCAATTCTCGGTGCTCAGGGATAGGTTTATGTTTCGAGCGTGGCTGCTGAGCACGAAACTGCTGAGGAGAGTTGCGATTGTACGAAAGGTTGACATGATGTGAATRTGGTGTTTTTTAGGTGATGAAGGAGAGAGATATAGACGGTTCGAATCGTGGACCGTGAATGAATGAAGTTATATTGACGGAGAGGTAAACAGAAGGAAGCTTGGCAGGGGATTCCAACCCGACGGCATCGAATGATGAGTCTGGTGGTGAGTGAAGAGGATAGCGTGTCTGGTAGTTATTGTGGATAGCCAAGCGTGTTGGAAACGATGCCGGTTCACGTCTGCCAACACTAAAGATGTTGATGTCGTCTTGGCATTATTTTTGTCGAGCATGTAGTCTGTATCGTAGGAGCGGGTGGGTCTTGTGGGACAATGAGAGCGATTGATACCGACGAGCTTCCGTTGTAATCGATCGAGGCTGATCGGAGTCAGAACTGCGGTTTTTGCTCGCTTGTCATTTATCTGGCTTTGAAACATTGACGTTGGTTAGGTCAGATTTGAGTAAGTGGCTTCCTTCGTGGTGAAGAAGACATGATCAAGAGCTGGCCATTCCCCCGTCTGATCAGAGCGGCGTTCTCATTCTTCAAAACCGTTCTCCAACATATTGTCCATTCAAGAAGACGAACTGTTCCTGACATGCGACTTTCCCGAACCGCTGGCAGTATCTCGACAACTCGGCCATGTCTTCCGCTGGCAACATTCCGTCAGCATCAATCATTACAACAAAACGACCACAGTAACGTAACGTATCATATACTAAAACTTACGTTTTGTGAAGGTAAGGACTCGATCCGCGTCTTCAGTCGATGCGATTCTTCGGGTTGTGATGAAAGCTCTATTTCGTCTTATACAGAAGATAACTGGAAGTGTGTTGTTGTTGTTGTCAGTCAACATAGTGTAGTTCTCAGGGAGAGACTTCACGAACCTTGCGCGTTGTTGTTAATATGGAATTGAGGTGAAGGAGAGCTCTCTGAGGGTTTGGTGATGGAAGGTATAGAACGATTCGGATCGGGCTTGTGATGGTGGAAGAGGGTTTGGAAGGTGAAATCCATTTGTGTAATCGGTCTGCGAATATGGAACAGGAGGTTGAAGGAAAGTGAGAAGATAATAAAAGGAAGATAGCCATGCATCGAAGGAGTCGTCAGCAGGTACCTGCCGCTGTGGCCTGATGCTTACTCAGATATGCCTTGCAATCATACGCCATGTGGTTGGTCGGATGGAGGTCCGAATCAATCATGAACTATACAGCCCCACCTGAGGCAATCTTGCATGTGGGAAGCCGAGCGGGAATGATGAACCAGTCCGTGACAGAATGTAATGCATACTCGTTGTATTTGGATGGAAAACCTCCCTGTTTCTTCAGCGTGCTTTCTGTATGCGTGAGTCTTTCCCTCTTTGCTACGCAGTCGMTATCTTTCGCATTGCTCCCTGTTCACTATCCGCTGTCAACCATGCGAGATGGATCGGGTAGCGGCAACAGATCGAGATGGTGTGAAGGAAAGCGTGGCGTTTGCTGCATACCACCTCACGTGGCGAGAACCTTATCGCTATCAAATTAGCAGAGCAGAGAATGTGCAGGTCGAAGCGATCGATTTTGGTGAGAGGTGCCTTTGACGATGTTTGTTACTCGCTTCGAGTCAACCCTTCGTGTATGCATGCACTTCCAGCGAGAGAGAGCACATATTTGAAAATGCTCAAGTTTTTGTTTCATACGTGACGTTAGATTCGTTTTTCGTAAACCTTCTCTGATCAACTAGACGTCAATCCACCTAGCCATCCAAAAGTCCACAATCTCCTTGGCTTCATCCACCAATCCCATATCCAGCAACAACTGACTCGTCCCTCGCACCGCACTCTCCAGCGCCGACCAAATCCACGCATGGGTATAAGTAGTGTGCTCTCCGACAAAAACCGTGTGCTTCTCCGTGTGGAAGTAAGCGGGCAAATACAAGTCCTGCTGACCGGTAGCTGGGCCGCACCATGCTCCAGCCTGGAACTCATTGTGTTCCCAGCAGATACGGTCGTAGTTGCCAGTGTACTGCTCCGCGGCGACTTCTCCGTGAATCTCCACCATGGCGCGTTGAACGTGTGCGACGTGCTGCTCTTCCGTCATGGAACCTACAGAGCGCGCACCAGTTCCCGAGATGTATGATGCGAGAATGACACCTGGTCCGGTGCCGTTGATGTTGTAGGAGGGATAGCAGACGCTGCTAATCTGTGGGATGTTGGTTGAGCCGCAGCCGCCGATGATGGGACGTTCCAGATGCTCCCAGAAACGGGTCTCGTAGTGGAGTGCGACTTTGCATGATGGGTCGTAGTTGAGACGGCCGATGGCTCGGGTGAGAAGACCGGTGTATGCTGGTAGTTTCCACAGACGAACTTTGCTAAAGGGAACGGCGACGACGACATAGTCAAATTCCTGACTTTCCGGTGTCATGGCGAACAGATCGTTGTTGCGGTACTCGACGGACATCTTCTGAGTCTCTCCATTCCAAGTCATTCCTTGCACTGTGGTGTTGTACTGGATGCGACCCTCCACCGCCGGTGTGAATGCCCGCGGGAGGCGAGAGAGACCTTGATCGATCGTGCGCCACTCTGTGGCGGAGAAGTAGACCGAGTCATAACCCCATGAGATCTCCTCGTCGGAGATGTCGGCAGCCTGGTCGGTGATGTTTGCACTGAGTCCCAGAGCATATTTGAGATAGCCGGCTTCGGAGAAGTGAAAGTAGCCATTGTCCACCGCCCACTTGTGCGCTTTGTAGACATTGGTGGCGATGTCACGGTAAGCGTCCCGATCGAGGCCCTTCCACTCATCATACGCGGCCAATGCTTCGGCAACTGCGGTTGCATTGGAGTAGGTGAGGTTGGCATTGGTTGCATAGGCAGGGTTGGCAGCTACTTCTGCAATACCAGGCACAGTGCCATCGGGTCTACGCTTGGCGGTGCTCGAAGGATCATTCGCGGCGGATTGGATCCACTTGATGAAGTTAACAACGTATTCCGAGTTGTTACCATTCTGCTTGTTCAGCTCATCCGCGAGWTGAAATACCATTCCTGGAGGTCATAAGGTTAGCCGCGTTCCAACGTTTCGAGTTCGCAATGCAATTCTTACTGTGATCCATAATCTGAATCGTCTCCGCGGGATCATCATACGTGATGCTGACGGGAAATCGCATGGGGCCCATTTCTTGGTATTGGTAGTCGCTAGGTTTCGAGCCGTTGAGGTACGAAGTGTGCACGCGACCTCCAATACGAGCCGACGCTTCGATGATCTTCCAGTCGTGAAAGCCAACACTCTCCAACAGATGGGAAGTCATGAGTCCAGACATGCCTCCACCTAGAATTCCAATGGACTTGGACTTTGCTGCTGCCACAAAGACCTCATCGGGCTCCTTCTCCTGGAGATAGGCTACTCCGTCAAACCATGGACCCTCAGCATCCATGATATCGGCGGCCTGTGTATGTGCTGTTAGCTCAAAATCACCTCGATGAGATGATAGAAACATACCGCCACCCATCTCTTTTGCTTCTTCGATGCGACTGTAACAGGTGCGGATCTGCCAACCAATGTCTCGCCGGAATACGCATGCAAACACCCGCCCGAAGCTGTATCCCGGGGAGTAAGCCAGACAAACTTGGTCGGTCTTTGATCGGGATGGAGCTCGTGTCGTTTCGCCATAGGATGTGACCCAACATGTGTCCTGCCAAGAGTGTGGTCGAAATCGTCCGATGTTGTTGCATCGCACGGTCCATAGTGCAAAGACAATTCACCATCCAGAGGAGCGTTGTAGGTGACATGCACATTCTGCATTCCACCAGCTTCGGCCACGAGGCCATTTTGAAAGGAGATGGTCGAGGATCGCGGAATGGCATTCGCTGCCACCGCAGCAGCCAGCCCAATGGCAGAGGCAWGAGATTTGATGGCCATGATCTTGAAGGGAAAGAAGGAGACTTGCTGGATTCCGTTCAACTTACCACGTGGGATCGCAGCCTACCTTATAGCTATAGCCACACATAGTCAATGCTACCAAAAGAACGAGCCATCGCGGCAGCTCGGCCAAGGCAACGCGAGCCCTACACAAGGATATTCATAATAGTCGACTTTGCGATTGCTGAATGCAGAGGTAGTCCAGTTGGGAACGATGTTTGTRAGATACGAAGGGCCAGATAAGTTGCCGCTGCGAAGCAGATCCTCTAAGCTCGCCTATCTCGCTATCACTCCGATGAGCCAGGTTGAGAAGGCGGTGGTGGTTCACGGCAAGATATGGCAAGAGTCTCCACCAGCCGTCAATGTAACATTAGGAGGGACGTTGAGGTTCCCGACACTCATGTCCCATCCGGCATATGATGCTACGGTGTGTGGTCGGCCGAGCCTCGACCGGTCTGTCGTGGAGTGTTGTGATAAGGCCGGCAGGTAGCACTTGAGGCGCCTGTCGCAGGTGCCCGGCAGAGTCGATGAAGCATGAGGACGGTGTTCGTCAATGATAACGCGGTAAAGATGGCGCAATTTTCGGGGTGACGTTCAATATATAGACCATGGGCGAAGCACGAGGAGATTAGGCCATCGCAGGGATCGATGGTGTTTTCTTGGTGCCAAGCTTGCGCGAGTCATGCGGTCTTTCTCGATCAAGCAGGTCTGGTACATTTCAACTGACAGCCTATGCTCGTACTCCGTTGTACGAATGGTTTGCTGGATAGTGTTGAAGATTCTCACTTACAATCTTTCACCAACGTGGAGAACGATGATTGGAACGACTTGGCGTTTCGGCGACACGGTGGACATCTAGATCTATGAAAATGTAATGTCGCATGTAGAGCTCATACAAGAGCATTGCCCTCAAGTGCTCCTTTACACTTCCTCCCCAATCCCCTGCCAACACCTACAAACTTTGCTCTGGCTTTGCCCAAACCCTTCCCAATCTTACCCCTTTCCCTCCTCCAATCGGCGCCCTCTATCTCGACTGCCTCTACCTCATCAGGGACTTCCACCCACCACTCCTCTACCCTCTGATTCCGATGCACGTAATCACCTTTCCATCTGCTCCGCATATGCGCTTCTGTAAGTTCATCATGTGAATCATCGCATTCCTTCTCCCCGGTTCCGAAAGCAAATTCCACAGGCTGTGTATTTGTACAGTAGAAATTCCTCTCTTCTGGCGGAATGGGTTCTCTATCGTTCCGTCTCTGTTCCGAGGGATTCTGATTGGGAGAAGAGAGTGTGATTGAGTTCAAGTTGTGTGGATTGCCTTCCCGCCTCCAATCTCTGTAAAGATAGCAGTCCATGTTCTGTTGGGTTGTGTATCGTTCCCTTGGATGAGGTGATTGGAGTGAATGATCGGAGCTGCCGCCAATGCGCTGGGATGTTATTGAACCTTCTGGAGAGAGGTCTGGAGTGGAGTGAAAGATTCCCGAAGGATTCGTCCGACTCGAGACTTGTCGTAAACTTTGCTGAGGAGTGTCTCGACGATGTCGACTTCCAATCTTCTTGGGTAAAGGATCAGCGCTCGGGGATTTTCTCAAGCTCAAGGACGAAAGCGCTCGAGCGAGAATGTTGGTGGATGGCATTGAGTCCACTTTTGTTCCTGCACTACTGTGCCGCGTGTTCCGGCTGTGGGGGCTAGGTCGGGCAACCCACCAAGTTCGGTGAAGGATGCGAGTTATCGATCCTCGAGGCGTGGGGAAGCGATTGGTATCATCACAGATGTGAGTATCTCATGACATTTGGAATGGAAAACATGACGCAAAGTTCATCGCACTCAGAGCTGAGGATGAGGATTCCAAGATTTTCTTTTCTGCGCAATGGCCGGGTGGTGTAAGCATCATAATAGCTTGCCTGATTGATGAGTATTGGTAATAAGCCTATGGTAGTAGGGTAATCTCAACCAGACTTACTCTACTATTCCTAAGGCCATGCCAAGAAGCTTGATCGGTTGCTTGTATTCACTTACTTCCGGACTAGCTTGCACCCCTGCTCTCGGCGCGGAACTCATTTTAATCTTCCATCCTCAATGATCCTCACGTGAAGTCTTCGGCGATCGAGAAGGTAAGGTATGCAAACTTCGCGTCCCACGCATGCATTTGCGAGTCGGATTGCGGCACGTCCTGGTCGTATGCAATCCTGTCGTAACTCTCACCAGGTCGAGTGAGGAGACCCATCCCAGTCCATTCCTCACCAAAGTAGCATGGCTTTCGCTTTCCGGCGAGAAGATCCGTGATTGCGCATATTCATCATCATGGTATGTCAAACATAAAGTAAGGTATTGGAGGAGATGGTTTGGTCTTGCCGCCAAGACGTCCCTTGGACTGGCCTCCACTTTCCCGATAACATCAGTTTGCAAAAGCAGTGTCGCCCGACGTACAGTCTCCTGCTTCCATGATCCCGTCTTGGGTGCCTCTGCGAGCAAGGAAGCGTCACGCCAGCATTGCAAGAATGGCCAAAAAGGAACCTCAAGCGAGATCGTCATGCAAGCTTGTGCAGATCATTGATGCTATACTCAATTGGTCCGCCGACGCGAGTGGCTGCATGAATCACGGGACTCGCAGCCTGACGTGCTGTTGCAACTTGCAAGAGACAAGGCATGCGCGTAAAAGCTTACATTGGGATCGGACATGGAGTATGACGAAGAGATTGAAGAAGCTGGGCCGCGGGTCACGGGCATTGAAGTTGGAGGCCGCGACAGGAACGGACATTCCTTTCAGCACATCCAAGCCACGGGGTATGCACGCATACACAATGGCGACGTGATTGTTAGCGGTGGGGGTGAGTATAGGGTGTGCGTCTGACATGGTGCACGCAACGTTGATCGTAATGCCCGTAGGCGATTATATCTACAACGAGCGAAGCACGGATCCTGACCTTGTCGCTGCTGCTGTGGTGAGACAGCTGGTCGATGAGGGTACTATTGTGCAGCTTGCTGGACTCATGCAGCGAGCTCAGGCCTCCAACACACCCATCCATGAGGCACGAAATGCGCCTTCCTCAAGACCGCATTACCAATTTCCGCGGCCAGGAAACAAGGGGCGGTCCAGAAAGTGGTCGCTCACCCTGCGACCTTGGATGGTCTCCCATATTTGGCAAGCCTCGGTCAATCGCTCATATGCCGGATGGGATGCAAGCATACGAACGTGGAATATCGTTCCCTTCCGATCGGCGATCATGGAAATGGCTCGGCGGGGAGACGTGCGCGGCATCCAAAAGTTGGTCGATTGTGGGCAGGCGTCGCCGTTTGATGTCGACGAACTCGGCTACAACATCGCAATGGTAAAGTATCCATCCAGCAAAAGGGAAGGGCACCGCGACGCCTGCTGATTCGTCCAAGGTGGCCGCCCTCTACTCGGGCCTCTACCCTGGCGTCTCTTCCGCAGTGACCCGCTACTTTTTGGACTCGACCCATTCTGATCCGGGCGAACTGCTCAAAGTCGACATCCGTAGCGCTGATCCCCTCGATGTTGAGGGCGGGTGGTATGAGACGTTGATCCATGACTTTGGGGCTGATTCAAGCGACCTGATGGACCCTRGCCCCCCTCCACTGTGGTGGTGCATGCTGCAACGCATCGAGTCCGTGAACATAGTGTTCCAATCCCTACCGTTCGCGTATAGCTCCCTATCGCCAGGAGAAAGATTGAGCAAGGCACTTGCCATAAGAGACCCCAATCTCTCGCTTTTCATTGCTGCGACTGGCTACGAAGCCGACCCTGGTGGACTTGCAACGGCGACGACGCCCTGTTATGGTGAGACGGCGATACATGTCATTGCGAGGCGCTTTGACCCGAATAGCAGCGAACGCGACGAATACTGCACTTTTTTGAAGCGTTTGGTCCAGAACGGAGCACATTTGCATGCGTTKCAGTGGGATGCGTGGGTTGACATCTACAAGACTCCCTTTATGAAACTTCTGGAACGGGACATCCAACGTGTGGGTTCCTGGCTAGACTTGCTGGTGTCTGCTGGCGTTGATCTTGAGGGTTATGGACGMAAAGAATTCGAAATCTGGTCGTCCGAGTCAGCTTACAGACCCATCACAGCCGGTGTGAATGCATGTCCAAGGCGCAGGCGCTTTCACGAGGATTTGGACCGCAGTTACACCGTGGTTGGGTTTGACTATGGCTCGTCGCCGTCCGACTGGAGGCTCATCGTGCAACCGTCCGTCACCATTCCGATCTACACCAGCATTTCGGTCCCAGGATCCTGGGTCGATGAGTGTGTGGGTGAGAAGATTTGCTGGATGCCTAGTAGCGACGACGAATCTCACACCTTTTGGGCCAAGGAGGACACGGTACGTATGCATTATCGAGAGCGAGTGTTGCCGAACCAAGATTTGTGGGAACCTCCTCCGGCCCCGAAAAGCGATCAAGGGACATACGATGACGCCAGTCCATCCGTACTGATGCTACTGCGGCCCCGTGCATGGACATGCCTGAGGAAACGTGGGCAGAGCCAGCCCCCAATGGACCGAATGGCGAAACACAGATGTCTCGGCGCAGAGGCTTCATTGCGTAGAGATCATCGAAGCGGGCTCCACTGGTGTAACTTGACGTCGAAAAGCGCSTTGCACTTCCAGAACTATTTCTTCACGGACGAGGATGCGCGAGAGTGTGTGAGAGGACGCCGCGAGGACCATGCCGACTACTGGCAACGACATTCCATCAAGTTTGAGGGGATCAAACCTGGAGACTACTTCAATACCTCCCGTGCCCGCAAGCAGATAAGAATGGTTCGGCTTGTATCGGTCATTGCCGGGGGAATAGCTCTCTAGGATGGACTGCTGTGGGGGATTGGGTTGCGGTGGAGGTATTGCACGTGGTCGGAAAGCATCGAGTTCTGATGGGGCATGTTTCTTCATCAGCGATGGAAGACTACCTTTGACATGCTGTGATGGGCTTCTGCGGCCCCACGATCCGTCCATGCTCGTGGGACATGCATGCTTGATTCCCAGTCTTCGTGTGTAGGAACATATTCTTCCTCAATCCTAGTCTGCGCGTTGTGAGCGTGTCGAGCATTTCTCGATGCTCTTTGCTCGGGTAGTCTGCGATACCGTCACCGCCATGTTGCTTGTGATGAACAAGTTTCTTAAGGGTATAATCGTCGTTGCATTTTGTACAAGCCTGCCATTTCCATCCCCTCCTCCACACCATCCTCTTTCATGTCACCTCACCCGGCTCCAGCACTACCAGCCCTGCCTCTTCATCCTCACCACCAAGGCAACCGTCTCCTTGAATCCCGCCTTGAAATTCCGCCTCCACCGCTCGCCCTTCAGCCTCTTCCTCTTCAGACCCGGGCGTTCATGAAACCTCTGGCGCATAAAGTCCTTCCGGACGGAATTTCTCGCACACGACATCTCCAGGGTTCGAAAGGCCCTGCCGACATCCATGCCGCGGTTCATGTCCACTTTGATCGTCCTCCCAACCGTCGGATTCAGTTTGACCGTGGGCAATTCACTCTCCGGGGAGACTCCCGAGGGAGGGGGTGAGTCAGAGGGGTTGTTGAACCAGGCATCAATGTCTAATGCTGCGGAGGAGGGGTTGGTGGATGGGGATTGGGATTTGGAGGAGCGGCCGGGAGCGGTCAGGGTGCGGGCAAAGTTGGAAATGGACGATTGCGTGGTTGCGGGGGCGGGATGTTTTCCGGGAAAGCGGGATTGGCGGGTCGCGTGTTGGCCTTTTTTGAGGTCGAGGGATTCATCCAGGACGGTGGAGATGGAGGAGGAAATGGTGGAGCGGGAGGAGGGGGGTGTAGGTGTGGGTGAGTAGTCGGAGGCGTGGAGGGAGGTGGTGGTGGTGAAGGCGCGTGCTGTTGATGTGGATGTTGATGTTGATATCCTTGAGGAGGAGGAGACTCTCAAGCCTCGCATGCCGGAGGCGAGCAGTCGGACGCTGGCTTCCATCTTTGTGGTGGATGGAATGTGCTGTGATGATGGGTTGTGAAGTTCAATGGCCGATTCTCGATGCGATGCGGAGTGGATGTCGGGGGAGAGGCGGGAGGGGCCGCGAATTGAAGATGCAAGCTGAAGATGTGGATTGCGCTTCACTTTCTTCTTCTTCTTCTCCTCATCACCGAACAATACTAACATTGTTCCACCGCAGACATGGCCTACAACTATGGCCCTCCACCCGGTGCATATCACGGAGGAGCACCGCAATTCCCTCCGCCGGGCTTCAATGCCCCTCCAGGAATGGATCCCTCCCAATTCGCGGCCAACATGCCCAACATCAACCTCAATGCGCCCGTCATCCGCTTGGGCGTCGGAGCCGATCCCCACCGGCCACACAACCACCACGACCGAGGCGATGGTAGAGGGAGAGATGGTGGTGGAGGGGGAGGCGGAGATCGACGTGGTCCGCGCATGGGCGATGACGGCAGGAATCTGGACCGCGAGCGACAGCAGGTGCGCGACTCGATGATGGCCATGCAGCCACCGACGCGGGAGGAAGTGGCGAGGACCATCTTCGTGGGAGGACTTGTGGAGGGAGCACCGGGAGACGATCAATTGGACAWGTTGTTGGCGTGCGCGGGCAAGTTGAGGAGATGGACGCGCGCGAGGGATCTGCATGACCATGCGTGCAAGTTTGGATTCGCCGAGTATGAGGATGTCGAGAGTCTCGAGGCCGCCAGTGAGATTTTTGGCGAGGTCGAGGTGCCACTCTTCCACCCCGACGGCACCCTGCAACGCGAGACGGGAGGCGAAGGAGAAGAGGCGGGCAAGGTGAAGATGTGCAAGTTGGTGGTGGTGGTGGATGAGGCCAGCATCAAATACATCGAGGAGTGGAAGGGCAAGCGACGGGAGAGTGACGATCAACGCGCCTTTCGCATGGAAAACTGCCGGGAAGAGGTGCGCAGTGTCGTCGCCCGCATGCTCAATGCCACGGCCTACCACGCCAATGGACAGAATGGAGATCGCGATGGAGACGTGACCATGGGCGACGATTACAAGGTGGAAGTGCTGAATCTGCCCAACAACATGGACGATGAACTGGCCGACATTCCCGTCGAGCAGCGTGCCACCGTCGCCGAGGAAATCAAGGCCTTCCGTGATCGATCGCACCGGAGGGACATTGAGAGGACGGACCGCGAGCAGGAGGCGGAGAGGGAGGAGCGGACGAGAAATCCTCGGGTCAATCGTCTCCAATCCCCACCTCCCAACACCAGCTCTTCCAACGGCATCCCCGTCGGCCCACGGGGAAGTCAACGCGTGCAAGGCGCTCCTTCGGGGCCCAAGAGTCAGCGTCAAATCCCCAGCGACTACGTCAACGGCGTCGCTTTTGTCGGGCAAAACGGTGGAGCCAGCTACGTGCCCCTCCGCGATGATGAAGACGCCGAGGAATCCGACGATGAGCTGGAGAGGAGACATCAGGCGCGGAAGAAGGAAGAAATGGATCAACAATTCACCGACCACGTCCGTCGCTGGCAAAACCGCGAGCGTCAGCGTGGGGCTGCGCAGGAGCGGGAGAGGAAGCGAGAGGAGGACGAGAAGAGAAATCTCCTCAAGGCGAGAGAGGACATGCTCATGCGTCTGGCGAATTGGAGCGATGAACAGGAGCGAAGACATCCGTACTACAAGGATCCCTCGCAGTGGTCTCGCAATCGCGCCTACGCGGTGGAGAGGGAGCGGAGGGAGGACGATGACGACCGTCGGGCGGAAGAGCGTGAGATGGAAGAACAGCGACAGCGGGAGGCGGAAGCGAGAGGTCAAGCTGGAGACTTCCTCTCCCACATGATGGATATCGACAGCGATCCCTCTCGTCCTCCACACCAAAACTACCATCAACAACAACAAGATCAAGGCGGACGTGTCAAGATTTCCCTCGGAACCGCAAAGGCCAAGACGGCGCCTGCGCCTGCAAAGCGCCAAATGGTGGATGTGGAAGGATTGCTAGACGACGAAGAAGACGCCGCCACTTCGGGTGCCAAAACTCAACTATCACTCAAACCTCTCCAAGATACCTCCACTCTCCCCACTTCCGGTGCCGATCTCACCGACGATGAAAAGGCGGCGGCGCGCAGACAATTGGCGGCGGAAATCCCCTCGGATACCGACAAGTTGTACTCGCATCCCGTCAAGTGGAACTATCTCACCAAGGAACTGGTCGAGGAGCAAATCCGGCCGTTTGTGGAGCGCAAGGTGTTGGAGTTGTTGGGCATGCAGGAGGGGTTCCTGGTGGATAGTATTGTCGAGGGGGTGTTGAGTCAGATGGATGCGCGGGAGATGGAAGGCATGGTCGAAGGGGCGCTGGATGACGAGGCAGGTGGGTTGGTGAGGAAGGTTTGGAGGTTGTTGGTCTTTTGGGGCGAGTGTGAGTGGAGAGGGTTGAATTAGGTGGGTTTGTTGGAGTGAGGGAGTGGACATCAAGGGAGTGAACGTCAAGGGCGTGAGTGATGATAAAGGGATAAAGGGAGAGCGAGAGCGAGAGAGAGAGAGAGAATGWGAGAGAATGAGAGAGCATGAGGTATGTAGAGGGTAATGGTTCAATTACCGTCACTACTACAGCTTCTTCTTCTTCTGCTGCTGCTGCTGTTTACTTCCCGTCGTCTTTCCTTTTTTCGTTGTGCAGTCCTTTTTTCCCTTTTTCCCTTTTTCTTCTTTGATGCACGTTTCTTCGCCAATCCACAAATTTTCGACGGGTTTTCTTATTCATGCGAGCTCTCCTCGCATGAACAAGACAGAGCTCTGGTTGTTTTTGGGATCGTTCACGATGATCGCGGTCAAGGAAAACTTCCTTCCCTTTATTCTTTCTTGCTGGCTGGCTGGCTGGATAGATTCTGAGAGAATGGGCGGTTGGAGCGTCGCTTCCACATCTCGATCTATCCCCTCTTAACACATCTCCGATCTCTCCTCGTCATGATTGCGTAGGATGCATCGAGAATCGGATTCGTTGTTCGTTGGAGAGCTATTCTGAGTACGGGCGATGAATTTGTCGCGTCGATTCTCACATATGCGCKTCGATCCATGAATGAAAGTGGGAGTCAGTTCGCTCTCATCTGMTCTGTTGCTACTGCCTTTGATGATATCCCTCATGGTCGGGTGTTAACAGGGATCGAAGCCACGGGCATTAAGGCACTCAAAGGATGCTATTGCGGTCGTGTGTTCCCACGGGCCAATATTGGTTTCGATTCGTCGACGGAAGCTGTACTTGTAGGGGAGTTGTCGAAAAGTACATATGTGACCGACTATGCACTAAAAGCATATGGGATCAGAGATTGCCAATGTTTCAATAGACATGAATAGTGTAAGATTGACTACTTCTTGTAAGTTAGCCTGTGCTTCTTGAAGGACGTCTGGTGTTCTGATTTACGCTACCCCAACCCTAACCCTCCCGAGGTCTCGATTTGTCCAAGGACAATAGGAGGACAAACGAAGCCTGCCGGGCTCTTTCTCGTTACTGCAATCAACACTGAAGCGTGTGCATTGCCGTGTCGATGTCTGTGATGGGCTGGGAGCTTGCTGTCCGGTCGCTGGTACGGCGTAGACCCGGAAAAAGTCATAATCGTTGCGGTCTCGACTCGGCACCCAGGAAAAGTGTTTCACCACCTTTCATTCACGCCCTCTTAGCTCAGTTGGTAGAGCGCGGCACTAGTACTCACTGGCATGCCGAGGTCGCCAGTTCAACTCTGTCAGAGGGCACTTACTTTTGCATCCGCTTCCGTATAACGGGAGTGCTCTTTTTGTTGTGTTCTGCGCTTGTGCGGAAGATGCAGTGGCGCAATGCGGCTCCCTTTTTGCCCCTCCATAGCAGCATACCACCCGACATGCTCTTAGATTGCAGGCTGCAGCGACAAGCATATGCACGACAGTCACGGTGTACAGTATCTTCCAATAGCCACCGCGGTAATATAGTCGCACCTTCCCAAAACCAAAATTTTCATTCACTCAACAATTTTCACTTGCGAAACTAGACCCATATTATTCAAACTCTACTGTGCCATTCGCACGGGATCGAATGGTTTTGATGCACAAGCAAAACACGGAGACCTCTCAGCGATAAGGTCTGCCGGACAAGCCACAGAGAATTTATCGTTGACACGGCTCGCCGGCACACTCCCTTCGGAGCACTGCAGTTTATGGAATTATGGAACATCGGAACCACACTTCTTTACCGACCTTATCATGGCACAGCAAACACACATTTCAGCCCTGGAAGGTCGTTCTGTGTTACGTCAAAAAAGTCCTAACGACTTGGCGCCGCAACATCCAAGACACTTGTCCACCAATCTGAGTGTTGGTCGCAAAGAGGGTCCTACTGAAGATATAGCCAATCGACATCGTGGTATGTTCCTCGGAGACCATTCTGAGGAGAGGCCTACTCGCTTGACACCTCGCCAAATTGAAGGACCAACAACACGAGACCCAGTACATTTCCAGCAGCTGCTCACCAAGGCCGCCTCGCGCATTGGCAAGAATCCTTCGCAATTGGCGAATCCCTTTATGTGGTGTGAAGCATGGAACGGTCTTCGCTTGCCAGGGCATGGCATGGCCGTGTATGCACAGTGCCACGCGCTCGCCACGCCTTTCAATGTCGCCTTCTTATCAAAGGTAGGGTCTTGAACCGTCTCTGTGCGCGAGGCAATCTTGATGCTTAGCATTGACGGGTGGATATAGCTGGTCGCAGGTCCCAGAAGTAGACCTTGTCTTTTGACAATTCTGCTTGATACCATGGCGACGGAAGGCAATCACTATGAAAAGGGTGTTGCAGCGGAGGAAGGTCTTACACCACCTCCACAGGATCGAGGGCATTCGATCGATGGCCAGCCTGAAAAGCTGTCCGTGAAGCAGCGCTTTGTTCGAGCTCTTGTCACTCCTGGGTCTGCAATTCAGATCGTTATCGCTGCAGTTCTTGGTCTGGGAATTGGACTCGTGAGTCCTATTGTGGCATCACATTCTGATTAGACACAAACTGACTTCCCCGACTCAGGCGGTATCCTCGACGACTGAGGATATACCAGAGGCTGCGCCAGTACTCTTACAAATCCCCGGTCAGCTATGGTTGCGTGCATTGCGGGCCACGGTCTTACCATTGATCGTCACTGCCATGATCTTAGCCGTGCAGAACCTCAAAGACATGTCGCAAGGAGGATCAAAGCTCGTCAGATGGAGCATCGGCTATTACGTTCTCACAACCATTTTCGCGGTTGTCCACAGCATGATCATGGTCGACCTGGTTTGGACGACTCTCATGGTACAAGGTCAGTACACGAAGATCGCCATCACCCCGAACGTATGACAGCTGATCAGATTAACAGCTGATGAGGCGACTCTCGGGGATATCTCTGAAGCAGACCAAGAGACGATTGACGAGAGGTCTTCAAACGCTCCTCACGACATCATTGTATCTGTCTTTACGTCGTTTGTGCCCCAGAATGTGGTTCAAGCACTCGCAGAAGACCAGCTTCTTGGTGTCTTGGTCACTGCCATTGTAGTCGGCTGCCTGCTCAAACGAGATTCTGCCCTACTTCGCGCTGTCAAGGAGATTGACAAGATTGTGTTCATCGTCATCAACTTCTTGATCAAGCTGGCACCGATCGGAGTCTTCTTCCTCATCCTGTCGAATCTGCTAAGACTGAATATTGCCGACGTTGGGCAGAATCTTGGGGTACTTATTGGAGCATCAGTGGTAAGCTCTGCAACGGTGATATCCATCAGCAACAGCAGCTAACATACGCCCGTCTTTTGCCAGGCCGGAATGTTCATTCACCTCTTCATCATGCTCCCAATCATCTTCTTCGCGTTCACGCGGAGAAATCCATACACCTGGTGGATGAAGCACTCTCCCGCGTGGTGAGTATCAGTCCCTGCTTCGTGGAGCAGACTCAAGCTAAATGACTTCACAGGATCACAGCATGGGGCTCAGCATCATCGGCCGCGACCCTACCGGTAACGATGAGATGTCTTCGAAAGAATGGAGTGGCTGAACCAATCGTCCTTTTCACCGCACCGCTCGGAGCACTTGTCAATATGGATGGGTGAGAACAACAAATGAGATCTCGCAGGGGCTCTTGAGCTGAAAGCTGACTGGTATCACAGTACCGCAATCTACTTTCCGGTTGTTGTTGTCTTCCTGGCTGTAACGCAAGGCCAAACATTGAACGCCGGTGACTACGCTCTGATAGTCATCCTTTCCGTCCTCAGCTCCATCGCCACAACACCGATTCCTTCATCATCGCTTGTGCTTACGGTTGTTATCGCCAACTCTGTGGGCATACCCGTGACTGGCATGTACGGGGTTGTTGTAGCAATCGATTGGTAAGCTTCACGACTTTTTGTCTCGCGATTCCATGCTTGAACGGTACTAATGCTGCCGAACAGGTTCATTGATCGTTTCAGGACCGCGCTCAACGTGAGTGGTGACGTGTTTGCGGCAAGCGTTTTGGAGAAGATGTCAGGCATCACGAATGAGACGGGGCAACTGCCGGAGCAAGCAGTGTTCGACCGCCAAGTAGCTGGCGAGGAGGCGACTCCCACGGTATCAGAGAATTCGGCAACGTCAGTCGATGTAATTCAACCTACCAAGGTGTAATCGGGTCGACTTGAGCCTATTAGACTCTTGCAGCTTCTCTGCGAATGAGGATCGAATGTCTAGTGTTTTCGACGTGCCGCTCGTCGATTGCGTGTTTGTCAATAGATACTAAATGAGAGCAAGCGATTGAGAGCAATTGCTGGACCTACTCGAATGATCTGGTACGAAACGACTTTTTATATTAACAGAGTCGCATCGATGCTGAGATCTTGTATCATCTTTTCCAGTGTCATTCAGACGACAATTGACAAAATGTCACAGCTGTCACCAACCTCAGGGGAGGTTAAGCCAATCATTGTCGGCTTGTTTGGACTTCCAGGCTCCGGAAAGTCAACCGCCAAGAAGCACCTGCAACAAAGTGCCTTTGCGTCTCAAATCAACACATTCGAAGGGTCTGAAGTCCTGGAGAATATTGCAAAAGAGGGAGGTACAGCTTTCCGAAGCCTCGACGAAGGGGAAAAGATATCGTTGCGGAAGAAAGCCATTGCAGCAATCTCAAAGCAGTGTGCAGACAGCAACAGGATTGGAATCGTGACTGGACATTTCATGTTCTGGAGAGAAGGCGAAGATGCTCCAGAAACTGTCCTCACACAACAGGACTGGCGAGTCTTCACCCACATCTTGTATCTCAACCTTCCCGTGGCAAAGATTCAGCAACAGATTCAGGAAGATGACCAACGCAAGGACCGGCCCCGTGAATCCTTGATGCATCTGCAGAGGTGGCAGGTCGCTGAGAGAGACGGGTTGCGGTCTTCTTGTTTGGACAACAACGTCAAGTTCTGCGAAACCACGGCAGATTCGAATGTTCTTGCTCAAACGATCGAATTTCTCAACCAGATCTGCGTCGAGGCCCGGCTAGACGGTGTCGTGAATACTCATGATCCTTCCAAGCTCCGCACTGTGCTTCTCCTTGACGGCGACAAGACGATCATTCCCGGCGACACAGGCGAGGCTTTCTGGAAGCTCCACGACAACAGCAGTCCTCTGAAGGAGATTTTCGAAGCTGGATACTCCTACGACACCTTTCGCGAAGCCATGAACCTGTATCGCACAGTAAGTAGCAAAGCATTCGACAAAGCCTCTCGCGAAGTAGCCGAATCCGCATTGATGCATCAACAATTTCTGGACCTATTGAACGATGTTGGCAAGCACGAGCACATCGGCGCAATCGTCGTCACTTGTGGATCGAGAAGCATCTGGGAGAAAGTGCTGTCTGCTGCTGGTGTGTCTGAGAAAGTAAAGATCATCGGTTGTGAAGTGGACGGTATGATCGTCACGCCGGAGTTGAAGGGCATCCTGGTCAACCGGTTGCACGACGTCCACAAGAAATTCGTGTGGGCTTTCGGCGACAGTCCCCTGGACTTGCCTATGCTGCGGAATGCCGACCAAGCAATCGTCATCGTCGGCGAGAAAGGTGCTCGAAGTCGGTCGATGGAAGGGAAACTGGGCGATGCGATTCGCAATGGTCTTCAGGTACGCCAGCTCTTGATGCAAGTCTGCAAGGATGGTCCGCTGCTCGATACCGATCAACTGCCACTGGTGCAACTGGACGATGTCGACTTCAAACAGTCGATCCTCAAGACTCCCCATCGACTAGAATACCTCGATGCAACCGACAGAGTATCCGCCAAGCTACTCATGTCAGCCACACGCGATGCAAAGTGCCGTGGTCCAGCATTGGTAGATGCGCATCGTCTTGTGGGTCGGTATCTGGCCACGGAATATCTCGGCGCAATTCTTGGTCTGGAGACGTACAAGATCATGCATGTGCAAGGCGGCGAGGTCGATGGACATCGCTTATCATCCGAAGACAAGACCGTCATTGTCCCTCTGATGCGCGGAGGTGAGCCCATGGCACGCGGGGTGTGGGAGGCGTTCCCAACTGCTATGTACGTCCATGCGAAGGAACCTGTTGATCTCCACAAGAGCGATCATATTGCCGGACGAGCTGCGATTGTCCTTGTTGATGGAGTTGTCAATACTGGCAAGTCCGTTGTTGATTATGTTCAGCACATTCGCAGTTGCGACGCGAACGTGAAGATTGTTGTGCTTGCTGGGGTGGTTCAGGGTCAAGCAGTGGAGAAGGGTGGTGTACTTGACCGCTTGTCCAACCGGTATGAAGGCATCAGCCTCATTGCTTTACGCATCTCCGCGAACAAGTACACGGGCAGTGGCTCCACAGATACAGGCCATCGCTTGTTCAACACCACGCACATGAATTAATGGTGGGCTTGATGGTGGAGGAAAAGGCTCCATCGCCTGACCGGGTTGCCGCTGCAGGACACCTAGATACCTAGTGAGAGTATCTGACTACGCATCAAGTGCCTCTTTCTTCTGTTTTTTTTTCGGCTCGCAAAGGTCCCGCTCTTCACCTCGTGACATCCCCGGCGCCCAATGCGGATGCAATAGCAGGCTGCATCGTGTTATCCTGCTTTGCACTATGCGCTGTTTTGTCCTTGTCGTCCTCGGCGAACAATTCCGTCCAGTATTCCTCCTTGAATCCATCCATGAACTCCTTGCCCAAACCCGCCTTGACCCATCCTTTCACCCCGCCTTCCAATACACAAACTTGCATGTTCTCATCTTTGGCCGTATTCCTCACGTGCTCCAGGAACCAGGCCGCACATCTCGGCCCACRGCCGTTGCTGGAGCCGCAAGTAAAGACGACCCACTCTATGTCAGCTTTAAAAGCCAGCTCGTACAGGGCTCCACGATTCCACCAGAAACCTTGGGCAGGAATGTTGAGACTGCCGCGTATGGCTCCGCCTTCGTAGTCGGTTCGGCGGACATCAATGATAAGCATGGAAGCTATACGCATGGAGAGGATCATGTGCACTCGCTTTTGGGGCATGATCTCTGCATTCATAGTCGGAGCAGGGAAAGCTGCATGCCATGGCTGCTCAGTGGAAGAGGCCATTGTGCGTTGCCAGGAAGTGAATTCATCCAAGTGAAGGTGTTCTGAGATGTGTGAGGGAGACGTGGTTTGTAGTCGGTGATCTGTGATCTGGTCCAATCGCTAGGGTGAACCTAATCTCTCTTGGCGGTGCTAAATTTGGATGTGATCTGGTGGGGTGGGGTGGGGTGGCTCCTTCTACCTTACCTTACTGTGCGCTACTTGCTCTACATACACATGTGCAAGAGACAACTGCCCATTTCTCATGCTCTTCAGCGTACAGAACATCTATCAATCGCCAATGCACGACCGACTATTGGAATTTGGCTCCCGATGCGGTCGCTTCTCGCTGCTTTGATGGCATTTCCAGCGAGGCGAGCTTCCATTGGGTCCCACTCGTCAGTATCAGCGTATTTTCTAACTTATCGGTGTCGCTTGGAGTTCCAGAAAAGACTTACGGACAGGGTCTCTTGAATCTCCACCACATGCACCGCATGTTCCCCATCTACCAGGGGGCACTGCGGACAAGTCGCTGGACCTACGGCATCGTCAACATAGCAGCAGCAATGATGGACGAGCGATTACCCCAAACGTGGCTCACACATGTTAGCCACGGCCCATGACTTTGTGAGTTGCACAATCCGGTCACTGACTGGGCGTGCTTACCTAGAAGCGAAGCAGGGGGTACTACAGTATGCACTATGCAGTACAGTACTTTGTGTCGGGTCCCAGAAACGTGGTCCAGGGCATTGACCTCATGATAATTGACCGACTCACGCATCGAATCGCGTTGCGGCATACCTCTCCACTCGTTGCCACATGTCGTCTGGCAGCATCGAATTGGGCTACCGGCATGAGACGAAAAAAGATATAGTGGATCCAGCGCAGGGATGCCAACCGATCGTTCCTGAACGATGGACGGCCCGAAACCTGCATCCACGCGGATTTCTTCCTTGCAACAATCACGCCTGCAAGGTCAACAAAAAGTGACCTGCGTTTCACAGAGATACATGGCGCGAAGCACTCTATCTGCAAAGGGGCTAAAGGTCCATCGTGGGGAGCGCCGTTTGTTTCACGGAACTTGACTGGCATGCAAACAACACAACGCGAAAAGTGCTCATTGCAACCGCTACGGACATGGTGAACCCTCATCTCTACTGAATATCGTGGACATGGCCGTACGACTACTGCACGAGCTGGGAGAAGATTCCCACCGGGGTCTCTTTTGCCAGCAGCACTGTTCCACGACGGTATTTCTTGAGCGCCTTTGTGTGTCACACCCGCGAATCCACCTGCGCCTTTTGTGGCGATAGCGGGACCCAACATATTCCTGCTACGCGCTGCCACGAACCGATGCTCCACTTCATTGGTGAGGTTTGAAACTGCCCATGTTTGCACCCGGAGTATTCTCTTTCTCCATTCGATCTTTTGCTGTAGGCGTTTTACCTTTTGCCCGTGTGCTTTTGGACGTTCATATCACGACCCTCACCACACTCGTTTCTTCTTTGGAGTTCTTTGGTTAATGATGCATCTGTTTTCTATTGTCAAGTTGCTTGCAGTGGCAGCTCCAATCGTTGCATCTGTCCTGCCGACCTCTGAAGGACCGCACGTCGAGACGGTACAGCGAGCCACATCTTTTCAGCCTTTGCGACCGATATCACTTCCCGACAACCGAGGAGTCAGGAAACGACAAAACGTACCCGTGGCCATTCCGATTCCAGTCACCTTTGATATCCTCGTGTCCACACTCTGGGGCGAGAGTATACAAGTCGTTGGTTCGACTTCTGAGCTGGGAAGTTGGGACACTGTGAGCGCCGTGTCTCTCACCGCTGCGCAATATACTTCTGGAAACCCACTATGGTCGATTACCGTGGACATAGCAGCGGATACAAAGCTGACGTACAAGTTCATTCGAATCCTTACGGATGGTAGTGTGGAATGGGAAGCGGGTCCTGACCGCACATATACGGTCCCAAGCAATGGAGCTACTGCTGCCGAGATCTCGGCCTCGTGGCAAAGTAGCATAAGCACTACGCAGACGAGTACCGCCACACCAACGCGCTCTGTCTCGACCGCAACTTCTGTGCCAACTGCAGTATGCACGAATGGCCCGACGTCTCGCGGATGCTGGGACAGCCGTTTCTCCATTGACACGGATTTTGACGAGGATTGGCCCAGCACGGGCAGGGTGGTATCCTACGATTTGACCATCACCAACACAACATTGGCCCCCGACGGATTCTCGCGCCCAGTGTTTGCCGTCAATGGACAATATCCAGGTCCCACAATCTACGCGAACTGGGGAGACACCATCAAAGTCACCGTCAACAACCGGATGGAGAACAATGGTACCGCTATTCATTGGCATGGTTTCAGAATGTGGCACGCCAATGGCCAGGATGGCGTACCGGGTGTAACTGTAAGTCATTGTTGAAAGGATGCGGCGAGCGCAAGCTCTAACAAGTACAAGGAATGTCCCATAGCACCCGGAAAAAGCAAGACGTACACCATGACTGCAACCCAGTATGGAACCTCGTGGTACGTTCCTTTCCGCATTGCAATTACATATGCTGGCTTCTAACAGTGCCGCAGGTATCATTCCCATTTCTCTTCGCAGTACGGCGATGGTGTGGTCGGGCCCATAGTGATCTACGGCCCAGCCACCGAAAACTATGACATTGATCTGGGACCCCTACCCATTACAGATTGGTACTATCCGACTGTAATGCGAACAGCCTCGATAGCGATGCATTCCAACGCTCTCGCGCCTACTGCTGACACCGGATTGATAAATGGCACCATGGTCTCCACTTCTGGTGACGGTGGACGTTACTCTCGGACTGTACTCACGGCGGGGAAGAAGCATCGTCTACGATTGATCAACACTGCGGTGGACAATCATTTCATGTTTAGCCTTGACAACCACATGTTCACTGTCATATCTGCCGACTTCGTCCCGATTGTTCCATACAACGCCACCTGGATTTTCATCGGCATCGGCCAGCGATATGATGTGGTGTTCACAGCAGATCAGGAACCCGGCAGCTACTGGTTCCGAGCGCAGTCGCAAGATGGCGCAGGTTGTGGTTCTAATTTCCGTAAGTGACCCACCACTTTTGCARAGTCACCCTCGCTGATTTAGCCCCACAGAGAACCAGAACATAAGGGCTGTGTTCTCATACGAAGGTTTTGAATCTGTGCTTCCCGAGTCTTCTACAACGGGCTATGTGCAGCGCTGCACCGATGAAGCCGACCTTGTTCCTTACTGGAACTCATATGTTCCGCAGGGCGACATCCCGGATAGTCTTTCGGAGCTCAACGTCCATCTTAACCAGTCCACGGGGGCGGATGGAACACTCACGCTGTACTGGCAGGTCAACGATACTCCGCTCCGGACAGATTGGTGAGTTTACTGTTGAGTAGTGGATGATACACGCTGACTTGATGAAATCAGGGCCAACCCCACAACCATGTCTGTTCGAGAGGGCAAGACCGACTTTCCGGACCGTGCCAATGTCATCAAGCTGCCAACATCAAATGTCTGGACATACTGGGTCATGACTCAGGGAGGCGGCGTCCCGTTTGATGTTCAGATTCCCCATCCCATCCATCTCCACGGACACGACTTTTACATCCTGGGCGCGGGTACGAGTGCGTGGACGGATGCAGACAGAGAAGGGCTAAACTACGACAACCCCATCAGGAGAGATGTGGCGATGCTGCCGTCCAACGGATGGCTGGCCATAGCATTCCTAACCAATAATCCCGGCGCTTGGTTGGCCCATTGTCATATTGTAGGTGTCGAGTGCATCTGAATGAAAGGATGTTCATCGCTAACGTCTTCATCTAGGCATGGCATGCGGATGAAGGGTTCGCAGTGCAATTTCTGGAAGCGGCCGACACTATGCTTGACATTGATCCTCTGCCGACGGACTTTGACGAGCAGTGCGATGACTGGGATTTCTACTACAAATCTGCTATGTATCTGCAGAGCGACTCTGGCATATAGAGAGAAGACGACACGAGACGGGTAATGTCCAAGTAATGTATAAAGTCTGCACGATGACGGTACAGATGAGAGTCAATTGACAGAGATGGAGGTCATAGCAGGACGGAGCGACTCCTCAGCTTGGAAGTCGGGAGGCTTTATTAGGCCAGGTGGCACGCCACGGACAATTAATTTTCCGCGCCTATGAGCGTCTGTCTCAAGTTTGCGGGGTATGCTGATCATTGACTCGGAATGCCGCTTCTTTGCACCCGCCGATTCTCCTCCACTATTTAACTCTTATCAAGATGAGTCTGCCAAGGCACCTCTGACCAGGTGATCCCAGGAATCCTCCACAACCCATGCTTGCCACGCCCGGGTCAAACAGACAAGGTATTTGATCCAGACGATCCCCGCTGACCCTCCACTTTCGATCTCGTATATTTCCCTTGGCCAGGCTTTTCGTCAACAGCCAGATTGATGGGTATTGAAATAGGTTCATGCTGCTGCTACACTGGCACAGTTTTTCTCCTTTCCGGTAATTTCTTTGATCTCTGTTCTTTCCCAGCATCAAGCACCAGCGATTACAAATGCTTTCCCGTATATTCATTGCCGGTACGGCGCTTGTTGCATTGAGTGTTTCTGCAATCATCCCTCGACAAGACGCCCAGTGGCCATTTGCTCCTTTCACAACCTCTGGTAGAGATATCTTGAACAACAAAGGCGATGTCGTTACGTATGCAGGAATCAACTGGTCTGGGCACGGCGAGGCAATGATTCCCGAGGGATTGCAGTATCAATCCATCGAGACGATTGTGTCGAGAGTTAAGAGTCTGGGTATGAATGTCATTCGATTGACATATGCCATTGAGGTAGAGCCTTTTCAGCGTGGTCAATGGGATGAACACTGATCGTCAACAGATGATCGACGACATCATTGACAACAACCCAAACTCTACTCTCAAGAACTCTTTCGTCAATGCTTTGGGAAGCGCCAATGKGACTACGGTGTTCCAGGATATCTTGAAGAACAACCCGCAGTTCACCGAGGAGACCACCAGAATCCAAGTCTTCGATGCCGTCGCAGCTGAATGCTTGAAACARGAGATGTAAAAAAAACCCCCATCTCCCTAGGACTACCGATTATCTGACTCGTGGATTAGTTATGTGCATCAAGACAACCACATGAGCAAAGGAGCTTGGTGTTGCAACGCGGACGATGGGAATGCTTGGTTTGAAGGTACATAAGTCTCTTTCTCACTGGTAAGACAGACTTCTCACATCTCACAGACACATACTTCAACACTGCCAACTGGAAGAGAGGAATTGCATGGATGGCCGAACACGGCAAGAACTGGCCCGCAATGGTTTCCGTATCCCTGCGAAACGAGCTCCGACAGCCTGTGGAAAGCTCTCCTGCGAGATCTCGCTATGGCTGGYCAGATTGGTATACCAACGTAATTGATGCTGCCAATGGTGTTAATGCTKCCAATCCAGCTCCTCTGTAAGTGGAATTCCTGCTCGATATCATCATTACGCTGACATGTAGAGTAGGATTTTCTTCTCTGGCTTGAATTACGACACGGACCTCGCAAATGTCACCGCAGGTCTACCCCTCAATGAACAAGGCGATGTTTTTGACATTAAATCATTCTCATACGCCGATAAGATTGTGTTTGAATTGCACAACTATAACAACGGACTCGCGGATTCCAACTGTGCGAATTTCAACATGTATTCTCAAGGTTCGTGCATGAAGAAGCTGGCATCAAGTCAAGTCCCATACATACGCTGATATTTTTGTTCTGTCTAGGATACAACGCAATGGACACAAGCTCCACTTCAACAGCCAAAAATCTGGCTCCTGTACTCATGACCGAGTTCGGATTCTCGCAGACCGAAACCGAATACCTCCGACCGTACGCGCAATGTATCAAGGAGTACGTGACCTCGCTTCGAGGCGGCTGGATGGTAAGTGCGTGCGGTGGAGACCGAAGTATCTTAAGCATGGAAGAGGACAGTTCCTGACTGATATCAATTCATATAGCAATGGGTCATCTCTGGCTCGTATTATATCCGACAGGGCCAGCAAGATTACGATGAGACGTGGGCGATTATGAATCATGACTGGTCGGATTGGCGATCGCAAACGGTTGTTGATGAGTATCTAAGGCCGTTTGTGAGCGAGACTTTGGGGAATTGAGTAGTTCGGCGGTGGAGGTTCGACCGACTCAACATGCTTATTCAAGCGTGGGTATGTAAGATGGGAGATGTCGTCGGAAGTTCGGTTGGTCTGGTCTGTCTGTCGCAGACTCGCAGTCTCGTAAGGGCAACCGACGCAAGGGCCTGGGCTGCGGCATGGTCGGGAAAAGAACAGCTTCCATGGTCCATGTCCATGTTCATCGGTCGGGGCAGTCCGTGATGAGCACATCTACCGAGCAAGGGCTGTAATCGTGTCGGGATGTGGCTGGTGGCTGGTGGCTGGTGGGTGGCTGATGCTGCCAAGATTGCCGTAGCTGCCGGTACCTGATGCATGGATTTCGGCGGCAGAGTTGTTCCCATTCATCATCATGACCGAAGTCACCGTCGTCTCAACGATTGGTTCACCTGCGTGCACAACACTGTCGGAGTGTCGATGGAGATTATCCTGGCATGGCATGACATGACATGACATGCCATGACAATTCACTTGTTCGCTGCACGAAGACATATTGTCTGCTGTCTTCTTGCTTGATGTCAGCTGGAACATGCACAGGGGACTACCTCCAGTACAACGCTGGGCTACATCTATATTGATCGTGTGCCAGGCAGAGAGTCTTAAAATACGCACAAACAGCTCGCGAGAAGGGAAGAATGAAGATGATGTTTCCGACAAGGCAGATGGCACATGTACAGTGCCTCCAGACATGAGAGGCCGCCAATCTAACTTCACATTCAAGACAGATAGATGGAGGCCCTCCCACGCGTACAGCTAATCTTATGAGGCGGACTACACTCCGCACCCTTGATGTGCAAGCAAGTAAGCAAGCTGATGACCATTCCGTTCTAGACACATCGGAGACAGCGAGACAGCATGACTAGCACGCGGATCTGTCTCTTTCGTGCTCTTCTCGGCTGGATCGGCTGAGACTCCTCTATACTTTGGTAGAACGCGGCTCGTGGGTGCTACGTTCCACTTGGATATGTCAAKACGCTGTACGCTCGGCACTGACGTGTCACGACTTACCGGCAACCCATGTAGATAGGGACTGACCGATGCGACTGTGGCTGTGGCTAGTACGAACGACAAACGACGCGGCGACCTTGTTAAATCATGTCAGCGAATCCTCTCGACTATAAGGTTTTCATGGCCATGCCCTGGCGTGGAATACTGGGACTACGTCGGACTTTGTGAGCTTCCACAGGAACACAGTTCCAGTCGAGAAGTAATCCCGACTATGTACTATCTACGGCCGAGGTGGGGTTCACCTCTTCGCCAATGATGCTTGAGTCTCTTGATCGGCACAAGCACCACCTCTTACAGCAACAAGCTTCGGTGTCCCCGCCGTATCGGGCAGGTCAGTGTTCAGCCTCGCGTCTAAATGCTAATCTACGATGCAACTCCGTCATAATAAGCATTAGAGTGCTGGTCGGGCTGGGATCACGCAGGTCTTGTTTATAACCCTCGGATCGCCGCCTGTTTCTTCTGCTCCTCCACCGGATTTTCGCCATGCATTTCCTTCAGAGTGTTGCCGCGTGTCTTGCGCTGGGAACGTTGACCGGGGTTGGCGCCAGCCACCCAAGCGACGTCTTCAAGCGAGCCAAGAAGTCAGTAGCCAACAAACGTTTGAACGTTGACCCGATAAACGAGGCAACGGCTCGCCAATGCACATGCTAAACGTGAGGGACTTTGCAGGTATGAGCAGAAGCCTCGTGTGAGAGCTGCGCCACCTGTCGCTGCCCCGAAGCTGGCAAAGCGTGATGTCCCTTTCCTCACCGACAAGACGAAGTCCTTCTCCGTCAACGGCACTGGCATTCCTGATGTCCCTTTCGATATTGGTACAAGTTATGCTGGTCTGTTGCCAATCTCGGACTCTCCCGATGAGACGAGAAAGCTTTACTTTTGGTTCTTCCCGACGACGAACCCAGAGCCAACCGAAGAGATTACATTTTGGTTCAATGGAGGTCCAGGTAAGTTTGGATAACTTGGCATCAAGAGACATAGGAGCTATGATTGCTCTCCGCCATCCCAGGCTCGCTCTCTGCTCATTTGGTGGCAGTTGGGCGTTTGAGGCAGGGCATGTTCTGAGAGATGTTATCATTAGAGAGTCCATCTTCACTTGGCTAACATATAATCCTTCTTTGCAGGTTGTAGCTCTCTCTCTGGCCTGTTGACTGAGAACGGACCGTTCACGTGGGGTAATTGGGACAATGCCTTGTTGGTAAAGGCAATTGCTAATGGCTTTGATTGATTACTTCAGAGGCCGGTACTCTCGCTCCCGTTCAAAACCCCTACACATGGGTAAGACATGAAGAGCCAAAGGGCTGTAGACGAGTCGTAGCTGTTCTTTGRGGAATGCTGGGGCTCTATCTGCATCGACAATCTCGGAGACATTGCTGATCTCTCTGCGGCCGTAGGTGAATTTGACGAACATGGTATGGATTGAACAGCCGATTGGCGTCGGATTCACACAGGGTAAGTCACGCCGAACAAGAAGTTTCTGCAAGAGAAAGGGCTACGATACTAATCAGTCACCGCAGGAACGCCGAACATCACCAACGAAGTCGAGCTCGGCGAGCAGTTTGTTGGATTCTACAAGAACTTCATGAAGACGTTTGACCTTCAAGGCCGCGACATCTATCTCACCGGAGAGAGTTATGGAGGCTACTATGTTCCATACGTTGCAGATGCAATCTTGAAAGAGAACAGCACCGACATGCCTCTAGCGGGCATTGCTATCAATGACCCCATCATCGCAGATGGCACAATGCAGCAGGTTTGTACTTTACACCATCAAATCGGCCAAATAGAAGCTAACGTCATGTGATGTTTTTAGCAAACCGTCATCTATGACTATGTTGAGTACTGGAACAAGCTTCTATACCTCAACGAGACCTTTGTGAACGTCCTCAAGGAGCGGAATGATGCATGTGGCTACACCGATTTCATGGACAAATACTTCAAGTTCCCTCCGCCCAACGAGAAGTACCCGGTTCTCGCCGATCCATACGAGGACGAGAACGCGACTTGTGCTCAGTTTGACAATGCCTTGGAAGCCATCCTCCTGGTCAACCCATGCTTCAACCTATATCACATCACTGAGACATGCCCACATCCTTACAGCCAGCTCGGCATTGTCAACTCGGGAGACTACACACCACCAGGTGCTGAAGTCTACTTCAACAGAACCGACGTGCAAAAGGCGATCAACGCTCCAGTCGGAACCAACTGGGAGCAATGTTCAAGCATCAATGTCTTTGGATTGGAGGGCAACAACCAGTCGATTGGCGATACCAGCTTGGGCCCCGCTCAGAACGGTGTGCTGGAGCATGTCATTGAATGCACCAATAATGTCATTATTGGATCAGGTGAGTCTCTAAAAACGAGAATCATACGGATCTGCCTAATTCAGTTATAGGAAACCTCGACATGCTATTGAGCACCAATGGAACTCTGCTCGCCATCCAGAACATGACCTGGAATGGTCAGCAGGGTCTTCAGGAGTAAGTTGATACCCTCAAATTCTCTAACTCGGMGAGAGAATTGGCTGACATTATCACTTTAGATATCCCGGCAAAGAATTCTACGTGCCCGATCACCCGGAATTTAACGGCGGTGCTCTTACCGGCTCAGGACTTCAAGGGTACTGGGGCACCGAGCGAGGTCTGACTTTCTACCAAGTTCAACTGGCCGGCCACGAGCTTCCTGGGTTCACTGCGGGCGCTGGATATCGATCCATCGAGCTTCTGCTTGGAAAGATCAAGTCCTTGTCTGAGCGAGGAAGTTTCACTACGCAGTCGGGTAACTTCACGGCGTCTGGAAATCTTACGGGCGCCACGGAGATGTATCACCTGTGACTATGAGCAGTCATATAAGTTAATGTCATAGTGGAAGAGGGCGATCATGATGGAATGAATACTCGACGGCTTCTTTTGCCCCTCGTGTTGAAATTGTAACATACGAAGGGCAGAGGCATTCGCTGAGGGCTGTGGACTTTCATGGTCGTTTCTTCTGGTACATAGTCTTGATCGGATCTTATGCCACAGAATGAATTCCACCWTATTGCCCTCACGCTTCGACGAATCGCGACTTATCTTGTGAAATCATTTGACAGCCTCGGAGCAGGTCAATTTTTAGGCTCATTAGTCATGGTTCCACGCACTTCACTTTCCATCTTCACCTACCTTACCTGTTACATCATTCATCCATTCGAACCCGGGTCATCCCTTTGCACAACTCGCATCAAGCCACAAAGGCCACAACATCTGGTATCTGAGAAGTCGTAGCCCATAAGACTTGTCTCCCTCAATCTGAATCCAAATCAATGACGTATTGCGAATGCTCCTCCTCAACCGCTCTTTGATACTCGCTTCCATCGCAAAACTCACCACAAGCCAGTATCACAGACAAAGCATACATCACCCCTTCCACACCACAGCCATGTCTTGGATGGATTCCTGGTCTCGGCCTTCAGCCAACAGCAAAGTCCCGGCTCCCCTCTACCTCACAGGCGAAGATGTACCGTATTGCCACACCTGTGGGCGGGTGATGAGTACCAAGAAGACCGACAGCAAAAAGAAAAACAGTAACAATGTTGTCAAGTATTGCAGTGACAGATGTCGAAATCGAAAACCTGGAGCACTGGATCGAAAAATTGAACATACCGTCGCTAGTCTACTTAATGGCGAGGATGATGCTGGACTGGATCAAACTCTGGCGAGGACGAGAGCCGTGAAGGGGGACCCCAGGTTGATTGTGACTTGTGATGAAATCGAGGCGATTGTATTCGGAAGTCGATTCGATCCGGAGAGGACATCGGGACGGAGGAAGAACCGGAGAAGTCGTGCTATTGGCGAAAAGTCGGAGTGGAAAAGTGTAGATATGGAAGACCCAAAGGAGAGTGATGAGGATGATGGTGATTATAGTGATGAAGACTCCCGCTCATCCACACATTCCGAAGTTGGTGGCGTGCGGGTGCGGTTGCCACAAGACATTGCGGAAGAGAATTTCAGCGCGATGGGTGGCGAGAGGGGTGCAAAGGAGAAGATTGTAGAGAGTGAAGAGGATCTGGCTCGGAGGAGGGCGGGCGCGAAGAGGGCAGAGGAGAGGGAAATGGTTCGGCGGGCTGTGAGGAGAATTGTGATTTTCGGAGTGGAGGTCCCGAGAAGGGAGGAGAGGAAGGGAGGCGCGAAGTCTGAGGGTGGGAAGGGTGCATCGAAGAAACATAAGAAGCTTCAGGCAGAGGAGGAGGAAGTGGAGGAGAAGGATACGGAGATGAGGAAGGGGGAGGCTTTGATGGCTGGGATGGTCGTTGAGCCTTCTTTTGCAAAAGGAAACTGGTCGGTGCGGTGGCGAGACTGAGAATTGTGCCTGATCGCTGAGAGATTGAGACTTCAATCGTTGGGAGGCATTCTGCTGGTAAAGAAAGGCTGAGGGACCATGTTGGATCCGCGATTCCCGTGTGAGACCCAAGAACTCGTCAAAACGATCTTCCTCGGAACTTGATGGGAGAAGGTCTTGTCACTCGGAAGGGGAGTCCATTGCTCACGATGCTAGACTAAAGCGAGGCGGTCCACAAACATGGAAGAAGCGTTAAGAACCAAAATAACCAGAGAAATCATCTGCTGTCATAGCTGCCTGGTCTACTCTACCCATTGACCAGCACGGGCGGTGGAGATCATGCTTCATCACAAGAAGAAYGCAAGATGTCGTTGCTTGTCTCATGCATGTCAGCACCCCGCTCGCACTGCCTACTTTCCCGCAGACTCCTCCACTTCCGTCTCGCAGATATGATGACAGGCAATCTTCCTGCACAAGATATCGAGTCTTCTTACATCAATTATTGCATACCCCATGCCATCAGTGGATATTGACGTTACACTGAGGCGAGCATACTAGCCCGTTGGGCCATCTAGAACGTCAGAACTGTGTTCCTCGATCTTGTACATCTCGACAACCTTCCCGGCATTCTCTGACGACTACATGAGCTTCTGGTCATCGGTGCACAGTCCGCAGCAGATTCCCCCAGCCAGGATCCCAATGACCATGACCATGACGGTATTACCAGCATTTACACGGCATCTGCCGTGCCCGCCAGTGCCCACTTTGGTAAGCATATGCATATTCCAATGCTCCGTTGCATTGGCCCCCAGCGATTATCCATCAGCTGTGCTGCGTCCAAGCACAAGGTGCATCGACAAGCGTCACGGGCAGAAGCATCAGCAGGAGGCATCAGCAGAGGTCATCATCAAGAGGGCATCAGCATAAGATGCAGACCTTGTCTCGAGAGAGAGCATCTTGTCAAATCGAAATCTTCTCTTCCATCGACACGCCGAACATCAACATGGCTCCCCAAGAAAAAACCATTCCAAGTGCGATATACACGCCCCTGAATGCAGCCGAACAGGAAATCCGCTTGATAACCATTGCTCCATCCTCGCTGGATTCCGCAGTACGAGTAACCCTACGAACCGTTCCTCATGCATTGGTCAAAGGGAAATATCACTGTTTGAGCTATGCTTGGGGCAACAATGACGATCCCATGCCAATCATGATCAATGGACATCGGAGTCTAGTCCGCTGCAACTTGTATTCGCTGATCCGTAGACTGCGAGCCTCGAAGAGAGCCACTGATATTTGGATCGATGCTCTCTGCATTAATCAGGATGATAAAGAGGAGAAGGCGAGCCAGGTGTACATCATGTAGGTGCGGTCAATTCTTGGAGAATCTCCTGTCGAAGCTCACACATCTCCCAGGCAAGCTATATACTCAGAGGCAGCTGGAGTCCTCATCGGTCTCGACGATAGCCGATCGCAGATTATGGCGGATATTCCGGGTCAACATGCACTGGCGGCAGCCACTCTCCAGGGACTAGCCGATGGCTCTCATCTCAATGATCTGGCTTACTTCGCGGCCCAACCCCGTTCCAACAAGGCCTTTCGAGAAGTCTCCAGCAGCTTCGGACAGATTCTCGATTCAAGATGGTTCGGCAGGACTTGGGTCGTGCAAGAGACATGTCTCGCAAAGAAAGCCATCTTACTCTTCCCATCGGGAGAACTAGACTGGGAAGTCTTCGAGAAAGCCTTTGTGAAATGGAATCAACATTCCAGAGAATGCTGCCAGAAATTCACAAACACGCTGAGTGATGATTTGGTCGACGCCTGCAATCGCATGTATCTCCATGTCAAATGTATCGCTTACACACGCAATGGTCTCAAAAGCGACCAGCAACACATTACGGAACCGATGCTCAACTATCAACATCTAGAACTATCGGATCATCGAGATAAAATATATGCTTTTCGGGGATTACATACAGAACTCACCCTACCTCTCCCAGAACCAGATTATGGATCCAACGAGAAAACTTTCATGGATTTCGTACTCTGGTATTTGGAAGATAAACAGTCACTCCTCATCCTTGGCTTCGATATGTGTTTTGGAGAAGTCGCAAATTTGCATCTCCCGAGTTGGGTGCCTACATGGCCTACATTCACCGCCGAGCAAGGAATTGAGAGGGGCAATCTCGCAAAAGCTAGGGGCAAGTTTCTTGATTGTTATAACGCTGCCGCGGGTCTGAAGATGGCCTATCGATGGAATGATTCACAACGCAATCATCTACAACTGAATGGTTTCAAAATCAACGACAAAATCATCGCCGTATCCGAGAACCACTTCTCCGGAAACGAGAAATTCCCCGACCGACTCGAGTTGATGAAAACCTGGTATCAATTCACATACGAAGAAGAACTATCCTCCTTCCAAAACCTCCCAACAGAATTCTGCATAACAATCCTAGCCGGTATTATCCTCAACGACCCCAAGACCGGAGGAAAACCCCATCCCCTCCACGATGAAAACGACCTAACAATCTCCGAATTAAAATCCACTTTCACAGGGATGGAACGTCAAGGTTCTCAATTTCGATGTACAGCCTCCCAGAAAATTTTGATACATTCTCAGAATGTTGCGCTTTTAGACCGCGTTATGTTTCGCACTGAAGAGGGGCGTATGGGGATTGGACCGAGCGGTGTGAAGCCCGGGGATGAGATTTTTGTTTTGGGAGGGGGGAGTGCTCCGTTCGTTTTGAGGAGGGTGGATGATGCGGATTTTTTGGGATATCGACTTGTGGGGCATGCGTATGTGCATGGGATTATGAATGGGGAGGTTGTGGTGCATCATGGTGGTGGACAGTGGGTTGACTTGGTCTAACCAGCGTTTCTTGGCGCGGTGTGGTGCAACGATGCACACTGCAAGCGTTTGTTCTGAGATGGGATATCATTTACTTGTGATAAGTAGTTAGTAGTAGTAGAATATATGTGCGTTGACTATCTATCCCGGCAACGAAGCCAGCATATGCCATGGAGAAAGAATTCCACGTAATCGAGAGGACGGGATGGATGGATGGCACTTTCCATTCCCGAAGCCCAACAAAACAGCACAAAAGAAAGCACAATCACCAAGCAAATCTTTGATCCCTATAAACCTAACTAACCTTCCAGCACCCCATTCGTTCCACCTCTGTATGAACAGGCTCGCGCCTTCCAACAATCTAACCCTCCCTCACCTCCTCCACCGACTACCTTCGACTTAGCCCTTGGTATGCATGGACTTCAAGAAGGCTACTTATTTCCATGCGTCGTATCTGCTGCTGGTTTCTTCTTCCCCCAACTCGGTGGAGACTTCACAGGAGTCTGAAAATCAAGCCGTCCAATATCATCTTCCTTGTTCGTAGCAAGGGGGTCCTGGTTATTCTTCGAATTCGACGCATCGATTCCCTCGTCTGGCTTGGATGCCTTTGTATCGGGATTCTTGGGCTTATAGGGATATATCAGCAAGAAAGGTTTCTTGGTTGGATATTCGACTTACATCTTTCACATTGGTGGAGTCATCCTGCTCTTGCTTGCGAGAAGAAGATGATGATGCCGTGCTTGAATGAGTGAGAGCTCCAACAGGTTTGTCTTTGATAGGAGTTGAACTTCGTAGATTGGTGGGTGTTTTGGGCGATCTCTCGTCTGTCGCTGGGGTTTTCGGCATGGTTCTTGGAAACAGACTGCTACTACTGCTGAGTGAGTGAGTAGGAAGAAGAGAGGTGAAAAAAGCCCCGAACAAGAATCGAGTCATATACAACGATGAACAAAAGCACCAGCTACGGGGTACCTTCCACTGCTTTCTGGTCTGGTCCGCTGACACAAATGAACGAAGAAGACACTCATCTACATCGTTCCGTGAAAAGGTTTCCACACCGATGTTCTAGTCGTTCAGCATGTCCTCCTATCCCAGGATCTAGAATCAGCCCGAGGCTGCGTTGAGGGACGCATGACCTCGTTCAACTACTGCCAACTCACACCTCCTGCTTCCACACACCGGTCCTTGAGGAGAGTGGGCGGTAAACAGTCTGTAATCTGGAGCTCTCTGATCGGCCCTTCTGTCTACTTCACGGTCAGCTTGGCTGGAGGTCACGAAGGCTGCGTTCTTGCGCCGGTTTTGGTGCAGTCGAAGATGGCTTGCAACTGGTGATCAAGCTCTGGGTGGTCAATTACCGTGAACAAAGTAAAGGATCGCTTCGATGGCGTGACATGTTCATTGGCTGAAGTCGCGAACGAGTCACCCAATACTAGACTCCAGCTCTTGTCTCCAGGCTTAACATGCAAGTACTGGGAGGTATTCGCTGTGACATCATGACCAGACAGCAATGTGACTTGAACAGAGAGCAGTCAGTACCGGTGACGGACACTGGCTGTTCATCGCATATGATAGCAAAGTCGCCACTCCAAATGTAGCCGAGCAGTGTGCTAAGCGACCTTCTCAGAGTGGCAGCSCTTAGATCCCTGTGGTGCCAGATCGCAAGCCTGGAAAAGGGTAGATGTAGCTGCATAGTCGTCTGATTCGTGGAACGTGACGTTGATTTACACTGCAAAGCCTGAGAGTTGTTGCCTTGATGTGTTCGCCAGTCCAAGATAGTTGTTGACCGTCTTTCTCTGTGCTGTGCTGGATTCTTATTCGCCCCAATGTGTTGAGTATTCATGCGAAGGTCATGTTTGTTGATCTCCAATCGGCTTGAATGGCAGTTTCGAAAATACCAAAGCCATGCATGCCAGCTCGGTCCGGAAAAGCCCTATCGTTTAGATTGACCGATTCCGCTGAGGAAAGAGGAGCGGTCAAACAACGGGGCAAAGCCTGCCTGTCTTGGCTCTGTTTATGAATAATAGTAGGAGTATCAAAGGCAGACAATCTACGCTCTTACAGATCCAATCGAGCCACAATGAATGGAGTGCAATCAAGACTGCCCATGAAGCACCACACCTCACGGAGGCTCCACGTGGCTGATCGGGATCATCGTGCAGACCTTTTATGCCCATACATATAGATCTTTATGGGACCTGTGAGACGAAGTCATCATACCTTGATCTAGGCCTCGGAGGCTTGAGGCGGAACGGTCGTCGTGGCGTTCTCAGGGCGGTCTTGGTACTTCTAATGCTTCTAGACATGAATCACTCCACAAATCCATGGAGAATGAGCCCCGAATGGTGGCATGGAGTGAAGTGACGATGTATGTGTGTTGTGGTGATCACCATGAGAGGAAGAAGACGGGAAGGTTTTCAAAGTCTTGGCAACGGGCCAGCAAAAACCATCCCAGCCTGTCGGATCACGGCCCCTTCCCGTTTCAGACGTTGCACAACTGACCACCACCTCTTTCCTTCCTTCCTTCCAGTCTTCCAGAAGATCCCTCGTCAACCCCTTTTCGACCTCTCTCAACTATGCGTGGAAGGGATGAGTCTCAACGGCTTCTTGATCTGGACATGGCATCACGCCAAGTCTCTTCCGTTGATGAATCTCCCTGCTGCATGGCCACAGGCTTATGAAGGATACGAAACGTTTGAGACCACATCTTCGAGWCAGCTCCACGCATCCATCTCCGCTTCATCATGTTCATCACGGGTAGTCGTTCCTGCAATCTTGGGCTGGGCCGGCGTTGGACTCCGATTTCCTGGGGATGACGATGGCCGACACCCGCCGGCCATTATTCACGCCACATGGCGTGCCAGT
Source organism: Ramularia collo-cygni (assembly GCF_900074925.1). Taxonomy (NCBI): domain Eukaryota; kingdom Fungi; phylum Ascomycota; class Dothideomycetes; order Mycosphaerellales; family Mycosphaerellaceae; genus Ramularia; species Ramularia collo-cygni. The sequence goes on from NW_019716261.1 coordinate 763,141, forward strand.
TCCATCCATTCATCTCAGTCCCATCTCATCCGAACTTGTGGGAATTATCATCCACCCGCCTGTCTCTTGGCTCCCTTGGCCAAATCACCACTTCTGCTCTGGCCCTCGCGGATCTCAACCCTGCATTCCTTACCGTACCTGAGTCTTTTCGTATGTCGAATCGTGCTCTTGACTCCCGGTCAGTCCYAATGTGACTGTCGCATGGCGTTCGCCCGTCCGTCTGTCTGGCACTGGCACAGGGGTGACATGAGCACGGCATTATCTGCTGCTTGTAAGTGTTTCGCTGCGTAACCACCATGGTTGGTATATATCTTCCCACGCCATGTTGATTGCATTTCTTGGTATTCACACCTCTCATCCAACCACCCACACCATCTCCGACACCCTCGTCATCAGAGTAGGACGGCAATACTGAGAAGGTCGTGCACTGGGACGCCTCTCAAAGCCTCACCACCTCTTCCCCAAGCCCAAGTGACCAACATGTACAAATCCTTCCTACTCATCGCGCTGGTCGCACAGTCATTAGCGGCTCCAACACAGTCAGCACACAACAACAGCACAGTCGAATATCCAAGACAAGCATCCATATTACCCCAACTGAAACGAGCCACACTCCTGGCGAATGTCACCCAACCCTCCATTGACCGAGATTCATGCGGATCTTCCCGAATAGGCAACCGTGTGTTCTGGACATGTCGAGACACCCTCCGTTATGACCCTCTTTCCATGAAAGGTGTGCTTCCTCTTGCCGCCAATACCGGGGGATGGTCGGACYTCACGCCTTCAGGACCGCTGATCTCGAGCGGTAACAATGCTGTCGGAGTTGCCTCTACCGGGAACAACAGCATCCACTTGATGTATGGAACCGACCCAAACAACTTGGTGCCCTACTTTCCCTTTCAGACAGACTCGTGCCCGCCGGCAGGAGTCTGCGCAGATGGATCCCGCTATGTAGTCTGGCCAAATCAACCTCCTCTCATCACAGAGTCAAACTCGAGAAGTGCTGTCGGATACTCTTGGATCGCCAAAGTCAGTCCCTCATCCCATCTCCATCATGGAACTACACACACTAACCCCATTTTCAGGAGCGCCTGAAAGGTCTCTCCTCCCTAACTCCTCAACCAGCCCACACTCTCTACAAACTAACCTGGTCCTCGACTCAATCCCGCACCTCCCTCCCAAAAATCTCCACCATCTCCTCCAACTTCTGGAAACCCAACGAGATCGGTTTCGGCCAATACGGCAGCGTCATACGCAACGGATACGCATACCTCTACGGCCAACTCCCCAACACAGGCGGCACAGTCCTCGCGCGAGTTCCCACCTGGGCGGTGGGGAACCGTTCCGCATACCGCTACTGGGTAAAAGGACGATGGACGACCACGGTGCCGAAAATCACCGACACGTCAAATGTCATTCCCAACGCCGGGACAGGCTGGCAGGGCACTTTCTATTATTCTTCCGCGTTTCAAGCGTATATCTGGATCGGGCAGCAGTTTATGAATCCCGTGGCAGATTTCTGGATCACGACGGCAAAGCATCCACAGGGACCTTGGGTGAAACCTTATATGCTTTGGTCTGGGAAGAGTGGGGATGGATTTGTGGGTGCGTATACGCTGCAGGCGCATCCTTCTATGCTGCCGAGTTTGACGGCGACGGAGAGGGGGATTTATGTTTCTTGGTACGTACGAGCAAGGTGTACATGTATTGGGAAGTTTTGAAGGTTTCTTCCGAGACATGTCATGCCTCTCTGCCCATGTTGGAAAGTGTCCTAGACATCGCTGACCTTTTTGTTCTTTCCTTTATAGGACACAACAGTGGAATCCGGCGACTTTGCCGACGTATGTTACGCCGTTGGCATATTTGGAGTTTCAATGATTCTGCATGAGAGGGTTTTTGGATGAGGGAATGAGGGCAGGACCCGATTACGAAGAACGATTTGCATGATACCCACGGATGATGTATTCATATGAACTTATAGAGTGTACGAGGAATAATTTACTTAACGGATGAAGAATGCGCGAGAAATGTGATGTGGATTGATATGTGGTTCGAAGATCTGAATGAACTATACAATAGCCTTGTCTCCGGGCACGAACACCTAGACTAATAAGGTATTTATCTAGAAGTGCTGGGAAAGATATGATAGAAGAACTTATCGGAACAGGGCTCATTATGCTCTATCTCTAGGAAGCGTCATCTCATACATCATTGAACCGAAGGCGACTCCTAACCTCAGCCTGTACAACCCAACCGATTTTCACATTCCCACACTCGTCTATTATCCAGCAAGTCTAACCGCACAAGATTCTAAAATCTAAAGTACTCGGTCAAAAGCATAACATCATCCTAAACCACACTCCAAGTCAGCCAAATTAAAAAACCAAGGGAGGGGAGAGAAAGAAAACAAGCCCTCAAAATCGAGACGAGACGAGACGAGACAAACTCACCGGATCAATCCTCCTCCTAACCTCCTCAATCCTCCCCAAATTCCCCCCAAACAACCTCTCAACCCGATTCCCCATCTTCATAGCATAATTCGGATACAACAACAACCCATCAACATCCTGTCCCTCCCCCTTTGCCGTCTCAGCAATAACCCTACAACTCTCCAACATCGCCTCCCGCCAAAACTCATCTTCCTTAACATTTTCCCAAGAAAAAAATAAAAACAACGGCAGCGCATTATCCCCATGCTCCCACGCCGCACTTTTCGCGAATTGCGAATATGCCAAAAAAGGCTCCACGTCAAAACTTATAAAAGTCCCCGAATGCAAAAGAGATTGTCCACCCCAGAATTTCGTCTGGTTGGCAATTTGATCCATTACCCCAGGCGTGAAAGCTTGTAGGGAAAGAGTATTGAATGCTCCGCGTTGATTAGCTTGTAAGTTTGAAACTCCGAGACTCTGGACAAAATCATTGAAAGATTGTTCTTTGAGACTGCCGACGTTGAACATGCTAAAGGGGTCGTAGGAGGGGATTCCGTCGTAGTAGGCTAGGAGGATGTTGGTGGGGATTGCTCCTCCGAGGAGGGAGTTTATTGTTGGGATGATTTGGGCTTTGGGGTCGTGGTTTGAGGCGCTGAAATTTGCTATTGCGGCTGTGAATTCGGCTGTGCTCATGTGGGTTATGAATTTTGTGTCGGCGTAGATTTTTGGGGGGCGGGGGACGGCGAGGAGTCTGGGTGTGGTGATTGTTATGGTTAGTGAGTTGGTTCGTCAAGGTATGCTCCATCGATCGATCGATTGATCAATCAACGACAACATGCCCTTTTAGCTTGTGGGAAGGTACTGGGAGGTAAGAGAGGAGAGTGCACAAACCTGAAATTGTAAACAACCCCAAAACTATTCCCACCCCCTTTAACAGCCCAAAACAACTCCTCATTCACCCCCTCCGAAGCCCTCGTCAAAGTCCCATTAGGAAGCACCATATCCACCGAAATCAACGTATCACCCGTCAAACCATATTGATTCGTCAACCAACTAAACCCTCCCCCACCCGTAATAAACCCCCCAATCCCAGGCCCCGGAACCCTTCCCCCCACAACATTCACGGTGGAAGAATCCAATTTCTTATAGACGTCCGCCCAGGAAATCCCGCCTCCAATATCCACGTAAGCATTATCGGGGGAAACGACGACGTCTTGGAAATTTTTCAGGGAAATGTGTACGCCGGGGGTGGAGGAGAAACCTTGGTTGGAAGCGTGGCCGGAGCAGGAAATGGCGAATCTGATGCGGCCTTGTCCGAGGATTTTCATGGCTGTGGCGAGATCTTGGGGGGTTTTGGGGGTGTAGATGCATGCGGAAGGTTGGGAGGAGGTGGTCATGTAGTGATGGCTGTTGGGGGTGAAGGGGAGGAATACGACGTCGAAGGAGGAGGAGGCATTGTTGATTATTTTTTGAATGGTTTGACAGGCGTTGAATTCCGTTCGGTTGGTGGTTGTTATTGCTGCGAGACCGAGTTCTGTGTTGCTGAGGGTGTTGTTGAAGGTCTCTGCGAGGATATCATTTTGTGCAAAGGTTGTTGTGATCCCTATAGCCAAGGAGAGGCTGTAGAATGTCAGTTTGACCATGACGATGATGATGATGATAATGATGATGTTAACGATAGTGGTGAGGGATCTGCAAAGGAAAGATGGAGGGATTGCATGATGTTATWTCATCATACATCCCACACGCCTCGGTTCGATGCATCGCTTTGCAGCTCCACCACCGACTCACACGAGGTCTGTTACGAGGTAGATGCAGCAAGTCTAGCCAGACAAGTTTCCAAACTCGTTCTAGCTCTTTTGATGAGCAAGGCAAGGCTAGGCTTGTTTGGGTGTTGCAATRGTTAGCGAAAACCTTGCAATGGCAGCTTGAAACGACGGTAGTTGATGGTAAGCAGGGTTCATGACTAGTCGATCATGTCTGGCCTCTCGCACTTTTTTAATTCATCGACGTGGACTTTTACCTCCCTCCTCGCTTACTTATCGTCCTCGTATATTTGACATATACCCTAAATAGATGAGAAATATGCATCTAGCGTACACCCATCCATTTAATCAGCATTTCACAGAAAGCGTAACCGGCAATGAATCCATCTTCACGAGATCCAAAAGTAAAAAAAAACAACCAACCCAATGAAGCACCGTACTAAGCCCTATAGAACTACCCGCCAAGCCTTCCCGATATGACATAACACAAGACAAGGATCTCCTGACTGGCAAGTTTGGAACTTCACACACTTTTCATCTAAACAGAGACAAGAAGAGAGACAGAAACAAACATGCAACATGAAGAAAAAAAACGGAGTTGAAATGAGAATATGACCACTTCATGACCATTTCATGACGACTTCCTCACCACTTTCATCTGCCCTTCTGAAATTGTCTTCCGTCGGGAATCCTCCTCAGCCTCGCGACTAAGTCTTAACCCCTCTCGAGGCATCCGCTATGTAGATTCCCCACCCCAGCGCCGTCGCTAAACAGTAAAAACAGCAAAACACACGCTTTGCTTCAGACCCACGTCCTCTGCGGGAAAAATGCAATCTTCACCCCATCCATCCACCCACATTTATTCATTTGCAATCATCTTTCTTGATCGTCYACCATCCCAACTCTCTCGAAAGTTGCCTTCTCAACCTCTCGCTGATCCATAGAAACCCCCTTCATAACCACCGTCTGCCTTCGCACTACCCCGGGTGGAGAAGTGCACTTTGATTCATAGCAAACTTTCCCATACCGCCGTCTGCCTTCGCATCACCCTTGGAAGTCTCTTGATTTCTTCCCCCAAGACATCCCTTGATTCATTTCGTGGCCCGTCCTTTATCGACTCGCGATCAACTCGAGTGTCCTACRCACCCGTTGATCCAGGGCTCCCCTTCGGACTAGGACTGGGTCCAGGACTGGCATTGGCGCTCGCAGGCTTGCTCGCGCTCAATTTGAGCGTCAGCTTCTTTTTAGGAGGTGGGGGAGCCATCGAAGAAGCACCGCCGCCATTCGAAAGACTTGGCGCCGGCGGACTAGCGCTCAAGCTGGTGATTCCCTTGGACGGCTGCGACGATGGCGCCGTGAGACTCGTCAACGAAGCTGGAGGGGGACTACCCGCAAAGGCCGTCGGAGAAGCCCCGGTCGGAGTGAACCCGCTGCTCGGGAACGAAGGGGATGCGGACACATCTCCTCCTCCAAAACTCCTGAAAGCACCAACATTCAAATTCGGAGGTGGAGCGGTGAAAGTGCTGACGCTGGTACTCTTAGGAACGGGAAGGCTTGGAGTTCGAGCCTTGAATGTGATGAGCTTGTAATTTGCAGGTGGATCTAGCTTGGGCATGCGTCCCTCTTGAGCCGGAGCATCGATGATGGCCTGRGCGCGCCTCGAAGCGGAAATGCCAAGGTTGAAAATGACCATCTTCTTTCCTGGTTTCATTGTAGATGGCGTGGGTAGCWTGACCTTCTTCACAGGCATTGGCGAGGCTGCGGAACCAGCGTTTCCACTTGGGGCGGACCCAGCGCTCGAACCATTGGTGATCTTGATCGTCTTTGGAGTTCCGCCATTCGTGGCGCCCAGATCAATGGACTGCTTCCTCTTGGAGCCTGCAAGCAGATTGAGCTTGATACCAGACTTGGGTGTACCTGTGCCTCCTGAAGTCGACAAGCCATGCCCACTTGTTAAAATGCTGAGAGCTGGAGGAGCAGGCGGTGGCATTTGAGCTGGACCGTGAGATTGCACTTTCGTGAGGTCCTGCCCAACGCGGGAAATCTGATCCTGCAGAGCAGCTGCTTTTTCAGCGCTGCGCTGGTTCCGCATGGCTGTGACACCGTCGGAGAGAGGACCAGAATAGCGTAATTTGAGGACCTCAAGACCCTCGTAGTCTTCCACATCCAGCCCGAGACAAGGCCTAGTGCGGAACGGGCGATTGACATCCTGATAGAATCTGATCTTGCCCTTGCCTTGGTGGACCGCTTTGTAAGGTCGCGGCAGCTTCAACACCACAGTTTGGGAGCGAACAGGCGCGTAAATGAGCGCTGCAATGTCGCAAAATGCCGCAGTCTCGTCGATGGAGATGAATGGAGACGTGACAGCATACCAGAGCGCTTTCTTAAAGGTCTCGTCGTGCTGCAACACCGACTTCAGCTTCTCGATTGCTCCCTCTGGCGTGTTACGCCGAGTTGCTTCGATTCGACGAAGCTCAGCAGCATTGCTAGCTTCTTGCTCCAGGACAAGGCCGTCTGTAGCTGGAGGAAGAGCAGCTGTAGCTCCAGTGCCATCGTCGTTATCGAGAGCAATGTGGCCCAGCGCTTCTCCGAGCAGGTGCAAAAGTCCATCACGGAAGTATGGAGATGGGTCGTCGACAAGTTGGTGAAGCAGATGGCGCATCATCGCACTGTCCTTCTTCTTTGTCAGGCCCATCTCAATCAGACAGCGGAAAGCCTCGAGCCGGACATTGGGAGCAGTGGAGGGCAAGGTGTACTGCATCAGCTCCTTTGTCTTGTTCTTGACGACTCCCGCGGCGGTCAGCTTTTGCAGGCACCGCAGGGCGGTGGTGGAGTACACATTTTGGTACGTGTTGATCCACTCGTCGATACGCCTATAACGTTCAATCTCACCAACGGCCATGCTCTCAAAGTCCGCGTCGGGGTTCTCCGGCTCAAGCGGTTCGTCATCCTCGCCGAAAGCAAAGTGATAGACGGGAGCCACCTCGCGATGAGAGGCGACAAGACTGTCTGATAAACACGTCATGAGCTGACTGACATAGTGACAATCCGAGAAGGCATTATCGGAATTGTCGTTGAACTTGAGCTTGTCCACGAAAAATTGCATGACAGCCCTCGGCACGCGGTTTTCAGCGTCTCGCAATTGAGCCATGGCCTTGGGGATGGCGCATTGCATGATGAAGGTGATTCGGTTGGAGAAGTCATTCGGACGCGGCATGACGGAGTTCTCATCACAGAAGAAGTGTTCAAACGTCTTCATGAGATGACGCTGTCCGACCTCGAGCAGTGCATCCTTGGCGAGAAGAGCAAGGCCTTCGGCTGCCATGACGCGGATGCCATGAAAGTATCGCTCATCAAACAGCGTTCTGACGAGAATCGTATGGCTGACTTGATGCGGATGCGAGCGGAGGATGTGCTGCATGCTCTCGTGTTGCGCAACAATATCCCTATCTTGTTGCAGCTGGGAGACGTACATGTAAAGTGGAMACTCGAGATGAATCTTGCCAATCCACTCGAAGTCGGCGTCCATGCGGATCCATTCATAAGATTCGTTGCTCATTTTATCTTCGTCCTCGGGCGTCCACTCCGATAGTCCCCACTCGTTGACTTCAGCCGCAGTATCAAGAACATCTCCCAGTGAGTAGAGGAGAGCGTCCTCCCCCTCGGCGGTAGGCTGTCCTTCCGCCGCGGCTCTCTCCTTTTGCCGTCGCGATCTCTTCAGACGTTTGTACTTAGTATTGTAAGGAATGTCGAGCTTCGTGACGGGCTCTTTGATGTCGACAATGTGTTCATACGGCGTGCCGTCTGCTTCGTGGATGCGGATCGTCATGGGTCCGGTAAAGACATTTTGAGTTTCTGGCGCCCAGACCTCTTGGACGTGCTCCTTGATCTCGCGCATGAAGTTTTCTGGCGCGAAAATGGGCTTTGTTTGGCGATGCAGCTGCTTTTGAGTGATGGTCATCTCGACGACAAGCTTCTTCTTGTTGAATCGCTGAGTGACGTGGAATATGGGACAGCCGGCACCCATCACCCACTGACGGAAGAACGACTCCAACTTGTTGTGACCGAGACGCTCGCAGGTGCGTTGGAATTCCTGTGTAGACAACTCACCATTGAGCTGGTTGTTGACTTTGGCATTGAGAAAGATTTTGTTTATGATTCGTGCAACTCCGGTGGAGCCACTCGATTTGACGAGACGACGATCCAGAATCGCGAGTACGAGAGCGGACTTGAGATCAAGAAACTCTCGGACTGACGGATCGATGTGGAGGAGGGCCCCCAGTTGGTGGATGGATGGACGGTCTGCGTCCAGATCAAAGACCTTGTCAGACGCCAGCTTCTGCTCCCATCGGTATTGATTGTTCCCAGCCAGCTTCTTCATATACTGATCGGTCATGTAGCCAGCGATGCCGGCGATTGCCCAGGTGTCGGAAGGCTCCTTGGGAATGATGTTGACACCACACCACTGATCAGCGACGGCGCGGACCAGTATGCGCGTGTTGCGATCCRGCGGCTCGATGATGTCTTGTGGAAAGAGGAGACGATTGCTGCAGATGGAGAAACCGGCGGCAGCGGCGGTTTCATAGACGAGGTCGTCCACAAACAAGAATTTGTAGCTTGCAAAGGGGAATGTACCGTACTTGGGAGACATCTGATCAACGGCTTGGCAAAGCGGGAAACATGTATTCTCCAGCTCATGTGAACGACCTGGCAGGCAGTAGCCGTCGAGTTTGATGGCAGTGCCCTTGAGTGATAACTCATCCTCGTTTGTGCGAGACATGGTGAGGTCGGCGTGCTCAAAAGGACCAATGGCGAAGCCAACGTGACGTGCAGCGAAGGGATTCGCCATGGCAAAAGTGACTGTATGTCGAGTTTCATCCTCTGGATCAGGCGAATCGTCGGAGACGTCGCCCACGCAGAGGACAGTCAGCTCCAAAGCGGCGTCTTCTTCGTTGAGGTTGATGTAGAATTCGTCTTCATCGGCTGGCTCCTTGACCATTCCATTCGCCATTTCCACGTCTCCGTTTGTTGCAGCGTGATCTGCGCCCTGTTTGGGCACCCGAAAGGCGTCTCCAAGTGTGCGCGGGCACCGAATGGCAATTTCCCAATTACATTTGGACGTGGAATCATCGAGACATGGGAAGATACACGAGGTATTGCCAGCCCACGGAGCGATTTTGGTGTAGAGATATGGATACCGCCGGTCACCGTCCTCACATCCCACCCAATGAATGCCGTCACGGAAGTTGTCCACCTCGAATTCAATGGTCAGCTTGATCGGAGCAAACTGCGGGACGTCGCCTTGAAGGAGAGTTTCGGCAGCGAGGACATCGCTCTCGGTGCGCTGTAACGCTGGAGGGATGTTGGCCGCCACGGCCGACTCTTGACGCAGCTCTTGGATCTTGAGTCGTGGTGGGAGAGCAATCTCCAGAGTGGGCTCCGGGTTGGGACGCRGAGATGAGGGGTGCTGCAGACGCTCCTTGACCATCTGGTGTTGGTGCACCGTCGCCGTCTCCAGCCGCGTGCTCCTCCGATATGGGTCGTGGTGCTCCCATTTGGAAGCGATGCCGCCAATTTGCACGGAAGTGAGCCGGCATTGACGAGCATGCAGACGAATGTGCTTCAGGTCGCGGATCTGGGGCAAAATGGTGATCTCGGTACTGCCTTTGATGGTGCGCCCGGGAAAATCAATGTCCAGATCCACCCGCTGCCGGTCAATCTTCCACTCGCGCGCGGAATCGACGTCGACTACCGGCTCAGCACCGCCATCCTCCATCGTGCCGGGCGGGAGCGACGAATTCGCCGCTCATCTGAGGTTGGTAGCTCCCTCCAGGTCGAGTGTGGATTGGAAGTGAGCTTCGTTCGGGTTGCGCTCGTATCGGCGTGCGGAGTCGATGGATGGACCTGWGGATACCGCAATGTAGGAATATGGACGTGTGGCGATTTCCGGCGTGTCGGGCGCGTCGTGAGCAGCAGGAGGGAAGATGTGGTTGGCGGCGCAAGTGGCAGTCGCGATTGTCTTGGAGGGCGCGACAGCTGAAGATGGAAATCGGAGAACGGCCCGAGTTCGGGAGACGCGATTGTCGGAAGTGACGACAGAGCTCCGAATTGTGAAGGAGCCATCTCCATCATCACCGCGAGAACAATAACAGTTCCCATCGCCAACAACTAATCCGTACCGTAGATTATCAAGGAGATGGCGCGTGAGGCTGAGAGAATACAGCCCATCAATGTCCTTCATGCGCGCCACCGATAAAAATATTCACAGGCGACGACGGCACATGGCTGAAAGGTGCAGCCTCACTTCCCTTCACTTGACCGCCTGAACATGTGCCCCCTAAGCTTCTTCATCTCAATCTCCATTCGGGTGACAAGCTCATGGTACGTCTAAGCGCTTAAAGATGAGGTCGGCAGTGATAGACCCTTCTGTAGGCAGCGGGGAACTGTAAAGCCCATACACCTATATTCCTGCAACACCACCTGGGCCAGCCTCTCACTCTACCTTCGACAATCATGTCACCCTCCGAAATTTTCCCCTTCAAAGTCGATATTCCCTCCTCAGAGGTCGACCGCTTGAAACGCAAACTCCTCGACACTCGCCTACCTCCAAAACCAATCGTACCTGATGCGGGTTCCAGATATGGACCAACGTTCGAATGGGCCAAGAATCTCTACGATGCCTTGATCAATGACTTTGACTGGTATCCCATTCAAGATCAGATCAACTCTGCTCCCCATTTCCTCACCCGCCTTGAAGACGTCAAGATTCACTTCGTGCATGCCAAGTCTCCACGTCCAGACGCCATTCCTCTCTTGATGGTCCATGGCTGGCCCGGCTCATTCTTCGAGTTCAATCAAGTTTGGGGTCCCTTGTCAAATCCTTCCGACCCATCTCTCCCAGCATTTCATGTTGTATTACCTTCCATGCCGGGTTATTGTTTTTCCGACTGGCCTCCTCGCTCGGGTTGGACTCTGCAAGACAATGCACGAATCTTCAACGCTCTGATGAAGAGGCTCGGGTATAAAGAGTACATGATCCAGACGGGTGATTGGGGCCATTGGGTTGGGAGGGGATTGGGAAGATCACAATCAAATCACGGTGCCGTTTGGCTACACAGGTTTCTACTGGGACACGGAGCCAAGTTCGAAAAGAGCTGTGGAGAGGACGGGCAATCTGGTCTGGTATAAAAGTGAGCCAAGCGATTGATGAGGAGAGACAGTGCTGATTGGTTGGGTAGAGAGGAATGATGGCGGCCACTATGCTGCGTTGGAGGATCCAGAAGGCATCACAGGTGAGTAATGCCCATGACAGCATCGTTTGCTGGAGAATAGGTGATGTATGGCGGACTAATGCGTTGCGCAGAGGACGTTCAGGAACTCGCAGCGAAGTACTGGAAGAGTGATGCCTTGAAATGAGCATGTCCCAAACGATTCGTGCTGTATCATTATTCGGATTATCTAGCGGATGTTGAAGTTCCCCGGAGTCCCAGCCTCCATGGTGGGGGTATTTTCCACTGCTCGTCTCGACTCGCATCATCACCGCAACACCTCCTCACTTCCCATACCCAAAAGCCTCAATGACACTCCAAGGAACGACTCTACCATCACCCAACCTCGCCTGAGGATAACCCCAAATCGGCACACTCCAAAACATGAAAAGAACAACCCACACTCTCCCCAACCAAATCTGCCACGCCGTYTGATTTCCCTTTCCAAACTGCATCTGCCAGAGATACACCACAAAATCTTCAATGATAATCCCTCCCGCTTGTCCCACAAAGAACTGCATAGCTCCACTGTCCTCCCACATGTCCATTCCACTCGCATACTCGCCCGCAACATGAGCGACTCCCGAAAGCGCAAAAGTCAAAACGATGAGAGAATACCTCCTCAGGWTTGAGCCATCTGGGAGATGTAGGATGTTGTCGCAGAGGTATTTGCAAGGAAGGTAGACTTTGTCCTTGAACATTTGATGCCAGAAATGAYTACAAATATGCTTGTCAGATTCGATCCTTTGATTGCAGCATTGAGCTTGACATACCTCCAAAAGCGCCTCACAGACCAAGGCATACCCTCTGCGAAGTTAAAGAGTGGTTTGTACTGCTCCACTCGCTGTAAGTCGAGAGCCACAAACAAGATCGGAGCAATACGCTTGGAAAGATAGATGACCGGGACGGCGAGAATCCAGACTGATATTGTTGCTGCCAGTCGTTGGAAGACTTCTTCAAGTGTTACTTCAGACAGTCGGGAGAAAAAGGGGACTTTCTCTGCCGCTGCCATTACAGCTGCCATCTCCGGATCGTTGGCCACAGCCACAATGTCCAGCAATAAGTAGGATATTGCAACATACATTGCTGTACTTGCAAGCCATGCAATTCGTGATGGTTTCTGCGTCGGATTCCTCTTCGAAAAAGCCGGAACGTTGGAGACTTCAAACGGAGTACCGCAATGGCGCTGACTGTAAGCGKCATCGTAGCCGAAGAGGAGGCGGTTGACGATGGTATCTTTGGGCGGCGTGGGAAATTTCGTGTTCTTCAAAGCGTTGCTGACTTGTCCTTGCCTGCGGAAATCCCACGGCTCAATCAAGGCGACGACGAGATATTGGAGAACTTCCCACGAGGTGATGTAGCCGAGACATGTAGAGATTGCGAAGTTACCGGTCCATCCTGAGCGGAGGGAGGAGAGTGCCTTGGCGCATAGTAGGACTGAGGCGGGGAATAGACCGTAGCGGACGATGGATTGTGGGCGAGTGAAGCCAACCGATATGGCAAGTATGCTGGATTGTGCTAGGATTAGAAGGTATGGGTTATTTGTAACCGTGAAGGTAAAGGTAAGATCTCGAATAAGCAGGAACGGAAGTATGAAAAAGGGTGAGATGTTGACATCAGGCTTCCACAAGAATGCAGGCGACGAAGTGGAAGGGATCTTGGACATGATGGAAATAGAAAAATGGACAAAATGGGCAGGAAGTGTCAACGAGGCCGACTGGGGTATATGTATTGATACATGGTCCGTGGACACTCGAGCACCCAAGTGCTTATGGTGACTTGGCTATACTTTCGCCGAGCTGCCTCCACCGAACGAGAAGCAAGAGGCCGCTCTCACTCCTGTCGCGACTAGTTGACCACTGATTTCGAGAAAGCCATTCGGTGGTTGTCAATCGGCATGCGAGGATGTGCAGGGGTCGAGAACGACAGATCCTGGTAAGAACGTGGGCAGGGATGGGGTAGCCAGCAATCACAAAAGCTCAGGGTAATGCTTGTTCTTCATCTCGAACAGGGCTGGCCGGCTTATTTTAGATCCAAATGAAGGCATTCTCGATCTACCACAGCTACCTTATGCCGTTACGCGTTAGCTGTTCGAAAGAACTGACCGAAAAACGAGGTCAGAAGAAAACACCGAAGACCGTGCGTTTCCAACATGACATCCATGGATGTGTAGGAGGATGAACACTGTAGTGGAATTGAAGGGTCAGCTAGACGATATGTGGTTATGAATAGGAGCGACATACCCCGTCTGAGCTCTGCCTCATCAGCRACATATGCGCGCGACGAATGCCTTCGGTTCATCGGTGAGACGTGCGTCAACTTCAACAAATGTGCATTTTCGAGCTCGTGTCATCCATTCTTTCATTGCGTCATTTATCATGCATGTGGCCGTTCTGTCTCCATTTCTCACGAGAATCGAATCTTGTAGCGAAAAGCGATCTGAAAGGCCGGATCACTTACAGCGACCTCCTCCCCATCCTCCAGTAATTCACTCAGCTTTCTCTTGAGGTTCGGCTCAGTCTGTATTCGAAGTCCTTCAGGCGTGGAGTAGAACAGTGACTTTTCACCCGTTCGCAGATTCGGCTTCTTCAGTTGAGCCTCGGGTCTCTCAGCAAAGCTCTCCACCAACTCTCCTAGTGTGGAATCTGCAGGGATTGAGAGGTCTTTGGGCAGGTTTCCACACACCGGACAGTCGGGCTTCCGCTTGTGGCCAAAGGTGTAAGTGTAGACACTGTTGTCGCCGGTGTAGAGCATGTAGTTGTTCGGGGCGGGTGAGAATTCGTCTTCCGGGTCGTAGGTTTCCGGATCAACGTCGTCGGGCATCCAAGAGGGATTTGCGAGGAAAGGTGCGGATTGAGTGGCAATCTTGAAAGCCTCATTGCACGAGGAAGCGGCAACGATGGCGTTTGTCGAGGCAATGGCTGGGATGATGTTCTTGACGACACCTTGGGTCATGCTGTAGGTGACGCCTTGGATGTTGAATTCCTGGGCTCGTTCGAGAGCGGTTTGGTAGAGCCAGGTGATGTGTTCGGGATCGTCGGTGTCGAGGACGACTTCTTTGCGATCTTCCTCCCACTTGATGATGTGCGCCCATTCGATGCAGTGTTGCGGCTGGCGTGGAATGGTGGCGAGAGTGCAGAGAGGGACGGCAGCACGGGGAGCGTGCATGTCGAGTTGGCATTCAATACACGAGGACATGGTGGGGAAGATAACTCGGCTCTGACCTTTGAAGCCCTGTGGATGTTGGGTGGTTAGCTACATTTCCATCTTGCAGTGGCCTTCCTCACCTCTGTGCCTCCATCAATCAACGGTTTGAGCGAGTCAGGATTCTCGTCGTCGACCATCCCGACCAACATGGCGTTGATCCAGCGGCGGGCCTCGATCGAGTCCAATCCACACACGACCAGATTGAATTGCATGTAGTAATCCTCATCCTTGTCTTGAATCTTGCCGACATACGCATTGATCTGACAGCCCGGCACGCGTTTCATCACGAATTCGGCGGCGACGGAGGCCTTGGGCTTGCCGACATCGCTCTGGCGGAAGAGAAACTGGCGATTGAGGTTGGAGACGTCGATGGTGTCCATGTCAATCACGTCAATCGACTTGAAGCCTGAAAGGGCCAGGTTTTTGAGGATTTCACAACCCAATCCGCCTGCACCAATGACCAGCACGCGAATGGCCGCCAGAGCGTTGATCGCCTMCTCTCCCGGCGTGAAGGCCTCCGGGTCGGTAAAGGCACCGGCTCGGGTGAGGATCTTGTCGAGGTGTTTCCATCGTGCTCGGGGGGAGGATGTCGATGTTGTCGTCATGGTCGCCGCCATGATGTGATGTGATGTGGTGTGGTGGTGGAGTGGAAGAAGAGACAGGAAGCCAGCCCGCTACAATCGCTGACGAGCTAAGGTACCTTAGGTACCCTGTCATCCCTGCAATCGATAACAGCTAGCGCCGAGTTGAATCACGTCGAAACGTGACTAAGTCGTGCATCTTTCTTCTAGAATTACACCATCAACAGTCAACTCCATCAGCATAGAATGTGCCCCAGTAGAGGACATGGCAGAATTTCTGACCGCCGTCAAAACTACGGTGCGCAAGGAATCGGAGAAATCAGCGGAATCCGTTCTCACTGCAGTCTCGACCCGCCAGATCCAGGACAAGAAACGCATCAACCCTTTCATCGAGGAAGCACACAATTCCGCACCGGAAGGGATTGGTCTTGACAAAGACAACAACATTATCAAGAGACAGCCGTCAAAAGATGTCGGCACTCTGGAGGATGTCTTGCAAATCTTACGCTCCCAACCGGATACAGAGAGCTTGCTTCGTACCCTGAAGCTACTACAATCGAAATATGATTTCAGCCTTCACAATCCCGGATCGGCGCAAGCTCAAGTCACCAGCACACTCATCACCGCAATCGTTCCCGCATTCTGGTCTGCACTACGACGCTTGGATCGTGATCTGCTTCTTTCCTGCTTGAGAACGGTCACGGGAGCCAATGCCATCATCGCCAGAATCAGGCTACTTTCAGGAAGCGCCGGAAAGTCCTCCGCTGAGCTGTCAGATCTCGTATCCCTCGCCAACGAGTTCCTCACTAGAGATGACTTTGCTCTCATCATTTGGAGTGGTCTGTCGGAGGTTGTGTCAGAGGAGATCAAGAGGAAGCTGGCATGGAGGGAGTTTGTGAATTTGATTGGCTCTGGCAAGATTGTTTCTACTATCGCTAGTGCTGAAGATGCATTGAAGGCAGCTGATGTGTCCATCAAGACGTCTTCACTGGCCAAAGGAGCAGAGTATGCTGCATGGCTGGGTAAATGTGTTGCGCGACTTGCCGTGATCATACCAATCGATGGCGCTGCGGCTTCTGAGGGTCGGGAAGAAGCGGCTGCTCGGTTGCTTCAAAAGGCATTTGGTCTGGGTTACTCAGTTCCATTCATCAAGGCCTTTTTTGTCCATGTCATGCACACATCGCCAGAACCTTTCACAACACTAAAAGGACTGTGTAATCATCTCCCACTGTTCTCGCAACGGCAACTTCTCGAGAGCACCTTGCAATGGCTTTCGGCAACGACACACGGCTCGGCGAGGATATTTGAAGCAACCAGACAGGATGAAGATGTTCGGGCTATCAGTGGTCTCTTATCTCTCATCATAGTCTCTGGAGAGACGTTTCCACAACACCTGCTCGCCTTTCTCGCCGATCCATCGTCTTCCAGCTCCCTTCCGGTGGCCGTGAGGCGATCATGTCTCGCAGCTTTGGGTCGCTGCTCACCCGACCTTATTGACGCACTCCTTGGAAAGACAATGAAAACATTCGGAGACTCTCTCTTCATCAACCATGCTTCCATAATTCAACAAGAGAGCCTCGCGCAAACTCTTCTCATCGCCGCTGGAACCATCCATCGTAGATCATCAGTGGTAGTATCAAGTATTGCTCGCTCCTCGACCCACATGTCAGGAGTAAGCAATCGTCTTGACAGCCCCAACTCGAAAGCCCGATGGCTTGGCATGGTTGTTGGGACAGCGATCTCTACATTGGTGGACAAGGAAGGCTCAAGGATGAACTTTGGCACGGATGAGTTGGAAACTGATGAAGGCCAGTGGTATCTTCATCTGGTGGAAGTTGAAGATGCCATCGGCTCCGTTGCTAATGTCAAAGCTTTCCTGGATTCTAAAAGGGGTGTATTGACGACACGGAGAAAGCCACAAACCAAGCAACGGCTTCCCATGATCAACGGAAAACCAGTCTTTGGTCCGCCACGTCCCCCATTACCAYCACAAACCGAAGTCATCGGCGAGAGGATTTCCGAAATCCTAGATGAAGATGAGGATGAAGACGACGATGACCTCAAACCGTATGCAAAACCGGATTCAGATCCCGAAGACAGTGATGAGGACGCTACTCTCGTACAACGCAACAAGCCTCGTCCGCCAGTGTACATTCGTGATTTGATGCGTATGCTTCAGGAYGACAAGGATGTTGCACGCTTCCAATTGGGAATCACTCATGCTGCTGCCTTGATCAGAAGAAAAGCGGCATTCGGAAGGGAGGTGATCGATCATGCGGAGGAGTTGGCCGGAATGCTATGCAATCTGCAAGATCCTTTCTCAACAGACAATTTCGACGAGTTGAAGCTGCAAGGACTGATCGCCATTCTCTTGGTGGATGTGAAGAACATGGCGCCCTGGATGAGTACGCAGGCTTTCATGGGTGACTACTCCATCTCTCAACGCTGCACCATCCTCTCGGCTCTGGGTCTTGGTGGGAGAGAGCTTGCCGGATTGAAGAACCTAGACGAAGTTGCTCCTGTACCTGCTGGGATTGGGTTCCCCAGTAAGAAACTCCCTGGAAGACTCCACGCCGTGTACAATCCAACCTCCTCCACCAAGAGCCTGGAAAAAGCCAGCGCAACTGTAGAGCACAAGATGATAGCTCCACTTGCTCTCTCCGCGGCGGACAAGACTACGCAACATCTCGACGCCGTCAAAGTGAGAACATTCTCCTCAAGGATGGAGGTCCAATCACGAACGAAGAGGAATACACCTGCGAACGATCTTGCGAAATGTTTTGCGGAGAGTTTCTTTGCTCCGCTGATTGGGAGGTATCAACAGGAGATTGCTGCTTATGGACAGGGAAGTATTTACGCCACTACGCCCTTTCTTCTTGTTGCATTTTTAAAGACGTTGGCGTTGCTTTTGCATGCTGCTGGACCGGCCACGACTGACCTGGGAGATGTCGTGGGTGTGTTTTGGAGCGTGTTGCTGGGTTTGAGAGTGAAAGCTGGCGGGGATATCAGTGTGTTGGAAGCGGTGCTGTTTTCGATGTTGACTGTGTTGGAGGTTGTTGGTGAGGGCGCCGGCGGTAAAGAGCGATTGGCGAGAGATTTCTCGGGCGAGCTTGCAGAGACCAAGGGCTGGGTCGAGGGCGTGTTTGAGAGAACGGGCAGTGGTGGATTGGTGGAAGATGGAGGTGGGGATGAGGGGAGGGTCAGAAGATTGGCTGCTGGAGTGTTGGTCAGAATTGGGGAGGTTGGAGAGGCATGGCAGAAAACTCTTGCGGGGAGGATGTGAAGAGCACGTATGCGGCGTGCAGCTCAGGCGCCGAAATTCTCCCTTCCTTCGAACAGAATGCTCCACGTGAACGGTGTCTTCATGAGCGGAGCTCGAGCCGAGCTTGCGTCAAGATTGTCCGGTTGATGCAAATCGCACCCACCCACAACAAGGAATGGCTTTGAGGAACCAACCACATGCCCAAGATGTCGTGGGGCGTCGTGCAGGCTCTTCTCTATTATGGTTGTTACATCGTTCAGAGTAGCGGCGAGACTTCCTAGCTGCATTCATCACAGCTTCAGTAGCTGCGATATCTGCCATAGGAGAGTTTCGGAGGATAGGAGTATTGTCAAATGCTCTTCCGACCTACAGTGCGGTATAAAATCCGGCGATGCTTCTCACTGGTCAGTTATCCTTCGTGGCTGTCGACGACGTAGTGAGGCCAGAATGGAGAATCAGCGTCATTTGCAGCTGACAGGCCCCTGAGCGCTAGATGAGGAATGCCAAGACTTTAAAACTTCTTTCCCACCTCTTCCATTCGGCCGCCTAGGCCAGCAAGATGCGAAGCAGGGTAGCAAATCCAGCTGTGTCTTTGCTATATGGCGAAGCGTTGACACTGCATGGTTGTTGGGTGTACTCCCAAAACTGGCTGGAGAGGCAAAATTTCTCCCATTTGCCCAGACCTTGAGAGGGCAAAAAGAAATGGACATTCAACATTTGGGATTCCCCAGTGGTCACCCACCTGAGTACTGAWCAAACGATTACATGGTTCAATAGGCCAGAGCGGACGGGATGGCTTGCTTTCATGCATCTGTGGTCGAATGTGCTCACCCTCTCAAGATCATAGATTATGACGATGTAGCAGAAATGTGGCAGCTAGGAGTAGAAGGGAGCCAAGACAGGGATGAAGACACCACAGACCATACTTCTCACCACCTTAACTCGATTCACACCATCCTCTACCTAAACGGGCCAAAGCGTGCAAAATCTCCGACGCCGATCGATCCAGCGAAACGACGAACGCTTCCGTTGAGCGACGGCTGCATATTTGATCGAAAGGGCGCGGGAATCACGGCCGCGCGCGACGGAGGACGCTGTCCCTGGACTGCACAAAGGATAAGAGTTGGTAGATGGAGTATGTCTCTGTACGTCCGAAGCGGAGAAGGGAATGAGTACTTCAAGAGAAGGGAATGAGTACTTCATCAGACCTTGTTTGAAACCAGAAATAAGCTTCAGGGTGGTGAAAGCTGGGAGTGTCATGCAACGTACAGAAGTGTGCTTTGCAACCACAATATTTCTACCCATGGTTTTATCAATCAGTCTTCAATATCCCAAAGCGCCCTTCATTTTCCCCAGGAAGCCGTTCCCTTTGGCAATATTCTCTGAAGCTGATGCCTCCGCTCC
Organism: Ramularia collo-cygni; assembly: GCF_900074925.1. Taxonomy (NCBI): domain Eukaryota; kingdom Fungi; phylum Ascomycota; class Dothideomycetes; order Mycosphaerellales; family Mycosphaerellaceae; genus Ramularia; species Ramularia collo-cygni. Next base: position 783,058 of record NW_019716261.1, read on the forward strand.
CTCTAAGGCGCTCAAAGCAAACTTATAGAACTCACGCATGCTCTCCGCTAAATCCTCCTCTGGCATGGCCAACATCTCCACGACGTAGTCTCTAGGAGTCCTGCCCTCGCGATCCTTGATAAGCGGATCCGCCCCGTTCTCCAGCAAGAACGTGAGCACCTTTCGATTCTCCCATGGGGAACCGTGCTCCTCGACCGCCCAAAGAAGTGGTGTACCTTGGACATTCCGGATGTCAGCAAGCCGGTTGATGTTAGAGCTGGGAGCTGCGCGATCAAGATCAAACTGCATCCAGGCAATACGTTGAGCGGGTGACATGGAGGTATGCAATGCTTGAAGATGGAGTATGCTTGGTGCCGGTTCGTCGAAGCCCTCGACGGCAACGAGAGCAGTTTTATTTTTTGGCTGTAGTGAGGTCCATTGTAGACGCAAACTGTTCTTCTCCTGTTCTGAAGCCCAAGACGCGGTCATAGGTTTGTTAAAGAACTCTTGGGCGGCTGCCGTGCCGATGAAAGCTACTAGAGGCTTGCTGTTGGCTCCGTGCTGTAGTAACTTTTTGCCTACATCTGCACGGCTAGAAGCGTAGGCTGCTCTGAGGCCCAAGTCTAGATGTTTTTGCGGCGTGTCTTCTCGTATTAGAGCTTCGACTCCCTCTAGTGTGCTGAAAGCAGACGAGAAGTACAGAGCATCAGGCGACGCTGGCCCGAGGGAAGTGATGAGAATGTCGTGCTGCGGCAATGGGGAGCGAGAAAGCCTGCGATATGTAGACATCCTGTCGTTTCTGGGTAGATAGTATCTCTACTGATCTTTACCCGCACGTGCTGTTTGAAACGTGTTGGACAGAAAGGTTAAGACGAAAGAACCTCCTCCGAGGGTGCTAAAGTCTGGCCCGGCTAGTTCCGGCGACATTTCAACACTACTACCACACATACTAAATTGGCTGTAACTTCACAGCCTCTTAATGTATTAACTAGCTAATCGATTTATGTTATTGCTAAGGCTTCTAAGAAGGTATACTAAATTCGGTATAGCTTTTTACCGTTATTATAGCTTAATATCTATATACTTAGTAATTATTATACGTATTCGAGTAGCTAATACTTAAGGACCTATCTAGTAACGTTAAGTACGTAAAAACACTCGCTCTTTTCTTTACGTTATTATCTATACGTATACCTTACTATATAGTCTTTAACCGTAGATCTATAGTATCCTTAACCTTCTATATAGCTAAGCGAACTAAGTAGATATACCTTTTAAGGATAGTTATTATATTACTAAATAACGTCTTAATTAGAGCGTAATTAGGTAAGTTTACTAGGTATCTAATAAACTCGATATTACGCTCTTATATCTCGGCCGTAAGTAATTTACGAGCCTTAATATATATACCGTCGTTATCCTCTTAAATAACTACTCGACGGCCTAGATTATTCTCTCTAAGTACTTTAACGTAGGGGAATAGGTGCTTCTTATATATAACGAAGGCTATAAATACGAAGTTAAGGCCTAGCTTATCGCTTATATACCGTAGATCCGGTTTAAATAGATATATACGCTCTATAGTAAGGCGGTGTTTTAATATAGGCTTAGTTACTCGTTCGCCCTTCTCTTTCGTTAACCGTCGACGTATACGGTTAGCCTATACGTTATAATCGGCTACCTCTTTATTACGCTCGTTAAGTAGCTACTTCTTAGTTATTCTATTAATCTTTGCTTTACGTCGTTATTCTCTTACTACTACTCTTACTATTATATTAGCTTCGTTAAGCTATTGCTATAAACCCTTATAATCCGTCGATTTAATATCCTAGAATATAATTAGCCGCTTAATTAATATATCCGCTATATATATAGCTACCTATACCTCTCGTCTAAAATGAATAGGCTCTTTATATTAATATAGAGTCGTTCCTCGTATAACTATCTTTCGTTAATTTTCGGAGCCTCCGAAGTAGAAGGTTTTTTCGTCGTAATATACGATAATTACGCCCTTAGTATATAGCTATTTAATCTCGGTATAATAGGCCTCGCGAGCTATAAGGTACTTATCCGTAAGGGCGTTCTTCGTAATTATACGGTTCCGTAATAATTAAGCCTACTACTAAGGCCGTAGATCTACTTTAATATAAGCCTAATTATAGATTATATAAAAGATCTGCTTCTTCTTCGGTATCCGTAAGTTAATATCTAACTCTCCGAGAGCCTTACGCTTCTATATCTCTTATAGAACGTATATATAATAAAGAAATAGAGTAATTTAGTAGTATGGTTATTAAGTTATTAATTGTTAAAGCTATATAGTACGTAAATTAGAGAGGTTGTTTTAAAAGCACGGGCCAGACTTTAGCACCCTCGGAGGCTTGGAAGGTAAGGTACGTCACTCTTCGTCGGTTCGGCTCGCAGCAAAGCTCACCTCAAGGCAGCGTTCGAAAGATCCCGAGGCTCCCGTCCTCTCCTCAGCTCGCTTAGCTCGTATCTGCAGTACAAGCCTTCGAGGCTGTGGACGATTTGTGGAACGCCCACAGTGCACATGTCAAGGAGATGTTCGATTATTTCCAGGGTGTCCACTAACTTCGTCTAGTCCCAACGCGGCTATGGCGTACTCCACATTGGCTACCAAGCTCGCGCTAACAAATTCAAGCATCGAATTAAGCCGTGACAAGCACCACGCTAACCACAGATTTCAGAACCAACACCATCTACACGTCAGCCTGGAGAATGCCATTGGCGCGGAGGCGACATATGACTCGAGTCTCGACCCTCAACGCAGCCCTTTTGAGCATTCAACAGTCGCCCCCAGCGCCCTGATCTACTCCCGGAGTCTTGTTTTCCAAACTGACTCCAATCATTGTCGTCCACGTGTAACGCCAACCAGTCGACTAGGGGAGCCACAGCGTTACATAATCCCCTCAAGTCAGCCTCGTCTTGCCGACGTAGCCGTGCCCCTTGCGCCTCGGCGAGGCTATACTTTCAATTTGTCTTCTGGAAATCCTTCGAAAAGCCCTATCTCTCTCCAATGTAACCCAACCCGTAAAAGACTTCTCGAAGGATCAATCGAACAGCCTTTTTGTTCTGAACATGGCCACTGGAGGGAGTCTGAAATGATTAGGTCCAGTAATGCGAGCCCTCGTGGGGCGCTTGGGAAGAGATATGCCTCAGTATATATATATGTGTGCGTGACTGGCCACATGAGGCTTTGATCATTGATTTCTCGCCGTGAGGGCTGTCCGTTTGAAACCATGTCTGGGTTCAATCTTTACCCACCAGTCAACGCTACAGGTCTCGCCAGTGTACTGGGAGTCTCTGGCGGCTGCCTCAGCTCCTTGTGAGGGTCCCTTCTCACTCCTTCGATTCGTAGCTGACCGCATCTTTAGAAATGCTACCCTTGCTTGTGACCCCAGCACGTTCGCTCTTACCCTCGACCCAGACCAGTACTACTGGACGCAGGACAATATAACGGCACTTTGTACTTCAAGCTGCCAGCAGTCGGCGGTACAGTGGAACAACAATGTGCAGACTGCCTGTGGTGGCTACAACATCACGCTGGACTCCAGGTCCGTTCCCATCGCAACAGTCGCCGGTCGCTATCTCGACGGTCTGAACGTAGCATGTCTTGGTGATGGGAGCGGTGGAAACTGCTTGCTGGATAGTCAGGAGTGGGTAGGATCCGACCTGTTTTACAATTCAGATGGGTCTCCCGCTACCGAGCAGAACCTGACCGGCATGTACCCTTCGTCGTTGGTATGTTCTTCAGACTCCGTTGGTCATACATGCAAAGACTGATCGTCAATGTCAACCCTAGCTGTGCGGATCTTGTTTCTTACCTCTGCTTCTTGAACGTCTGTCATCACCCTTTGTAGGAACGGGCGGTTTCGCTTCTTACCTCAACTACCAATATTACGACATACAGGCGTTCTGTAACGTCACCAATGGCACCACAATCCCGCTCGGGGGTGAAGGGTTCATGTCCGTTCCTGCAGCCAACATCAGCGTGCCCGACTCAGGCGCCGTCAATTGCACCGGCCAGACAGTACCGACCACCGTATCGAGCAGCTATCAGTGCGACACGTTGTCCAAGCAGTACAGTGTAGGAACCGGCGATCTTCAACTTGCCTCTGGCAACGTCAACTGCTCTTTCGCAGCACCCGCGTGCGCGCCTGCAACTTGCCAGCTGGGTCAGGTCCCAGWAAACAGCACTTGCGATGGCTTTGCTGCATCGCTGTCTAGCTCGTCGAACAACATCACAACGGTCCAACTCCTCACATGGAATCCGAATGTCGTCGGATTCTGTGATGCTCTACCTTCACAGTATGCCTGTGTCGCTCCGCCAGGAGGTGCTTATACTTTACAAGTATCGAATGCCACCAATGCAGCAGCTGGCAACCAGGGCGAAATTTCGACGACATTCTCATCTGTTGCGCCATCTCAAGCACCATGTACCGCCGGCAGCGCGGCACCTGGCCCGACACCCAATGGTGCAATCAGCAACTGCTGCAAATGGTACGAGGTGCAGTCCGGTGACACATGTTATGCCATCTGGCAGAACAACTCCATCACCTCGACCCAATTTTACTCGTGGAATCCTGAAGTCAACCAGACCAGTTGCGGAATCTGGCTTGGCTACGACTATTGTGTCAGGGGTCCTGCCGTGGTACAGTCATCGTCAACTGCCTCCTCAGTCAATACGGTTCCTACCTCCACTGCCGCTTCACTGGCGAGCGGGAACACTCAGTCCAAGATTACGAGCAGTACTTCCACCACTCGATCAACTACATCGGGAGGAACAACAAGCTCTCAAAGTGGATCGAAGAGCACGATTACGACTCATGCAACCACATCAGGAGGTACAACCAGCGCTCAAAGTGCGTCAAAGAGTACCGTCACCTCGCACACCACCACTTCAGGGGGAACATCCACCACTCATGCCAAGCGTGCCCTTCCCACGGACTCGTCTCTCTTAGGTACCGTTTATGAGTATCTGACAGGCCGAAGCTTGTTGGAGAAGCGCGACTGTTCGAGTATCGCCACCGGATCCTGTTCATCAACGTGCCCATGTTCCAATGGGGCATGCTGTAGCAATTCAGGATTCTGTGGCTATTCGCCCTCCTTCTGTGGCTCGGGAAACTGCACATCGAATTGCAATGCAAAAGCGCAATGTGGACAGTAAGTGAAGATACTTCACCAGAGTGTACGATTAAAGCTTAACATTCACCAGATATGCTCCGAGCGGGCAGCAGAGCTGTCCTTTGAACGTTTGCTGCAGCCAATATGGTTTCTGCGGCAGCACCGACGAGTTCTGCGGTACTGGCTGCCAGACTGGCTATGATGGAACCTGCGGTCGTGAGTATACCCCTTCTCAATGCTCCATACTAATATTGACGGACTCTCGCAGCTGCCCATCGTCCTGTTGGCACCGGTGCTACCGCTAACAAGCGAGCCATTGCATACTACGAGTCCTGGGCCACCGAACGACCCTGCGACCAGGTTGAGCCAGAAGACCTGAATCTATCAGGATTCACCCATATGAACCTGGCTTTCGCTTATYTCGACCCAAATACATTCCAGATTCAGGCCATGGACAGCCAATCAGGCGCTCTGTTCCCTCGCTTCACTGGCCTGAAGGCCAGCAACCCGGGGCTGCAGACTTGGATCTCGATTGGAGGCTGGTCCTTCACTGATCCTGGCCCCACGCAGACGGCTTTCTCTAACATGGCAGCTAGCTCGGCCAATCGTCAGACCTTCATTAAGAATGTGATGCAGTTTATGAAGACATATGGCTTTGACGGGTATGTGCTCTTCATCCCCAGAGAACAACATGGTTTCGACTGACATATAAACGCAGTGTCGATGTCGATTGGGAGTACCCAGCCGCGGACGACAGAGGTGGTGTCGCTGCAGACGCACAGAACTACGTCTCGCTGCTTTCAGACATGCGAGCAGCATTTGGTTCTCAGTATGGCTTGTCCATTACGATTCCCACCTCGTATTGGTACATGCAGCATTTCCTGCTGACACAAATGGAGCCACATGTTGACTGGTTCAACTTGATGGCCTATGACTTGCACGGTACCTGGGACAGTACCGACAAATTCGTGGGGCCATACATTAACCCACACACCAATCTGACAGAGATTGATGGCAGTCTTGACTTGCTATGGCGTGCCGGTGTTGATCCTTCCAAGGGTAAGATTTCCTCATTCTTGCAATGCTCTCGAATTGTAAGGAAGTGCTGATACAAATTTCCGATACAGTGGTCTTAGGAGAAGGGTGGTATGGCCGTTCTTTCACTCTCCAGGATCCAAATTGCAACACACCCAACGGAGTCTGCCAGTTCAAGACTGGTGGCACAGCGGGTCCATGCTCACAAGCATCTGGTATCTTAACGAATGCTGAGATTCAAAACGTCATTGCACAAACTGGTGCGCAGCCTGTATATGACTCCGTTGCCGGCGTGAACTGGATAACTTGGAACTCCAACCAATGGGTATCTTTCGATAATGCCCGCACATATCAACAAAAGCGTGACCTTGCCAATTCCCGCGGTCTGGGTGGTACGATGGTATGGGCGGCTGATCAGGACAACCAGAACCAGACCACCACATACTCCTCAGTTCCTCTTTCTCCCTTGTCTCTCCAGGACAAGTCAATCGTGTCCCAGCTGTCCGGAGGACTTCAGGCGACACTTGCCTGCTATTCGTCGCAGTGTGGCGATGGTTGTCGAATCGGATACAATGAGATTGCCAAAATGTCCGGTCAGACGGGTTCGCTATCCACCAAGGACCAATGTAACTCGGGTCATCATCAATCCGAGTGCTGTATCGGAGGTACCAAGACTGGAAAATGCTCGTGGCGAGGTTATCGTGGCCACGGCTTACCGTGTTCTGGCGGATGCAATTCGAATGAGGTGCTGATCACCACCAACACCAATTCCATCACCAAGCATGGTTTGAAGACGCACGATTACACCTGTGCTGGTGGGTTCCAGAGCTTGTGCTGCGCTGGCTTTTCCGCCTCTTTGAATTCCCTCAATCCCTCATACATTGCCAGCTCGTTGGCTGCTCAGGCTACCAACGAAGCAAAGAAGAAAGCCAAGGAAGTGATTGACAAAGCAGCTGGACACTTGTGCGATGAGCTGGTTCCCGAGATTCTCGCTCCGATTGAGCTACTCGAGCTCGAGATCCCCGTTATTGGCGAGCTTGCCGATCTTGCCGAGACAATTGCGATTCCAGGTCTCATCGACCTCTGTAAGAAAGAGTTGGAAAAAGCCGGTAATGCTGTAATTGGCTGGAAGGGAACTTCGAGCACAGTCTCCCTAGCACAGCCCGCATCAACGCTCGCTCCAGAAGCTCTCTGCGCCCCTGAAACGTGCGGTACATCCGGGACGTGTCCGAACAAGAAACTGAGGAAGCGCTTCATCACAGATGGGAATGAAGTCGAAGCCAATAACCGACATCTCCGCCGCGATGGCACCGGACTCTTCGCCCGCGCTGGCACACCACTAGATGCGCCATCAGGATCCCAATACGACAGATGGTTCTCCGCCGTGTTCGAATCATCTCGCACCGCAGAAGTCCTAGTCTCTGAAGTCCAAGGTGCAAATGGGGAAGCCTCCTCGGACGTCGAAGGCTTCTTCACCCAGCCCTTCTTCATCGGCGTCCAAGGCCTCTATGGATGTGCTTCCCTAGTCGTCGTCTCCCACTCCGGAGCATACCTCACTCACTTCTGGGAGAAGCCGAATTTCTCACGCTCCGACACCTCAACCTCCCTCAACTCTAATTTCAGAAACAACATCCTCAAACCCCTCACGGGCTCCAGCAAATTCGAAGGTTTCGCCGGCATCAAAGACCTCCCCGCGGGATGGTTCACGGGCTCCGACACCAAGATCGCCCTTGTGGTGCCCACGAATCGAGAAGCGTCCAGTTACCGGTACCCTGTTGACAATGCCGCCATCATCAATGCCGTGGCACAGAGTCTCGGAGTCGCGGCGAGCAGTATCCTGACGGTTCCGTATGATAATAATGCGGAGGATTCCACCAACATGGGGATTGCGGCCGGGAAGGTGGCGTTGACGTATGGGAATAACATCGATGGGTCGCATGCGGCGTATCAGGTGTATATTGGTTCGCCGACGAATGGGCAGGGGAACTTGATTTTTAAGGATCAGTGGGTTAGGGGAAGTAATCAGTGAGCAGGATTAGGGATCTCGTTTTTCTCTAGCGATGCTTGGAGGGAAAATGGAAGGATGGCCTTGCGAATACTTTGAGGGAAGTGGCAACATGTGGGCTCGTCTCTTCTCGTCATCTTGTGGGCAGGAAGAAAGATATGGAATTCCATTGGGTGACGTTTGCCAGGAGATGTTGGAACGCCAGCCGAAATATCTGGATGTTAGGGAGCAAAATATGAAACAACCGTGTTTCGTATACAATGTTACTATAGAGGATGACCCGGCGCCGCTAAGAAGCCGGTGAAAGTCCGTTTCTAGGAGCCAAAAAAGACCAAAAAAAGATGAGACGGACATTCAACATTTGGGATTCCCCAGTGGTCACCCACCTGAGTACTGATCAAATGATTACATGGTTCAATAGGCCAGAGCGGACGGGATGGCTTGCTTTCATGCATCTATGGTCGAATGTGCCGACACTTTAGCTAGACCGGTATATGAAAATTCTCAACACACAGCCGCCATTGAGCTTCCAAACTCTACCAATCAATCGCAGACCAGGGAGTGCATAGACTTGCAGAGGCTCTACTCGGCGCCAAGAAAGTCCACATTGCTTGAACGTAGTGAACGATAACTTGTCGCTTGTTCGATTTGCCATTTCTTAAGGCTCATGTCTTCAACGCCCCGGGAACGAGTCGTCTCCCTCATTGGATTCACATGTCGCAGTACATGGTCAAGAGAGAGCGACGCAGTACTACTGCCTCCCGGCTGTGCGAAAGGAGGTTTCTTCGGGATGTCTGGGTTCTGGAAGCCACGTTTTCGCAGGCATGTGGGAAATCACCGGCCTTGGCGCAACTACAACAACCGGCGAAAATGTGTTGAAGTCGAGGAAGGATGCAAAATCATAGATACTTCCCAGTTTCTRGAGTCCAGCTCAACGCAATCAAGCTCGACTGCTTTAGCATTGCGCAACTCTGACTTAACAATCTGCAGAGATGTATTTCTGATAGTGATCCTCTACAYACCCCGAACTCACTCAAATGCTAACCAAATATATAAGTGACAGGGAGGAACTTATAATCGAGCACGTGTGTACATTCTACGGTCAGCGATCGGAGTTGCTGAGCGAGCCTATATTGATGAACTCCTTCAACCTGATGCCTCCTGTTAGGATATCTTGCATGGGCGTCGGACTCCGTATCGGGCTTCAGCCACTAAAGTTGGACGCCGTAACTCGTGGCGTCCAGGATCGTCACCTCAAGATGATGATGTTTTTGGACTTGAGGTACGGAGCCAGCGGACCAATGGGAATAACGTTCTATAGACCTAATGAGTCCTTCGCCGACGTCCTGTGCTAGAGGTGGTGTCAATCCGACCTTTTWKCGGTGTGATATCAGCATTAGCGTGGCTGACAAGCTGTGGAACTCGGTCGATGAGCTAGTGACAGATTCTGCCATGTAGCGATGCAACGAGCTGGCCATTGATCCTCCTTCTGAGCTTAGGACCGGATCTCCATGGAAACCCAATGCTCAAAGTCTTTGGCATGCCAACAACAAGAGTCGAGGTAGCATAAAGAGGCTCCAGTAGAAGTTCTTCGAGAAAAGACTATTGGCTTTCTTGCATGAGCCAAAGCCGGTCCTCATGGACAGGTCAGGAGAGGAGCCCCTGAGATGGACGCAAGGCAATATCACCCGGCACACTGGAGCATGACTGCATAGGCAGGTCAAGGGATATATATATACGCCTACACATCTTGCTGTTTGTTCCAGGAAACTCATCATCCAAGCATTGATCATCCAAGCAATTCCGCCGAACAGCCTTACTATCGAAACTACTACATCTCGCAATGAAGGGCTCACTTTACTTCCTTCTCTCCTTGGCTGCAATGGCGTTGGCTGTCCGTAAGTCGTGTCACACTTTCCGCATCGATGTCGATTGTAACTTACACCGCCCTCTCTAGCCAACGTCGCTGTCCGAGACGACGGATACTCTGTTAATCGTCGAGCTCTGAAAGGACTCAGTAGTAAGTTGGAACTCCCTGGTAGCATTGTTACTCCTATCCAAACGAGAAACTGACAGTCACGGCAGTTGTATGCAGGTTCGACAGCGAATGTATCAGCGGTTGTTGCGACGCTGTTTGTCAACACCCCGAACACTGCGATTGATGCACGTTCGTATTGTTGATTCTACTGGGAGGCCATCTAGGTAGGACTCAATCAGGAACGGATGGGCGAGAGTGCTTGTGAGGTGGAGAACAATGAAAGGGTCCTTGAGAAGAATGATTAGAAGGACAGATCATAGATCCGATCTCAATCTAGGGACCCATGACTTCCTCTGCCTTCTCAATCCCTGCGTCTTTCGATTGGCTTTTCCATCGGAGCTCTTTTCTGCGGAGTTTTTCCTGACCGAGCCTCCGCCGTCCGAACAGATGATCTTCAACGCTCGATGTGGGGAGTTTTTGCATAGAAGGGTCGTTGCTCTCACTTAGCCTTATAGATGCAAGCAGCCTCCGTGTACTCTATTGCGCTGCCTTCGGAATCTGGCCATGCACATTCGTACCTGCATCTTGTAATCACAGCTCCTCCGCCATCGCCTCAATCCCTCTAGTAGGCGAAGCATCACGTCTCGGACCGAGTAGTAGTGGTTGTCGATGCAGTGCTGGCTACCGGGGAAACTCTCTCTGCTGTGCTGCAACTTCTCACCCACGCCGGAGTAAGCGCCGAAAGCATAACAGTCTTGGTTGTGGCCGACTTCCCGTCCATTGCGGTCGGTGACCCATGGAGGATTGTCCGGCATTGGATAGTAGGCACCTCTTTGCCATGGAAGAAGCTACTCAACTGTCCAGGGCTTTGACAGTCCCGCTGACCCCTATTCCGAGCATCAAGTACCTTAGTCGGAGAGACGATAGAGCGTGACCAAATCGAAAGAGGCAGTCTCAATTTGCCAGATCCGGATAAGAAGTGGTGGGACCTGGCGTCCAAAGCTTCCGATTTACCAACCCTTCTACCACGACGGCCAATTTCATATCGAAAGTCGCTATTGTCGGGCTACGTCTCGATGTAGCTTCCCAAACAACAAGGCAAATTTATGAGATACGGCCGGAAATGGTGGCAAGCTCATCACTAGAGCACTGCCCAAGATTGGCAAATACACAAAATGACTTCCATCTCGCGGACTGAAAGCAAGACCTAGCTTACCCGAGGGATCGTCGTCAAGAAAGTCAATTATACGGAGCCCAAGATCGTCACTGAAGCTCTGATCAAGATGCTTGAAGGAAAACAATGATGGCTCGACCATGAACGGTCAACTTGAAAAAGAATATGCACGACACAACACCTCAGATTGTCGCTGGTTTATTAAACATCTATCATGATCTATCCGTAACTCGACCGTATGATACGGTACACAGGCCCTCAACAAGCGTCATACWTGCGCACATGTTTCTTTTCATGGCAAGCAGCATCAGTTCTGGTAGGTGCAAAGCTTGTACGAGACATCGTCGAATGCGACAAGCTCAAGGACAGACAGGATGCCCTGGTTGATCACAGAGACATAGTCAAGGTTGGTGAAGGCGGCAGACAGCGTAGCGAGGTGCATCTCCGAAGCCAGAAGGGAATCCGGAGCGAAAGAGAAGTCCTGAGTAGCGACCTGTGCACCGTTGCGGAAACCAGCAACGGTGATGCTGCAAGAGGTGGGAACGCTGACAATGCTGGTCGAATCGGCCAAGACGCAACCGAAGTAGAAACTCTGCAGGTCTACGTAGTCAACACCGTTGGCGTATAGGAAGGGTTTGCCTTGGGTGAGGAGGTTGACGGGCCCGAAGCCAGCGCCCTGGGAACCGGAGTGTGCGCTCAGACCGAGGAGAGGTGGGTCTCCGAGGCCAACGAGGCTGAGAGACGAATAGTCGATTCCCTTGTAGAGACCAAGCTGGGTCACGCTGACGAGGTTGAGGAGCTCCAGGGAGACATCATCGAACTGTGCATGATGGTTAGTATGACGATCGAGATCAAGGGTGGATTGCGCTCTTACGTTGGCAGTGATGGAGGTGCATGAAGGTGTAGCCTTGGCTGTCTGGGTAACCGTGGCAGTGGTGGTCTTCGTGGCGGTCTTCGTGGCGGTCTTGGTGAGTGTGACCGACTTGGTAGCACAGTATGTGGGTGCGGGTTTGCCGTATGCGGGTGCCGGTGCGCCGTATGCAGGTGCAGGTGCGCCGTATCCAGGAGCAGCGAGCACGGTAGACGCGAAGCCCAAGACGGGGAGAACGGTTGACAAGAACTGCATGTTGATTGACAATAGAGTGAGTGTGAGTTGAGAGGATGTTGGATGTTCGTGCCAGACAGAATCTGAGGAGGTCTCTCACTAGTTCTATATGAACTCCAGCGAGCTGCAACATGTCGGTCTAGATTGCAACATCCTCCATGAGTGGAACTCTCAACATCGCTTCCGCTACCTACTGTGCTGTTAGCTTTCCCCATGGTACCATCTGACGAATGAAGTCTGTAGAGCAGACGGGACGGGGATCTACCCTTTCGACTCCAATACGCCACACTGGACTAGCCCACGTCGCCCTAGAGGCACATTTCCTATGTTTCAGATGCACGAGGGGGCGGTATACGAAACCTTCTTTCCTCGAGCTTGCTGCTGCGGTGCCAGTTCGAGTTTCCAGCAAGTATTTCCGCTATGGAGCCACGCCTGATGCTCCAAGGTCTGAAATTTTTGAGGCCATATTCACGGGATGCGAGCGGCTCTTTGGCTGGTGTGAAGGTGGAATCCCGACGCTTTGAGCGCATCGTGTTAAGCGTGTATAAGGGGTGGCAGTACGAGTCAGACCAGCGGCACGGCATTCGGAAGTCGTMCGACGCTGCATCAAATGCCGTTGATGCTACATGATGCCGTCTTGTGGCATTTTTCACATGCGAATGCGGCTGATGTTGATGTGGGCTGTTCAAACTTTAGCAAATTGGCGGATCAAAATATCTAGGGGCAGACACAGCTCGAGCAGCCCCTTACTACTCAAATGGGGGGGGACACTAAATACGATACCATCCAACATTGCACATCTTAATGTTAGAGACGCCTTTTTCTCGCCATGACATCCTTATCTTGACTGCGTCGGAAGCAGAGGTTCAAGTATGCTTTAGGCCAGGCGGCGCCACACACCTCCTTTCCCTTCTCCACATGCGGTACGGCGAGTACCGAAATAGCGACGCCACACGTGGTAGATCGTCGACTCAAAGGGGACGTCGCATCTTGAGATTGACTCGTGTGTACGAAAATCTTAGGGTGCGATCGGGTCGATCAAAAGCCTATTCGCCTAGTGGTATCTGGGTTGTTTGACGAACGCTAGACTTCAGTAAGCTTTCTGCAGAGCCCTGATTCGCGGTATGCAAGGCATTTCTTGGCCAGAATTGTAGATGGCATACGTCCGTCTCGTCGCCCGCCACATCAGGGACTCTAACACGATCAATCGGCCGTTCTGATAACATGATAACCGGCGTAGATAGTGCCGTCAGGACTTTTAAGAAGTACCCATGTAAGATGACGTTGATCGAATGGAACGTAACGGTCGTGTCAGGCACGTGCGTATCTATGCCGTTCGGACCAGACACCGCCGTCGGGACTTGGTACATCGATCTCGTTCTAGTCGGGAGGCGGGACTCGGGAGCCGCGTGCGATATGCGTGATGGTCGAATAGGCGACCGCATGCATGAGAGAGTTGGCATCATTTACATCACCCGGAAACACCCGACCACGCCTGGAAGGCACTTTTGCTATACGACCGGCTTCCAAAGRGGCTGCTTGGTTGGCATAGATGGTTTGCATGCCCTTGGATGACAAAGACCGATGGTACCTCGTTACTCTGGTTTCGTATTGCAGCGAAATCTTGCAGCCGGGTCAGACTGGCTAATGGCACGATGCTAAGAGGAGTCGACTAGACTTCTACTTCTAGACCTGGTCTCTCTGCGGTGTTCTGGCGATAACGTCCTGGTTCACCTAGGCAAATGCCGTCATCAGGTCCAATGAAATGTAAATCCCATGAGTCAGGTGTATAGGAGATGCCATGACATGGGGAGAATATTGGCCTTGCAGAATGACAGCTGGGCTATCCTTTTATCGAAGTTGTACTTATCGGAACCGTTGTCACAAACCTCGATTATATGCCTCCTCGAATGCTCCCCCGAATATGATGCCTTCATCAATTCCACTCTCTTGAAAGCCTTGCTTCGTAATGTCGGTCAAGTTCACTCCGGTAGGTTTCTTCAGTAGACCGATGTGAAATTGACCATTCCCAGTCAGATCATTGGCAACAGCACCACCCTGTGGTACTAGCTCCTCATTGTCGATACTGTAGTAGACCTGCAATACATTCTGAGAGAAGTCGAGGAGGAGTGCGACATTATGCCACACGCCGTTCGCAAAGGGTGTCTTCCAGATTGTCCTCTGCGGCTCTGCATCATTCGAGCGCAGCCATAGCTGTTCCGCCTCTTCTGCTGTTGTCTTGTTATTCCCATCGCCGAACAAGGTTCCTGTGCCTAGAATGAACTGATTGTGGCTGAAGTCCCGAGACTCCAGCCAAAACAGATAGTACTCATGAGAGTAATTGAGTTGCCGACTCTCGTCCCGCCTGACTGATAAGTGCCACATTTGCACCCCCGATGTGCTGGCGTTGACCGGTATAGCATTGTTCTGTGGAAGGAGCTCGGTGCGTCGGAATCCAGTCTGTTTGTTGGTCGCGGACGGGGCGAAGATGGAATTATCGTTCAAAGTCACTTCAACCGCTTTGTATTGGGTTCCGTCGTTGAGCGAGGGAGGGATGGTAGGAAACTTCAAGACTTCTGCGAAAGTTTGGTTCTGGCCAAGAACGGAGGTAGGGCTGAATGGAAGCACGCCTTGGTCAACATCCTGCCCAGTCGTATTCAGTGGTATCCGAGCTTCGAGGGTGATGGAACGGCCGGTACAGCAGTCCGTAAGGCTGGTGGCTGATGCTGCTACCAGCACAGATGCGAAGTAAATGTAGCCGAGCATCTGGATAGCTGTATATACATGTGATGTTCGTAAGCGTGAGGAGAAGGCTGTTGTCGAGCGAATGTTGAATAAGGTTTCGACCTGGCAGGGGATCCCTGAGGGAATCCAGACATAATTTCATCATCTCGCCCCTTTTTAAAGAATTCGCCCCCTTCCACAAGCTTGTGGCTCAAGACTTCTACAGTATAGCCAAACCAGGAGCAGAAAGGTGAATGTAACCATGTATAGCTCTCTGCGCCCAGAGCATCCGTTCCTACAATCTCTGTCACGCATACGGGAATGGCCGAAAAACTTGCAGGGTATCTCACAGCCAATGTGCGTAAAGATTCCAAGCATCCATAGCTCCTATTAGCTTGAGTTTTTTGATATGGAAAACGGAATATTCCCGTATGCATGACAAATATTGTAGAGTGCCGTTCACTTCGGCGCTCGGGAAAGAGTTGTTCCGGTGCGAGGCCGAGCCAGCAGACATAGGTGCACTCGGTAAGGCGATGGCAAGAGGAAGAGAAAGCTCTATCAATATGAACCTTTGGCTTAGATCTTCAATATCGATAGCACAGAAACCCATTTTCCGTATCCATCACCGCCGACACARCGATGTCTTCGGCAAAGTCACCGAACATAAGCATATCATTGACGGTTGCATTTCCCGTCGAATTG
Source organism: Ramularia collo-cygni (assembly GCF_900074925.1). NCBI lineage: Eukaryota > Fungi > Ascomycota > Dothideomycetes > Mycosphaerellales > Mycosphaerellaceae > Ramularia > Ramularia collo-cygni. Next base: position 798,905 of record NW_019716261.1, read on the forward strand.
AACATGTGTTTCCCCTGGTATAGAGTCGATCTAGTAGGCCATGCTTGCTTCTGCCAGAGCCACCACATGCGATCCAATTGTGCATGATGCACAAAGAATAGTGGATCTGTAAAATGCGTCAGATGAGCCATCGTTGAGATGGGCGGGAAACACGACATTTCGCCGTAACCGTACCATTCGCTGCTGTCATGGCTTTGAAGTCCCAATTTACAGATTGATGTATAGAACCATGCAAGTATTTCTCCAAATCCCGAACGAATGTGTCGTATGTGGGTTTTCGTAGAATCTGCCCTATCTTCTCAGGCTTGTAAGCTTCTCCAGACAGACGGCCCGCTGCATTACCATCGTGGAAGTCCCGGGAGAGACAGTGCTCGATGAGCGTGTGGTTGTACAAGATGGGGCGGAGGTGTGCGAATGGTCCGTCAACGACACAGTGTCCTTCGCCTGCTGTTTCTGGGCTTGTAGGATCCACATTACCCCCGAAACCTTCCTTGCTGTCCCAGATTGACGAGTTTGCTAAATCCATCCAGTCCAGAGACCAATCCCAGAAGCTACGAGTCGATAACTGTGTCAGCCGAAAAGCTTTGCGCAGAGATCTCATTTACGTACGGGATACTACCGGTGAAGCCAGCATGTCTTAGAGAGCTTTCTCATATAGGATCAAGGTATATCGATGCCACGGTAAGAAAGATGCGGATCGGTGGACTATTTTATCCTTTACGTCAACAGAGAACACCGTGAGAAGACACATCCACTTACACATCCGACTGATTGCTCCGTGTAGGAGGGCAAAATCGTCGTAAATTGTTCCATTCTCTCGCCGCTGGGAAGTAACTTGAGCCAACACATTTACCGCACGTATAAACTCCAACCTTTCACCCGAAGTGAACGCACGCCATTCGCGGCGTATCGAGGGACTTTGACATGTCGTCGCCTGCGCAGGCCGATAAAGTTGTGCAACAGATCCAGCGACCAAGATCAGAGTAACGATGATCACGACTGTATGGAGAGCGGAGGATTGAGTATACCGTGCGTTCGGTCTGTGAGAGACCCCTTGATCAACATCTTACAAGCGGCATAGACAATACTGATCGAGCGACATACCGATCCGTTGGTCTCTCCTGAATCTGAAATGTCTTCTGTAAGAGCAAAGTAAGTTGGTTTAAAGGTCTTTATGTTGTCCAGACGCATGCTTGGAATGTACAAAAAAGAGGGGTTTCCAGGGATTGAAGTCGTCAGGGGAAGATGAATATTATTCCGTGAGATGGACTGATGGTTCATCAACCCAGACCCGATCCCAAACACCCCGGCGACAAGAACAAAGGGTCCCTACTAACGCCTTTGACACAATCTAGAACGCTGGATATTCTTAACGTGCTCATTTCCAAGGGTTGGGAGGATACCGTGGACTTTGGCGACACCACGGTCATTGAAATCAACAAACCGGCAGTAGTCTGTGTATGGGCGTTTTCTTATCGACTCTCACTACAATAGATCTCCCGGTTCTATTCTGTAGACTACTACAAGAAAGAACTTGTGATTGCTTGATTGACTGCCTACAAAGCGAGTGAAATGATCCTCCTTGTATGCCCTGCTAGAATCTTTCCTCTAAGCCCCTGATTACAGATCCAAGTGAGTGAATGAATCTTCATTCACCGTTATCTCAAGATCTGCGATCCTCCGACGATCTGAGTTAGGACCTCGTTACGCTACTTGTTGACCTAGTTAACGTAGTGCTCCACTGTGGAGTCACGCTTGTCGACCCAGATATGATAGTCGTCCACAGAGCCAGGTACCGCATTCGGCTAGTCGCTTATTAGATGAAATGCACAACTGAATACATCGGGATCCGGAGACGGCATACCTGTGAGACCGGAGCGGCAAAGATCACGGCTGGGATACTAGCGGCGATGGCGAAGATGGAGAGATACTTCATTCTTGCAAGAACTGGATTGAGGAAGCAAGCTGTAGGATACCTACTAGTGACTACAAGCCCTAGTCTTGGCATGAACCGTCTGATATAGCCCCACATATCTTGTATCTCCCCTTGTCGACCATGCCTTTGCACGCTACCATCAAGCACTACGGCCCGTCATTTAGCGGGCCTAGTAGGTCCCTTCAAATTGATAAGTCCACTTTTTGTTTGTTGGTTGACGACACTTTGCCAACCAACATTGGACTAATGGCATTCCCGAGGTGTGGCCGTAAGCGTTGCAACACACAACAGGGTTCTTGAATCCTTTGCAGCACGGTCTTGAATCCTTTGCCACACACAACAACAGGTTTCTTGAATCCTTTGCGGCATGGTCTTGAATCCTTTGCAGTATGGTCTTGAATCCTTTGTAACATGGTATTGCATCCTTCGTAACATGGTATCAAATCCCTCTCAACTGGAAGCACGTAGCTCGTGGTCTGTGTCAATCCTGCGCAAGCCTATAAAGTGATCCTCCCCGTCTTTCCAGAACACGCTCTACAAACACACACATCCACTTTCTTCCATTACACCGCAGCAATGGTCTCATTCTCTTGGTTCGTCGCAGCTGGCTTGTCCCTCCTCGCCAATCTCGCCTATGGAGCTACCCCGGATTACTGCATTCCCCTCGAGAGTGGAACAGGGCAGTTCGRGGCAGGATTCTATTATATCGATCTATCCCAGGGTGAGTGACACTATAGTCTACATTACACCAACACCTTACTGATCTCAAGTGCAGACTGCATAAACGCCGGCATCGGCGACCAGTGCTGCATGATATTTCCGAAAAGTAACTACCCTAACTCGGTCTGGACAGAGGACGATCGAAATGACCTGTTATACGTTATCTCCGAACAGTCGACGAAGACGGGAAGGTTTAAGGACACGTCTAAGGGAAGATGGAGGGCGCATTGGAATTTAGTGGTTTTTGCAGCAAACGACTTAATTCCGAGTGAACTTCTCCAAGTCTGGTTCCACACGATTCAGGGCTTTAAATTGGAGGAGACTAATGCTATTCACGATATCGTGTTGAACTTCGCTGGAAACGGTATTAGCAACTACATGACGATCAAAAACTACGATTGATCCCGTCGAGAGGCATGTAGTCAGGCTTCGATCGGCTTCGGAAGCAAGATAAGGAAGGCATCAATGGCGATGGATCAAGTTGTGCAGATAGAAATCATTCAATGTACGGCCGGGCGGGCCTGTAGATAGTTCAGTTAATTGATGGCGAGGAAGTCTGGTCTTCTTCAATTTCTGCACGGGTGAAAGGAAAAGGCGCACGTTTTGTGATCGCGTTCCTCGACAGCATTGATTCCAAGCTTGGAGTGACCTACACTTTCTTCCAGCCACTCGCTCGGCACGATCTTACTTCACTCCTGAACGGCTCTGTTGATGCAAAGAGGCCGGTACTTGGTGAACTCTCCCTGCAGGCCATGAAGGGTGTTGGCGCCCTCCACCAAGCTGGGTACATGTACCGCGACCTCAAACCGGCTAATCTTGGAGTGTACAGTATCGGTCCCCGCACGCCGTCTTCGTTCTGGATTTGGGCTCTTCGATCTACGTCGGCGAAGAAGGCAATCTGACTCCATCTCCAGGATGCTTCGGCTCGATCGGGTTCATCGCTCCTGGTCCTGATGTTCTTCACCTYGCGTTCCCTCTKCAGCGGTATCAAGGTCCACTGCGGCGGGATATTTCAGCCGACTCGCTTGTTCCGTGTCATGCATGTTYAGTGCAACTTCCCCGAGATGGCGAAGATGGCGGAGGGGGCAAGATCATGAAGAAACGGAGAGATGGAGGAAAGACCACGGGTTTCTGAGGAGCCATCTTACCTACGTTCMGCCTTCGTCAGTCAGTCAGGCTGGGTCATGTGCAAATGGATCAAGTTGTCGTCCATCCCACCATCCATACCGCAGTAGATAGATGCTTATCGTCATAAGGCGGTGGGCATCTGCGCCTGCGAGTCGCGCCCGTGGATGACTGGCGCGCCAAAAGGGCGATCGACCCACTTGCACCTGTGAAGGGAAGGGTCGACGTGGGATATCGACGCACAAGATGGAGGTGAGGTGACCAGCATGACGCAGGTGCGGAGGTGAGGTCCGAACCGAGGAGTGCTCCCGTCGCCGGTCCGTCCCGGCTCGAACCAGATCAAATTCGCAATCAAATTGAATCAATTGAGCCGATTGATTCGATCCTCGGTGAGAACGGCCCGCGCGCCTTCATCCCGTGCGCCCCACTTCCTGCCCGCATCACATCACCCCAAGGCGAGGTACCTCGACCCACGTCAAGCACGTCGGCGTTCCGCGCCAACGGGGACAGACAAGATTGCTCCAAGCGAAGCGTCAGCTATACCATAGCTGAATTGGAAGGCCGGAAGAAGCAATGTCGACGAAGTGGACGGCTGTAGCATTCGCCGTCTTTTGCCCCCAGTTTGCATGAAAGCACCCATCAATTGTGTGTCCACTAGCGGATGGCATAGAACTACGTACCTACAGAGCACGCCCGATCCATCTTGCGCCACGTCCAGACGTATGCAGGCGACCCGGCGTCTATTCAATGGGCCAAGTACGCCTTCAAGTGATCCATATCCACTTTACTTCTTCCCAAGACGATCCCGATGATTCAAAGTCCGACTCGTGTTGTTCCCGAAGTGGATACACTTCTACAGTGCTCCCTCCATAGGCCGGAGCTCGTGCGAATCTTTCACGTGCCGAGGTTCAAGCAATGCTTGGAAATTGTCCGGACTTGGAGGGGGGTGCGGGAGGTGGAGAGGGCGTTGGACATTGGCTGCGGACAGGGAGATTTTTGCCTCGCCCTGGCATTGCGAATGGGCCCACGGGGACATGTCACGGCCATTTATCCTGCACGACCCGACTACGGCAACCCCTTCACTATGCAAGAAGCCCACGAGCACACCCGAAAGTCCATGCTCGGCCCGCGCATCTCCTGCCACCCACTCGACACCCCATCCTTCTTGGCAACATTGGCCGAACAACCCGGTAAACATACCACCTTCTCCACGTCCCCGCGGTAAAGACGGCAGCCATGGTACATCGCTGCAAGAAACCGGGCGTTCCGGGTCTCAGAGAACAGAATGTGTGTGCGGGCATAGATCAGCCGTCCATCATGGCAGCCGCCACTAGTGCCGGCTTCACTCTGGTCAAAGAGACCTTGGAGCATCCCGATAATGATGTGCTGCTAGAGGGTCGTTTCGAGGTGGATTATGTGCTGGGAGATCATTCCCAACAGTGCCTCCAGGAGACGGGCTGCAGCCGAGAGCAAGAGGCGGAGATTCAGGCTTTCGTGCAGCGGCTACGCTACGAAGCCAAGCGGGCAAGAGCCCAGGTTATGGCGGCCATTGATGTATGGTGCGCAGTGTTCGAGTTGGAACGTTACGATCCAGTGCAGGACATCTTCACCACCACGTTCCCGCCTCTTTGTCGGTAAATGTACTTTTCTTCCGCCCGAACTCATTCAAACAGCGTGCTGTGTATGTTGTGCCCCTGTCCTGACAGCACCGTCTCCCAATTGCACGACGAAGCGCCGGCGTCTATGATCCGCCAGCACTCATTGACCCAGAGTCTGATGATCTGGTACTCAGCGAGCTCTCGGGTATAGTGGGTTTCTCAAGTATTTGACCACAAACCAAGACCTCGCGTCGTCGTAGTATCTCATCTGTTCTCTCTATCAGGGATCATCGCATATCGAGGCAATCGAGGTCAGAAAACCGACTACGAAGTGCGGCTCGATATAATTTACGGGCTGCAGGGGAAGAAACAGCGATGAGGATGAAGCTAGAGGCACTTATGCTTACGAGAGCAGTGGAGATGACCATAACGAAAAGTGAAAAGGCATGATGCTGACGACGAGCGGGCACTATCTGATGACGAGAACGATGACGACTGGGCGTGACAGTCGCCCCCTGAGGGCAATGGAAGAAGATTGACCGACCAGATGTACAGCAACCTCAGTCATCAGATTCCGATATTGGCGATGTATCTTCGATAAAATGGTCATTTTGGCATGCACTGAAGAGCTCTGGAGAAGCAAAATCGTTCATTCAGTAGCGAAAATGCTTCGGCGAAAGTTGAAGAAAAAAGTTGAGCTGCAATCCTCATATTTTGGTCTCCAACGACTTCGTGATTTTCCTGGACGATAAAACTGGCAAAAACCAAGCAATCGAGTCATTTTTTGAAGATTCAATATCAGCTCACTGGTTCTTTCTAGACATGGTTTCCGCACATGGTATCATCAACAATCAGGCCGTCCCTCTCTTGGGAGAACCCGGTCCTGGATTCCGGGATCTTCAAGCGAGTTCGGTGAACTCATACAATCGAAGGAGCACTGAGCCTTCTTTGCCTGTTCGTCCTCGAGGCTCCAGATCCGGAGCTTGAGCGGTTCATTTCAGCTCAGGCGTCAGCGCCGCAGGTCGAAAGAGAGCTGTTGGAGGTAAGCTAGCCACGAATTGGTCGTGCAAGAAAGCAGCACATCTCACTGTATTATTCGATCTACGATATGTCGTTAAAGTGAGTTTGGTTGATCCGATCAAACTCTAGGGCCGTATTAATTACATCCGGWGCCGACGCTCTTTCACAGGTGCACTAGGTGAGAGTGTGATTGCCGGATGTTGAGTACAAGTTTATGATTGATATAATCGAAGCAAAACCAACGGCTGCCGCTAAGAACCTGTTCAAGGACGTTCAACGGCTAATATGTGTGCTCGCTTCAGCGGTTTTTCACGATTCCTCACTCTCAAAACAAAATTCAACGGTCCGCCCGTTGTGGGAATCCCCCATCCGGACTCTCTCTGGTACTTACTCAACGCTCTGTGATATGCATAGTAAATACGGGCAAAAAGATCAACATCAAGAGCTTCAAGACCGTACATAAAGAGCGTGAAAGAGACGAGCAAACAACACAAAAAACAACCTCCAACCGMCCCGACCACGATGAAATTCTCTCTCAGCTTGACGACCCTCCTGATCTGCGCTATTCACACCCTTTTACGCCATCGCACAATGCGGCGGGGAACAGTTTTCTGCGTGCTGCACTACTGCTGAAAGTGTTAGCGAGATGCGGCGTCGTAAGTGTGCCGCCTAGAGAAAAGGACTCACCACGATCTGACTAGTCTCTTAGCAAGCCTTCCTACGCTTCTGGGAATTGGAATTGGACGTAGAATGCGCTCTTACTGGACGAACTGCATGCTGTTGTTACACTGAGACTGAGACTTTTAGAGGGGTAAAGGAAAGGTCCAGGACGATATGCGGAATCGTATGAGAATACTCTAGCTACGTCGATTGTGGATATGCAGCGAGCAAAGCATTGGAGAGGTTGATGAAGAATGGGGACATTATATGGCATGGAGGAATGCAAGATGATCTGGAAATTCGATGCTCAAAAAGTGAGCTTACCGTTCCGGCTCCAACAAGCTATAAGTTTAATACCCAAGACAATGATGACTTTTGATCGGGCGGTGTCTAGTCCGAGACCATGGCCTTTTACAGATGCGTGTGGGCACCTCCGTTTGTATTTGTCTTTCCATACCCAGGTGAAATGCCTTTTGCCCATCACTGTAAGCAAATCCAACTGCATCGTCTTCCTCGATCTCACCCCCAAGGCCTCCCACGTTCGATTCATTCATCTTACGGTCCCAGTGATTTTAAAGAGAAAGGGCTCAGACCTCAGCCTCGCCTCGTGGTTGGCCGCAATATTCCCAAAGTCAAAACTCTTGGGATGGAATGTCTTCATCGTCGCCTCTCCACTCGGAGGAAATATCTGGGCATTCTGATCGCTGTTGTTGCCTGCAAGAGCCTTGGAAACATCACAGGAGTATTCCCACCCTTCGCTGGATCGGTAGCGCAAATCCTGATCGCAAGTGTCGGGATTGAATCTCTGCAAATGCTGCGCGACCGTGATCGTGTCCGTGCCGCCTACCGTCGGTGCGGGATGGATACCGTCGGTGGTGTCTGGGGCATTGATTTCGAAGAATCCGATTTGGGGACTGTCAAAAGAAGTGAGTCCTGGTTCGCAGAAGCGGCGTCCGTTGTAATTGGAATCATCCCCGTCCAAGTAGAAGATTTRCGTTTCGGACCAAGCCCCATTGGCAATCCTGTCCCGCGAGAAGTTGTTGATGGTCTCGATGATTTTGGCTCGCAGGCGGTAGGCGAGGCCGTTGATTTGAGTGCGGAACTCTTTCGTGATCACAGTGGCGGGATATCCAGGTAAGCTGGAATTGAAGTGTACAAGTTAGTGAATGTTTCACACATTAGAAAAAAAAAGGGGGGAAGGCTCCGGGGAGCCATTTCTGCCTTCCACACTTCAAATGACTTACTGGTTGTCCATTCTGTGCGTGTCGCACCAATCTTTGTTCGGATCGTTGTTGTCCACGTAGAAGAAGCTGGGATAGAGCTGGATCATCATACCAATGTCCTTTTCGGAGCCACCGCCACTCATTTTCTTGAAGGTTGAATCATACGCACGGGTTAAAAGGCCAGGCAACGCGTTCTCGATGATGTTGTCAGCCTCCTTCACGTAGCGGGAGCACTTTCCGAGGAAGTTGTTCAAATAGACGCAGTACTTCACAATCTTTCCGAAGAGGATATCGTTTCCGCCAATCGAAAGGGTCGCCAACTTGTAGGCCGTAGACCCTCCAAGCATGGGTAATTGGTTGTCAATGAGACCTTGTACCACATCTCCGGTGCACGCGTATCGCTCTGCCACCAGCTGGAAGTAGTTGGGTCGAATTGGTACCGTCAACTGGTAGGGATACGACCCTTGATTGCGAAGGCATGCTTCCGCGCCGGACTCTTGAGCCCTTTGTCCGGCACCTGGCCCCGCGGCATAGGAGTCACCCAGTGACACCCAGTTAAATATTAAAATCTGGCTGCTGGGGTTCACCTTGATTATCAATAGGCTCCAATGGCGGCGGGCCACCACCAGAGCCGGCGGGACAACGATCGGCGGGAGCGGGACACGATGGTGCACTGCTCCCGTCACGGTATTGCTCTGAGACGACCTTATTGCTCGAGTCACTCTCRAGTGCACCGTTGGTAGCTATGACTTTGTATCTGTACAATGAGACATTAGTCTCAAAGTYCTCTTGCAGTATGCTTGGCACTTACTCCCAGGTATGGACGCCAGGAAACTGAAAGTAAATATCAGTGCATGTGGTATCAGAGGTACCAACTTCACTAAACGTCCGGTTGCTGCTGGTATCGGTGGAGCGGCGGAGAACCGAATAGCCTCCGGAGCCTGCGACCAGATCCCAGGTCAGATGTACAATCGTTGCACTGCGAGGTGCTATCTGCAAGTTGGCTGGGGTCGAAGGCCGGGCATTGTTTGTCCGTATGGTCCTAGCAATAAACGGAAGTCCAGCACCAGCATAGTTAAAGGTCTCGATGGCAACAAAATAACGGTGGCCGGCCTTCAAGTTCTTGATCCGAGCGGGCGAGGCTTGAAAAGCTGCACCATCTACGAAAGAGCAAGGTGTGTCCAGGTCCCACCAATAGATCTGATAGTGTCGTATGGACTCACTATTGGGACCAGTTGGACGTTCCCAGGATACGCTCAGCCCGCCTTGTTCGGGCGAAGTAACAACGTTTGTCGGGGGGGGGCAGCAGTTGTAGGTCGAGCGGTTGCGCTGAGCCGCCCTGTACAACCACCCTTTCTGTTACCTGCGCTCGAGCATACCCGGAGTTCGTAACTGTGGGTATCACTATCAGCAGACTCGCCTTCCGAAATCGCGCGGGTAGTACGTACACGGAACCGTCGAACGCCCATCTTGAATCCCATCTATTGGACTTGACCTGTCCGGGAGAGAAGCGGTAGAACGAAAAGCCATCAATAGTGTACTCGACATCATATTCGTAAGCTCCAAACACTGCATACGGTTAGCGATGGACAGTACGGAGGAGAGCAGATTGCAAGGAAGACATGCCCTTGTCCCACGTCGCGGTCACACCCAGATCGGACGAGAAAACCTGAAAGTTGGACGGTGCTGGCAAGGGACGAGATGGTATCTGGCCAGGTACCTCAAGTGGCGATGAACCTATTGCTAGACCACTGACAAGAGCCCGGCTGAAAGCGCGAGCAATCTGGATTTTACCGTCAGCTTCGAGCCAGCGCTACGCTTGGGAGAATGATGTACCTGATATTCGCCGAGTTCGTTCTGGAGGGCAAAAAAAGAGGAACATGTTAGTCCATCACTGCTGCAACATGGATAGATTTGCATCGTTGGACTCACGGGGTGAAGTCCATCGTATGCCGCCGGACAATCTTGGCCAGAATTGGGACCGCACTCGTACTCCTCTCGAATTGGAGCCCAGTGTACCTACGACAGACAGGTCAATAGGGCATCACCATTGCATGAAATCGACGAAAGTGTCGAGAGTGGTCACCACGTACAGGAGATGACGAGGTGCTCCAACCTGGAACGGCATCCTTCAGCATCCGGTTGTACGAGTCTGTGTTGGTGACGAGGTCTTGTCGTCCTCCGATGAAGGTGCGTTGAGGAACGCTTCCTACAATGATCTTGATATCGGGCTTCGCGCGTCGAGCTTCGTCGATCAATGTTTTCCTATAGCATAGATAGTCAGTATTGATTGTGAGCATTGACGGACACATCTCACATGTTTACTAGTAGCCCGTCGTCGTCGCTGAAAAACCAGCCTAGATCATTGAAACCAAGCATAACGAGCTAAATCAAGTCAGGATCAATAAACGATGGTTCCAATGAATCCGACATACCATCACATCTGGAGGATATGCCGACACCACACCGTTGATGAGTCCTTTATCAACAGCTGCTGAACGTCCACTAATCGCAAAGTGATTCCAGATTCGTGTCAGTCGTCAACGCTCCATGAAGAGGCTGGGAAAGGATACTTCGCACCCTTTGAATCCGGCTGCTTGAGCCTCTGGGGCGTACTCGCCGTCCACATTGATCCGTGACGGTGACTTTCCGCCCTGGTCGTAGAAGTCGAGGCCTGGAGGCTTGACGGCCTCTGGAGGAGCCGCCGTTCTAGGATAAGGACCAACATAGTTCATGGCGATGTTTTGGCTTTGGAACCATTGCTCCAGTCGATACCTCCACGTAAAGTCACCTCATACCCGGTCAGCAAGGTCCTCGATTGGTGTGCGCGATACATACCTTCATTGCAGTGAGTCATGCTGTCACCAATGGCCAGGACCCTCAAGCCACTTTGTCTTTGCTCAACTTGTCCTGTGCCGTTGTTGCTTGGTGGGCTGATCGTTTCAAGGTAGCTGTCAAAGTCCGGTTCAGCGGTCGTTTGCTGTACGGCTGGAAAGAGTGCTCCGAGACGCCGAGCATGTTCTAGCTGTATCGTACGCTGGATGTCGACCGTCGAAGCTTCGATGGTCTCGTTCGTGGTGCTAGCCGTGCTGACTGCAGTTTCTGTAATGTTAGGAGGCAGCAAGACAGGGTTGGACACATTGGCCTGGAGGAGCTCTGGCAGAACGCGGGCTTCTTGCAAGACCGCATCCCTGAAGCTGTCGCCTTCTTGTCTTGGACGGTGATGGCTCTCGAGGGACAGCGCGTCGGAGAAGGAACAAGCGAATAGGTATAGTAACCCGAAGGCGAAACGCCGGTGGGTACGAATAGAGGCCATGTGTGCAACTGGGTGATCTGGTTCGATAGAGGGACTCCAAAGCCCTTCTTATCTGTTGACATGTTCAGGGCCCCGATTTGCTGCAGTGAGATTCACATACCTCCTAAAGAATGTTGAGTTCGCACGTGGGGAGGAGTTGCCGTGCTTCTGCTTCTTCGGATTGGTGGCAGTCGACAATGCCGATCTGCCCTCACTCGCCATGCTGGTGTAGGATCATGTCAATGCCTTGGTATTGCCATATCCGCCGCGAAGGTAACAAAAAGTCATCGTAGGACCAGTAACATCTCTGCGCCCAGAGGTGCCAAGAATAGATGGTGCCAACAATGGCCGACGCCTTCGAAACAGCAAGCTTTCTTCGTCCCGTGGCATGGTATTCTCCGCGAGCTTGAGCTAATGCAGCCATACCTGAGCTTCGCCGTAGGGAAACAGGTCAGAACGAGAGTTTCGTACGCTCTGAACAGGTAAGGCGTACGCCCCTAGCTCAAGCCATGGTCAGCACACTTTACAGTGGTCAGTTGTTATCACAAGCCCATCTGAACTGCTAGTTTTACTCATTCGTGCCGCGAAATCCTTCGGTGCTGTGATGGCTTAGGGCATGAGGTTGATATCTTCGAAAATCCTTCGGCGCTGTGGCACAAGGTCGATCGAGAATCTCTAAGCCTTGTGGGAGGTAGTGTTTGGGGGGAAAATACATCCTGTTCTCTACAATGTGGAGGTTAGGTGCAACACACACTTGGCATGAGATATACCATCGCCGTTCGGTTCGCCACTGTGCGAAATACGCAGGTTTGAGGCAGAACGGAATATAGTTCCTCTCGCCGCAGCTTGCGGAAGATACCTACCTAGGTAGAAAGGATTGTCATGGAGTGATAGATATCTCGGCATGTGCCGCACGTGGCGCTCCGAGGGAGGTTCGAGACTCCGCCCACGTGCACGGAAGGATTCCCACTAATTTAGGTAGCTCAAACTCAAAGTCGAGGGTGAAAGTGGCAGCCAGGATGCGGACAGGCGGAGTAGGTAAGTACATCTTCTGAGAGGATAATGAGAACAGCACCTCTAGCAAGTTCAGCCGACCTCGCTCCTCCAATACGACGATGAAGAGAACCAACACCGTCCAGCGCAGCTCGTTCGACTTTCCCGGACCTCGAGCAGTACGTTTCGAATTCCTCGAGCAAGATACCATCCAAATCACCATTCCCCCAACTAGCGACTGGCGAATGCCTGAGTACTGGAACTACCAACATCTCGACGCTCGGCAAATTACCAGCCTCAGCGGTCTCATCGTCGTATCCGTTGGATCGATCCACCACTCAGGCGGGGGAGGTCGCTATACTTCAGCTGGAGTCACGTTGAATTTCCAGACAAAGGAAAGGTATAGCTGGGGCCCAACCTCCGAGCAGAAGAAGACGGGTGGCGATCTAGTCGTGCTGTTGATCGCTAACGAAGCCCTCCATCGAAATGTCTACAGCGCGGAGCTGGACCGCGAGAGATTCCCTCGTTTGGATTCTACACCTCTCTGGCTGAGAGGCGTCTTCTCGTTCCTCTCGAAGACTTCTCCAAGAAGCTACGAGCGTCTCCTTTCCTTGACTTCGAGAATCCAGCGGACTATGACACTGTATGCTCACGATTACCACGAGGATCATGGACGGATCTGGTTTAGTCGGCTAAGGCTTTCCATTCTTCCTATAGACCCTGTGCCACGATGGGTGCACGATTGGGAAACGAGAAGCATGATTTGGATATCGAAAACGGTGGGCTCGGGATGTTATTGGGTAGGAAAATTGCTTCTAGGGATGAATGACTATTATGCGGAATATACGCCGTCGGCGGKGAGGAAAGCGATGGCTGAGATTGTGCAGACTTATGAGAAGTAATGGTTGCTTTTGCAGAAAGGATGAAGAGCMTACCGCATTACAGGAAGCTTTCAGCGTGTGGAAGTGAAGGAACGAGTGTAGTTGGCGCGTCGGCCGCTTCCAAGGAAATTCGATCGAGGTCAAGGTATGCGGCCTCTTCAAAGAGGTGTTGCTGCCCGGCAACAAATCGTTTGATAATGCGAGTGTCTTGGACGCAAGGTGGAAGAGATGATGCTTTGCTCTGTTTTTTCAATCGTGCACATCAACGCTAGAGGAGGAGTGATTGAGGATATGCGTGTGTCAGGAATGTTGTCACAACCATCTGGAATCTCACGGATGTAGGTTTAACGATGAGAACGAACGTTAWGTCATAGGTAGCAGTTGAAGTCAAAAGTGTTAAACTTGGTCATGGCGTTGTACATTGGCGCTAAGGTCTTAAGAGCTACAAAATTTTCACTTGCACGTTCTCTTCCAAAAAGCAGCAAAAAAATGAGATCTACATTCAACATTTGGGATTCCCCAGTGGTCACCCACCTGAGTACTGATCAAACGATTACATGGTTCAATAGGCCAGAGCGGACGGGATGGCTTGCNGGTCACCCACCTGAGTACTGATCAAACGATTACATGGTTCAATAGGCCAGAGCGGACGGGATGGCTTGCTTTCATGCATCTATGGTCGAATGTGCTCAAGAGTTGAAAACTGGAAATTATGATTGTAGATTTTTACCTCGACACTTGGCCCCGGTCGTTGCTACCTAGTCCCTCAATGTCAATGTCACAATCATACAGCTATAAGCAAACTTTACAGCTGACACATTCCAGGCGGAGAGTCAGACGATGAAGACTGGACGTCGATTCTAGGCGGAGCGAACAGCAGGTCACGATGATCGTAACCCTCTTTACCGATCATTCACAACATAGCATTTACTCGATTCTAGCATCTCGCTTTCTTGGCTACTCCGATCATTCCAGAGTATCGTTGACAAAGAACTCCTTTAGAGGCATGATTTCATTCAACCCACCTCCGAGATCTTGTAGTCATCAAACGTTCGATCATTGCGATCTAGCTCTTCACCTTCATAGATCAATCACTACCGATCAGCGAACAAACATAGAGTAGATGATGTGTGTCCCTTAGTCTGCAAGACCACATGAGCGGGAAAGACGTCTAGCATGATGTTGCTGCAAAGTAAGGGGCTCGTGAACGAGATCGGCAACATCTCAAGCGTGTACACCACGAAGAACCTTGTATCCTCTTACATCTCACATTCTTTGGCCATACGGTCCATGTGTCAGTCTATTCTTCTTCCCTTAGCGAGGGCTTTATTTTGACCAGTTGTGACCAAGCCCACGTTTCTGTGGCTTTTAGTGGTGGGTGGGTGGGTGGATGTTTCCAGGTTCTGGTGAACAAGTCTGCTGGGACTTCGATCCAGCCAAAGAAACATACAAAGCATAGAAAATGCCGGGCACCGCAACAAGTGGCAGATTCTCCAGAGCCAAGCACAGCAGACTAGATCAGGGGTTCCAGAATTTTGATTGTGTGGCGGGATTTTTCACTACACGACAGATTGGTAGCATGACGTGAGAGAACACAGCATGTTTCGACTTAACAGCTTCAAACCGAGTCTTGGGACGCATAATGACTTGAACATGAATTGCTACAAGCCTATCCGTTTTATCGATGCCCTTCTCCTCAAAACTTTCTCCAACCGCGCTCGATTCATCTTCGGAAACTCAAGAACAAGGTCTTCTCTCCCAGGAAAACCAGCTCTGAAACAAGCTTGTTGTTCAACAGCTCCGACTTTCGAATCTTCAGACGCTGGCCACTCACTGACACGCCCATAGCCTCCCCGATCAGTTCTTTGATCCGCCGAACACTATCGGAGGAATCCACATCCACCGTTATTTCTTTGGTCGTCTTTCCTCCATGAGTACGATGTCCTCTCTCCACCCGGATCACTATGATCATCTCGACGGGATGCAGGTGATATTGATGAAAGGTGTAGTTCTTGAGAAGGCGAAAGGATTGAAGGTCAGGTTTGATTGGAGGTGTGGTTGGTATGACCAGCGTGTTGTTGTTCCAATTCTTGTGATTTTAGAAGATACTCTCCAAAGCTGCGTCGAGTCGTCTCCTGTTAAGTGCCTCAGAAGGATTCGATTGCTGGGCAAACTCGAGCATCGAGTCATCACGGAAGATCAAGCTGTTTCTTATTTACTCCTTACCTTCTAAGGAGTGGAATTCATCTTCGCAGCAGTATAGATGAGGCTCTAGAATCCATAGGAGAACCGCGGTCTTAGCAGTGTTTGTCGGAGCAAGGATAACATCCCATCGCAAGCACAACAGCCCTTCCTTATTCACAGGGATCAATTGAGATTTGAGAGGAAACTGTTTGCATWTGGCGGGGCGGACATTCCATATGGCGCTACGAATATAGTAGCTGTGAGGAGTCTGGTTCACGAATATCAGATGACAGATGACAATTCTATGAAATATTGAGTCCTGCACGCATCTCAAATCCAAAAGTCCATGCCAAGCTTGTCAAACTCTAGCAAGTGAATGTAAGAAGAACGAAGCATTCACGATCTTTCCAGAATCTCACGCCTCGCTACGAATTCCACAGCTGAGAATGTCTGCTTTCCGTCCTTTGCAGATCTGYCCCCTGAATTACGTCTGCGGGTCTATGGCTTGTCACATGAGTTCTTCCGGCGCTGTTTGCAGGAGGTCGATTGGCCTGTTTCTGGCCGCACTCAGATGTCGACCGACGTGGGAAGAGACGATACGAGTGGAGAAGACATCCGGTATTGGATGGTAGAGAACAGCGTTCACGCACATTCTTGACACCTCCGAGTCAGCTGACGCAAGCTTGTGTAGACGAAAGAACATGGAACAACAGCGAAAATCTTGATCCTAAACATCCGATAAATATACACTCTCATACCTCTCTCTACCCTTCCATCTCAGCATCTCCATCCCCATCTCCACCCTCCTCGTCACTCTCCTCCACCCCTTCCCCAACGTCAACCACGAAGCTCGGCGCCTGATCAACCCCGACATAACAATCACTCATCAAGAAAACCGTCAACTCCTTCTTTCCTTGTTCCTCGACCACAAATTCCAATTTGGTCTTAAGCTCCCTCAGAAGCGTAACCCTCTTGATCGCCAACAAATTCCTGCCCTTCTCCTCCCCAATCACCAACCACCAATTCTCCATCTTGACCCCGGGGTAGAAAGGTGCTTGAACCCTCAAATCCGCCTCCTCGTCCTCTTCCAATTGTCGCGTGATGCTCACATTAATGTAAGCAGGCGATCCAGCTGTGATGTTCTCTTGATCCTCAACCTCGAACTCCAATTCGACGTTCGGGTAGCGAGAGTTGATAAATGTCGCTACATCTCCCAATTGTTTGGGATTCCATCCGAGACCATCCATCAATTTCTTATGGTCGGGATTCTCATCGGGATCCATGGCGTCTTGGAATTCGAGAACGTCTTTGATCCCGAATTTGGCGCATGTCTCCACAACCTCATCTGTGGCGTGAGGGAGTTGTTTGAGAGGAGAATCACGATCCCACATGGCTTGGACGACCATCTGGCTGATTTCCATGGCGTTCATGGCGTTGAGGTGTCCTTCTGAAGATAGGACATCCACGCAAGCGGATAGGAGATTCAATACTTTGCCGAGGATGAGTTCTTGGTCCTTCGCAAGATCTGTAGGAAGTTGCATGCGAGAGAAGTGTGCTTGCAAGAGGATAAAGGCCTTGAAATGCGGTGATTCAAAGTTTGGTTCGGAGAGCTTGACGGGTACGCGATCATAGATGCGTTCCAAAATGTGCTCTTCATGCCGGCGGATCTGAATGTCTTCAAATTCCGTGGCGGCCGTAACAATCTCGAGGATACCCTTCAATTTTGTGCCGCGTTTGAGGGAGAGGAGTAATGTCTGCATGGTGATGAAGGAGATGTTGTAGTATGCCGCGATCATGGCTGCGTTCAGAGGCGCGACAGTGTCTTCATCCTCATCAAGCTCAATGATCTTCGCGTCAGAGAGGTCCTTCAGCGTGCCTTCGACTTGCTCGGAGAGGTACGCGCTCAGGCCATCATGTGAAGTGTCCAGCATGCCGTAGAAGCTGGGGTTGGCCAGCRACCTCCTGTACAAGAAAGTATACGTTGTCCAATCCACGGCATCCTGCGTTGACTCAATCGTCTTGGTACTGATCTCCGTGACAAAGGCATCATGCATGTATGATTGCAGTTGACTCTCAATTGGCAATGCCTCGCCCAAGAATTTCTTGTAGTAGCTGCGCTTGACATCCGGACACATGAGCACACCTCGACAATCGCGATCCGTGAGCGGGCGTCCGGCTTTTCCAAACATCTGCAGAACATCACTGATGGGGTAGTCAATGTAGCGATGTTCCCGACCCTCGAAGAATTGCGTGCCCATGACGATGACAAGATGTGCAACACTCTGCACTTCCCAGCAACAGTCTCGCGAGACGAGCATGACTTGTGCTGCGCCTTGTGTGAACAGTGTCTCCACGATGCGCTTGTCCGAATCACTCAGAGCTTCATGGTAGTAGGCGATACCATGCGCGAGGGATTCCGCCAGAGACTTCTCCTTGACGCGTGCGAGGATGGGTGCCAGTTGCTCTGCGTCGGTGTGCAGAAATCGATCCTCGTCATCATCAGCAACGCACGCCGCAAGCAAATCCTGTGCAGTATTCCGGACTTGCTTTCGACTGGGCACAAAGATCATTGCTGGCTTTTCTGGGGCGTACTGCAAGACGGCTTGGTACGTGGGCTTGGTCATCGCCAGCATGAGCGAGGGGAAATGCGGGATGTTGAATGTCTGCAAGTGCAAGTTCAACGATATGGGTCTGCTGTTGGGGCTGAAGTTGAAGATGGTGTGCTTGCTGCAGCCGATCCACTCGCCGACATCTCTCGCATTGGTGAGGGAGACGCTGAGACCAACTGTCCGCAAGTCGTTCTCAAGCTGAGCTTTGATAGCTTGAGRGCGAGACATGACGGCTTCATAGATGTAGCCGGCCTGTCCTCCGAGCATGTGAAGGTCATCGGCGATGATCAGGCTTACGTTTTGGACGTTCTTCCTCCGCTGCCATTGTCTTGACATCATGTCCCACTGTACTGGAGTTGCGAGGATCAGGTGACCCCTCTCGATGAGCTTCAGATCAGCCGTCGTTTCGCCAGTGAGCTTCACAATCTCTTTGCCACCAGCCAAGGGTCCCAGCCTCGCCTGCCAGATCTTGTGTCTGGCATCAATCTGCTGCTGGAAGGGTGCAATGTACACTGCCTTGCCAGCGTTGGCCTTGGTGAAGTGTCGCAGGAGTGCGAACTCAGCACAGACAGTCTTCCCAGCGCCAGTAGGAGCGCCAACGAAGACGTTGTCATCTGACTGAAAGAGAGCGTTGAAAGTCTGCGTCTGAATCTTGTTGAACTGCGACCAGTCAGGGAACAGATCAACGTAGTCTGCCCGCTTCAGAGCCTGCACCGGAAGAGGCTGCATATCCAGCAAGGGTGWGTGCGGTGGGAACCTCTCCGGCAGAACCAGCTTCTGGAAGGAAAGGGTAAGCTTGCTCTCCGCGTGCATCCACCTGTCGCTGACAACCGAGATGAAGTAGTTGGGAGGCATGGGCTCGGTGATGGGAATGGTAAACTCCACAATGTGCTCGTTCATCTCAGCCAGAGCGTAGTCCTTGCGGAGAATGAATTGGTCGTGGAAGAGTATGTCCTCACCATCGCAGTCCTCAACCAAGATCCACCATGCTTCAGCGCGGCCGTGAATTGCATCATCCCACTCAAACTTGGGAGTCAGTGTCAGCTCGACCCGAAGCATACTCCTGGTGATGGGTTGACATTGCGCTTGAATATCCATTCTGGGGAATTTCGCAATCAAATTGCAGACCTGGCGGCCCTGCTTGGGCATGCCGAGTAATTCTCCCATGCGAGGTGGGTCCAGATCAAAGTAGCTGGACCAGGGAACATCCATACGCTCGGCCTTCTTGATAATGTCGGGCGAGCAGTCTGGGAATTGACGAAGAGGCGTCATGGTCGGCCACATGCGCTTCTCGGCCATCTTACAAAGAGCCAACGCATCCTTTGCTACGGATGCCCAACCTTTCTTCAACGCAATCTCAAACATGGCTCTCAGAATTCGTCCCGCGGATTGAGTGACATATACAAGATCTGCCATGAGTGCCAACCCCTCAAGCTTCAGTCTGCTGACGTATGCTTGTAAGAGGACGTTGATCTTGCATTGCGGCTCATCGATCGTCTCCTTTACGGGGATGGGAACGCGACCAAGTAGCTTTGCGAGTTCTAGCTTCTCGTCTTGTCGAACGGGAATATACTTGAACTCGTCGCTAAGCGCAAACACACGGAAGAGCTCAATGGGGCTGACCGAAGGCTGGATGTGCATGTTGTAGGTCAACATGCTGTTGTGGGTGATGTAGTAATGACTGGCGACCCGACCGAGATCCGTAGATTGCAGGCGTCCAGTCTTCTTGTCGTACTTGGCCAGACTAGCCTTCTCCAATACCACAGCAGCGGAGTGAATGAGGTCGACTCTCCTCTGCTCGAGCGTTTCATCCTCTTCGTAGTCCGCACCGACTTGATACAACGCCGRCGATCGCAACATTCGAACGAAGAGATATGTGTATCCAAGCCATTCGACGCCTTCGTCGCGAGATCTGATATTGCCGAGGACAATTTCAGCATTGAGATTGTCCGCCAGTTTTGAGACAAACTGCGACTCTATCGGAAGTTGCTGATTCATCAATGACAGATAGTACTGAATCTCGGTCTGTGTCGTGATGATGATTCCTTCACCATAGGTATCATACTGCGGACGTCCAGCACGACCAAGCATCTGGAGGACATCCTGTGGGCTAAGCTCCACCCAAGAACCCTTTTCGGGAGAGTAGATGGATGTGCCCTTGATGATGACAGTATGTGCTGGTAAGTTGACACCCCAAGCAAGAGTTGCGGTGCAGACCAGCACTTGGATAGCACCATCGGAAAAGAGATCCTCCACAGCAGTTCGATCAGCCCGGCTCATAC
This sequence comes from Ramularia collo-cygni, assembly GCF_900074925.1. NCBI lineage: Eukaryota > Fungi > Ascomycota > Dothideomycetes > Mycosphaerellales > Mycosphaerellaceae > Ramularia > Ramularia collo-cygni. The sequence goes on from NW_019716261.1 coordinate 819,431, forward strand.
CAGCGTGATGGATACCGAATCCGTAGGGAAGCACATCCTTCAGCTCCGCATTCTGCACACTCTCAGCTTCCTCACGAAGAATCTCGCGACTAGCGGCATCGGTTCGAAGAATCTGTCCAATGGTTTCCAGCTCCATCGCCTTGTCACGAATGTACTTGGCCGTCTTGGCCGTCTCTTTTCGTGAATGCACGAAGATGAGCATTTGATTCTTGTTCTGACCCACCTGCTCGAGGACTTTGGTGTAGCAGACGTCGTTCATCGTCTTGAGCTGCTTAATGGCCTTCTTGTCTGTGACGCCGATGAATTCTTGCTTGAGAGGACAAGGACGGAAAGTACCGTCAAAGTGGAATAGATCCTTCTTGTCAACTCTCAGGAAGGTCGCCACATCGTGGTAATTGGGCAGAGTAGCAGAAAGACCAACAATGCGGACTGGATCGCCAGTCTGCTCCGTACGGCGGATGGTTCGAGACACAATACTCTCCAAGACCGGACCTCTGTCATCGTGCAAGAGATGAATCTCATCGATACAGATAAGTCGCACAAGATTGGTGTAGCTTGTGTCTGTGGCCTTTCGGGTGATGACGTCCCACTTTTCAGGGGTTGTGACAATAACATTGGTGTCTGCGATTTGCTGCTTGGTGAGTTGTCTGTCACCAGTAAGCTCAGACACGGTGATGCCGTAAGCTTCAAGACGTTTGCCAAAGTTGCCGACCTGTTCCTGGACCAGGGCTTTCAGCGGTGCAATGTAGATGATCTTAAAAGCTTCGAGGTTGATGTGACCTGTCGTGGGATCGCGGTGCTTGCCAATCTCTCGCAGCATCGTCAACATTGCCACGTTCGTCTTTCCAGACCCAGTAGGAGCGCAAATGAGCATATTGCCATCATCCTCAAAAGCGGATGGGTAACACTCGGTCTGAATGCGGTTAAGAGATGTTGAGCTTCCAAATCCTGCTCTGGCCCAGGCAGGGAGGTCTGTGGTAGGAATCAATGGCCGCTCATTCGGACTAGGCTTCCGCTTCGGCGCAGGAACGTGAATTTCCTCGTATCCTTTGAAGGTTCGCTTGGTCGATCCTTGTGGAAGCTTCACATTGTTGTTGGTCATGAGGTGATTGCCCTGTTCAAACTTGAGGTCCTCCAGGTTTAGTGTCTTCCTCGGTTGCAGACCACCCACAATACCCTCCTTYTTCACATCTTCTTCGTCTTTGGCGGGGRGTCTGGCGTCCAGATCCATTGGATCAAGTTTGACTTGCAGCTTGGTTGTCTTCGCAGGGGCATCATCTCGGCCACGAATCTCCTTTAATATACTTGCGTGCCCGGCATTGACCATTTGCTTTTCGACGGCCTCCCGAGCAGCATCGTCTTCTGCAACCCTTCGCCATCGTGTGACCCAAATAATCTTGTCCCGGTTCTTRAAAAGCTTTCCGACCAGTTCGTGGTGTTCATAGTCGAATAGCTCCATGAGGTCGTTCTCCACCTCGTTCAAGGCCTTTTCCTCGCCCTCAGCATCCGTTCCAGCCATGATCGTCTCCGCATCTCGAGTCTTTTCAGTCTGGATGTGAGCGTCTTCGTAGATTTGTCCAATCTGCCGTTGCAGCCAGTATGCATCGATCTCATGTGCGGGGACAATGTCCGGATCTTGGCCTGCCTTGCCACTCCTTCGCGACCGATTCTCTATTACCATGCCGTCATCTTCCTCTTCCTCGCCACCATCAGCATCGGGAGGTGGACCAGCGCCATCCTCGGCAGCCTCCTCCTCCTCGTTCCCCATGGCAAGATCATTCTCCGACTCGTCATCCTCCTCTCGAACCTCGAATGTGCGACCAGCGTCCTCATCCTCGTCCTCGGACTCAAACTCCACAGCCACGCCCTGTTGTTCGTCCATGTCGGCCTCTTCTTGCGCACCTTCGCCCATTTCCTCATCCTCATCCTGTGCATCATAATCCGTAATCTTCTTCCCCAGATTCACCAACTGGTTGAATTCCTTACTCGAAGTGGTGATTCCCAGAATGTCATCAATCTCCTTCTTCTTGTCGAAATCCTTCAWGCTGTCATCTTTGAGATATTCCAACACGGAGTCGGTCGCAGAGGCAGTAATGGCAATCCCATAATCCCCTCCCATTTTTTGCGCCACATTCGTCGAGATCAAATCATAGACATCTTTCGTGGCGGCGATTCGTGGTCGATATCGCAGTCCCTCAATATTCATATCCTGCTGACTGAGGATTCCTGCCGCTCGCGAACTCTGTACAGGCTCCGTTCGTTTTCTCTTCCGCGCCTGATCCTGTGTCGCGGCAGAAACTGGAGCCTTTTCGCGCGCTGTTCGTGATCCCATTTCGCCAAGATTTATCCTTCCAGCGAGTGATTCCGGGTCACCGGTGGTCTCATCGCCGCGACGACTGACGAATCGTTTGTCGGCTTGCAGGACCAGGTTGGACATGGCTCCATATTTGTATTGGGCCAGATTGTTGTCGCCGCCACCCCCGCCGGCGCCGCCGCCGCCTTTCTTCGAGTCCGCCATGGTGGAAGTGTCACCGGGGAGGACTTGATGTGAAAGGGAAAGTTGTTGTTTGTGAGAGCGAGACTCTAGATGAGTCGGCGCGGTGATGAACTTCGCAAGTGGGAGACCTGGATCGGAGCCAAACGATTTCTCGAAATAAAGTTTACTAGCTCAATGGCAGCTCAGGTCCGTGGCCTCACTCCACCTTTCCGCCGTCGTTGTCATTGTCATATATTTCATATTTATTTTTATTGCATTTCTTGCGGCGAATCGATTTGATCATGGCAGAAGACGGTGAAGGAGATCTCTGGCTCTTTGGATATGGGTACAGTCTTGGACATGTGTCAATAGCATCCACAAACAACTAAGATGGAACAACAGCTCGTTGATTTGGAAACCTCCACCACATTATGATCTTCGTCTTCCAGGCTACATAGAGGGCTATGTTCGTCGTTTCTGGCAGGTATGACATGTGTCAATGGATCGAATCATGCACACCAACTAAAGTCGATCTTCACAGGCCAGGTGAGAGAGACTCCACATCGAACATACTTCCATCGACTCACAATCCGAAAGTGAAGACCATCGCGGAACACCCGAGGCTCCCGGTCGAGTCTGCACATTGATAGACCGCGAGCTCTGGGAAACGCTCACAGACCAAGTGCGTCGCGTCGCCACAACAATATGACACATCTTCCTTAGCAACTAACATTTCAACCTCAAGCACGCCTCAGCCCCACCAAAAGTCTGGGGAGCAGCCTATCGCATCCCCTCCCAACATGTTCCCGAAGTGAAAGAATACCTCGACATCCGCGAGATCAATGGTTACAGCATTCAATACACTCCCTTTCAGATCCCCAAACCTCAGGACATGACTGGGACTTACCAACCTGTTCACATTCCATCTTCCTCCCAATCCTCTCATGCTGGAAAACCGATAAACTGTTTGGTGTACATAGGGTTACCGGACAATCCTCAGTTTCTCGGACCGCAAGATCCGCAGGCATTGGCGGAACACATTGTGAAGTCGAGAGGACCGAGTGGAGAGAATCGAGAGTATCTGTATCAATTGGAGGAGGCGTTGAATGGATTGAGTGAGGGGAGTGGAGACGAGCACATTAGTGACTTGGCGAGGAGGTGTAGAGAGGTGGAGGCGCGAGAGCAATCCGCGGAATAGAACAAGAAGATGGGGATATGAGAATGATGAGAATGATGAGAAGACGACATTGCTTCATTTTACATGCATAGATAGATCCTTTAGAAAACGCCACTGCTGCTCTGGTACAATAACATGTCAATTCCCATAATCCGGTATATACACTCTACTTCCTCGCCGTGGGTCCGCTCACTCCCGCTCCAATAACACTGGGAAGCTCCTCACTGCCCATCTCCCACACGCTGCCAACGGCGAAGCTCACCAGGAACATCAAGCCGACAGTAAAGAGGGCGATGAGCCAAAACTCAATGCTGATGTCCTTCTTTTGACAAGCCGGACCTCCCCACTTGGTTGTCTTCTTGCCATTCTTGTTCTYCACGACCGTATCCTTGCACGAGCAGCTGAAGCAATCCATTCCGCTGGAGCCCGAGTCGGGGTCGTGATACTTTTTGCTACAGCTGCCGTGGCCGGAGCAGTTGCGTGTGGCCTTTTCGCAGTGCTCTTGGGTGTTGTAGCAGGCGGGGAGGATTCCTCTGAGAGGGGTGGTGTTGTTGGATGTCTTGTTGTTGTTCGAAGCGAGAGGTGCGGCGGATTGCACGGGTTGGAAGTCGCGAACGTCGGTCAAGATCTGCTCTGAAGCACGCTGTTGTCTCTTCTTGAGGATGGCTTGCTGGTCAGGCAGCCTCCACGTTCCCCAGGTGTTGTCGTCGTTGCGTTCGTGGTGGGCAGGGATGGTGATGGCGGTGATGCYCCACTTCTTGCTGTCGACCAGGCTGCGGAACAAGGTCTCCATTTCCGAGGTGGAGTTTACGAAATGGTAGGAGTTGCCGCTGACATCGGGTGATGGCTGTCTGTGATTCCGCATGGGAGTGATGATATCCACGTCACTGAGAAGGACATTGGTATGAGGATCCGACTGCTTGGCCAGGTCGATGAGGAGGCCTCGAGTGGCCCATGTGGCGGGGACTGGGGAGACGGAGAAGGATGTGTAGGCTTCTAATGAAGGGATGGAAGCTACATTTTGTTAGTAAAGTCTTCCTTTTCTGGTTGGATTGGCTTACCATCTTCCTCCAGCAAAATGACGGCCTGACCCAGCTTCGTCGTCTCCTCCGCAAACAGGGGAGTCCGTCTCCCATAATCATTAATGGCAGCGATGATATCCTCGGGCTCCTCTCTCAGGTCATCGCGATGATAATCCTCGACGCCCGCCCTCTGCGCCACGACCAATCGCGCGGCGACGGGGTCGAGGGTCCTGGGCTGTGGTCTCGCTGGGGATTGCGGGTCGAATGTGTAGATGTTGGCGGAATCAGCGGAGACCAGACGGGCAGACCAGCAAAGCCCGGAGAACAGGGCGGAAGTGGTGACCTTCATGGTGCATTGATGGGGGAAGGGGAAGTGTGGTTGGATGGATGGACAGACTGGAGTTGGAGTTGCTCGACCAAAGATCGTCACCTCGATCTCGAACTAGCGAGCGTCTMCGCCACCTTCGATCATCACCTTTGCGAGTCCAGTCTTCTACATGTGATTGATTGATTGCTTACAACACCGTACATGACCAGCACACGACCTCCATTACTTGAATTTTCCACCCTTTTACATCGGCATTCACAATCCATTCATCCTGCGCCCTGTCCCTCCCACCTTTCTTCATGATCTCGCGGTAGACGAGCATCGAATCCATTTCACAATCAACAATGCAACGTCTGGCCTTGCGCCTGCGGTCCTCGCCTCTCCCACGCCCACAACCTCCCACATATTCACACACGCTACGATCAATACCGCCATCAACAACCCCTCGACTCATCCCGCGAACCCATCATCGCCGAATCTCCTACCGACAACCGCACAGCCAACAACACCATGAACCCATCCCCTTCCAACCCGTGCGCTTCCAAAAGCCGGGCATCTTCACGCGGAAACGACAGATGACCCTCGCCCTCTACATCTTCGCCTGCATGGTCTTGTTCAAGCAGATGAGTCAATACGTCACCATCGATGTTGAAGTTCAAGACGCGGACCGGGACAAGGAGGAGAAGAAGGACGGCGGCGCAAAGGGTGTGCTCAGCGACGAGGACGACGATGACGAGGAATACACCTTCATCCCCCTCACATGGGGTAAGAAGTTGCCCCGAGAATTCTACAGAGGCAGCGATCCCGAATGGCAGGAATTCGTCAAGGTCGCAAAGGACAAGCCGCGACATAAGAAGATCCAGGACGCTCTCGTGCAGCAGGTTTTTGCGGGCTCGCAGAAACATCCGGGAGTGGTGCAGCATCTAGGCAAGGACTTGAAGGTGGGAAAGTATTGGCTGGACATCTCCTTTCCCGACGGTCCACCACAAGAGTACGAGCGCTATGGCTTGGAGATTGGTGAGTCCGCGATCCACTGGTCTGCCGAACGAATCACACCCGAAGAACAATTCCGTCTCCAACGTGCCCTCTGGCCCGCAGCCGTCTTCCGCGCTACATGGGCCGCTTCAAAAGCCGTGGCAGGCATTCAATATCGTCGAATCAAACAGTCGTTGGGAGTGGAAGGCGTGGACCCGTTCAGTCCCGAAGAACGACTCCGTCTGGCGTTGGAAGTGGCCGAACAGCAACAGGCCGCCAAGAACCAAAAAGGCCGTCGAGGAAGCGGTGACATCGATCCCGCCGGAGCAGTAGTTAGCAGATCCTCCCCCACGGACACCGCAGAAGCCTCCGACGAAGCCAAGAAGCGATTTCCCTGGCAAATCCAAGTCCCCATGCCCTCGTTCGACAACACCCGAGGACAATCCATGGACTTGCCCATCTTCTCCATCGTTTTCCAAACCACCCTCAACAAACACTGGGCGCCCAAGAAAATGGAACCTCCGCGAGGGAGCTTTGTCGTTCAGGGAATGATGGAGGTGCGGGGAAGCAAAGGGCAGATTCTGTTTGATGTCCGGGGGTGTTACGATCCCAAGGAGGCGAAATTCGTCATGGTGCAGGCCAACAAGAGAGGGTTCAAGTTGTGGAATCAGAGGCCCAAGGGCGGGCCGTGAAGATTTGATGTGTGAGGCTCTTGAGGGAGGCAAGTCTGCTTTCTGATGGGATTTGATGTAGCGTTTTAGCGACGGATGGAAGGGAAGAAGCATTACGATGAGACACGGGGTGCTCTACCATTGACTCTTTTTTGTGGTTTGAATCAAGTGCATTTAGCGGTCATTGAGAAGTTCGCTTTAGCTTGTGAGAAACGATATCCCATATTTGCATGCTTGGTTCTTGAGGAAGCGACGTTGAAAGCAACGTTTATTGTTTTCTTGTGAGCGCCGCATATGGACATGAGAAAGGAGGAATGCGTTCTCTGGATCTTGATTTTGAGATTGCTCGATACTGTGCCTACGGATCTTGAGCCCGGCTTGTAGGGAGTAAAAAATGTACTACGCTGCCTTTGATATCATGGCCAGATAACGACAATATATGTCTGATGAAGGTCTCTGCAGTTGAGGTTTGGTACTTCTCCCCTTCAAACGGCCGGTCATGTCGGGTTGAGAATGGACATTTTCTGTCCAGAGGAGGTTGGACGGGACGCTCTTCTTTTCGAAAGCTCTACCAGGGAATGATTGCCGCGCCTCTCAGTGCTCTTGCCGGCATTCACAGGTTCTTCTGATGAATCTCTGGACGACTCATCACACGGGCTTGCTGCTACTGGCATGAGGAGAGTGATGATGGTGTGGTGTTGCGGGCAGCATCATGCGATGTCGACGGGACTTGCTGACAATTTCGACGACGACTTCGCATGTACATCCGGCGGACGAAGAGGCGTGTCTTCCAGGGACAGTAGGGAAAATTCGCAGGATCATCTCACTTCTCTGTTTCGCCCAGGACTGATGTTTCGTGTGGTTCACGCCGTTTAGGAGGAGTTGGATTGGATGTTTCACGCATGTAACGACTGCGATGCATTTGGAACTGGTCACATGTCTGCAACACAACACACAACAAATCTCAGCTGAAGATGAAGTCCTTTAATATAGGCGACGAAGCGAATTCCGGATTGAGGAGAATACAGCTGTGAGCACGATTAATTAGCACAACATCACACACACAGCAAGCAAAGAAATGTTGAAGGTAAGCATACTTTAAAAACTGCTGCAACCCATCCCTCCGCTGCTGCAAAAACTTGGGCCGGAATCGACTGATGTGGCTCTTCCGTGGCAGTTCGGGTATCATGGCTTCAGCATACGGGAAAGCTCTACAGAGCTCCACTCGCAAGCGATCAAACTCGGAGTATCTATGACACGTATTAGATGTGCTGAATCTGATGGACGCATGATGTGTGTGTGTGTGTGTGTGGGGAATATAACTTAGCAACTCTGCTAGTTCAAAGAAGAGGAATAATAATAGTGACCTTTTACGAAGACTCAGTTCGCCACCTTTTAGTGTGCGAACGGTGCATGCCCAGACAACATATGCTCCAATGCCCGTGGGTCCAGAAACAATCACATAATCATCAATGGATACGGACTGTGCCCAGCAGGAGAGTGTTTGCTGGGAGTGCTCTGCTGAATGATCTTCCAGGACTATGGCCGAAGGTCGGATGTCGTGGAGGGATTGATGGCTCATGGAGCTGGTGGTACGAGAATGTTGGGAGAYCCAGTACGGAGGTGCGTCCGTCACATGATTATGATGATGATGATGATGATGATGATGTTGATCTCTGGTTTGGTCGGACCCACTTTGGTTCATGTTTGAAACAGGCCCTCCATGCGGGTGATCCATCGTGGCGACGAGTGGAGGCAGCTCATCCTCGTCGACCTTCCCAAACGATGAAGGATCTGAGGCGGGGAGGTGGCGGGAGGACATCCGCGAGTCGCAGAAAACGAGCAGGCCAAGGCGTCTTCCGGCTCTCCTCTTCCCTGGACCTTGTTGCTGCAAAGGTAAGGTATGCTGTGCCGTTCACACAGCGTTTGGGTCTAGGTTCTTTGCTCAACAAACGCGCGGCCTTTGCTTTCCTCGGGAGGTAAGGTCCTTGGAAGTGCGGCGTACAAACGATGGGGAAATAACCAAGCAGTAAACTAGAGCTTCGCGGGAGAGCACGACGGGATGCAGCTCTCACGCGACTCCAGAGCATTCTTTACCGGAAGGGGTTAGACACAGGCCTATTTTCTGACACCCGAGACGCGTGAATAGATAGATAGCTTCGGAGCGGGAGAGGAGCTTGGATCTCTCTCAGCAGAAAATGGGTGGTAAGCTTGCCTCACAGGGCCATCTAAGATTCTTGTGATGGAGGCGGGGGATTATTATTATTGATGAAAACACGCTTCCATCCATGCCTTTGGAGCGAATGGGAGGTGGCGACGACGACGGGCGGCGACGGGAAGTCTTGTCAACGTCCGAGCTCGTGGGAAATGTTTGATTTTCGTCCGCCGTGGTCCCGTGGAAGCGGTTGTGAAATAGGTAGGCATGGCATGGCAAAGGTATCTTAGGATACCTTAGGTTATAGCTCCAACGGTTTCCCATCTCTCTCGACTCGCCCTCTGTGCTCCTCTCTCCGCGACTCAATCATCACCCGGACTTGTTCTATTCTTCAATTCAATTCTGTTTTTGTTTGATTGAACCTTCGTTGCATCTCTTCTCCACGCTCGCTTCTCGCTGTGACGGAGTAGAAATTTGGGGATAGAAGGTACCGACATCCCCTGGAGATTGTCAAACTCACGCATCGACCCATCACATACTATTATACTCATCAACACGCAGAATTGTAAACACCACACGACATTTTCCATCCCATCCCATCGCCGCCACAATGAAGACCTTCGCCGTCGTCTCCCTCGCCACCGCCCTCCTCACCACCTCCGTCGCCGCTCAAGACCAATACCGCATCAACCCAGAGTCCGTGAGCGAAAGCCTCCGCACCTTCTGGTGCGACCAACAACTCGCCCAATGCCCTCTCATCTGCTCGCAAACGGTGGAATCAGCGAGCTTGGAAACCAACAGCAACGACTGCACCGCCTCGGACCTCACCTACTCGTGCGTCTGCGACAACGGCTTCTCCCCCAACGTCTCCGAATACTCCCAGACCCTCCCCTTTTTCATCTGCCAGGAATGGGGCACCCAATGCGTGGCCAATTGCGGAAATGGAAACACGGCCTGTCAGTCTAGCTGTACGGCCGACCACCCCTGTGGTGCACAGAACCCCACGAGGCAGAACACGAGCACCTTGACATCCACCATGTCGAGTACTGCGAAGAGCGGCGGTGCTTCGGATGCCTCCACAACGGCGAGTGATGGTGGGCAGGTGGTGACCAGCGATGGTGTCACGGCGACGCTGTATGGAATGGCTACTTCCAAGTCGGGTGGTGGTGATACTTCCAATGCCATTTCCCACGTCAGAGTGTGGGCGCTCAGCGCTGGGCAGACATTTGGTACCATGGCCCTCTTCGGTGCCATGGTCGGTGGCTTTGCCGTTCTCTTGTGAGACAGGTCTTGGATGAAGGGAGATTGATTGGGTGTCGATGAGACGCGACTTGCGAGCTTCTGCATGGCTGTTGTCATTTTGTCTTGAGCGTTCTAGCAGTACAGGGATATGGTAATTGGGATGGGACGGAAAAGATCAAATGTGAAGAGACATAGTCATCAACCAAGTGTATCATAATGCACAACATCACGCCACAAACGTCTTCTTCTCCACCGCCACCTCAATCGCTTTCTTCCCACTGATGATGCATGTCGTACCAATGACCAACTTCCGTCCACTATCCTTCTCCAATTGATCACTGATGAACCGCAATGCTGCAACTTCCGCATACGTGACGCCTCCCAAGAAGAACACAATGGAAACCTTGGGCCCTTCCTTGTTCCCACGGAGCGTCTTGCGTGCATGCGAAACATCGGCATCACTCCCCTTCTGCGTCACATCCACTGTCGCGCCTCGAATGCGAGAGAGGACGTCTTCGAAACCTTTCCAACCCGTCCCGCCAGGTGCGGCAGCAGCATTCTTGGGATTGACCAGTTGTTGCACATGCGACTTTTGCAAGATAGACTGAACCAAGCGGACGCTCAATGGTGCGTATCCGCTGAACACATATGCAGTGTCGTTGGGCTCGGATTCTTGCACTTCATCAACCCACAACTGCAGGCCTTTCCGCACCGCATTCCAGTCTGTGGCGCTCTGTCCTGCACTGCCTGCAATGGGATTGAGGTATCCTCGGTGGCTCTCCCTTGGAACGAGGAGTCCCATCTTCTCGAGGTCGGAGAGGGTGAGGGAATGTTGGTAGCCATATGCTTGGAGTATCTGACGCTTGAAGTGATCCAGTTCACGCTGTCGAATGCCATTGGAGAGACAGCTTTCCAGGCAGAGGAGTCGGAGAACTGTCCCGAAAGGGGCGTCCCTCGCGATCATCTCGTCAATGTTCTCATGGAGACTGCTCGGATCGGAGCCGGCGAGGAGATTCTGCTGAACTTCTAGCATGCGGCCGAAGCTCTCACTTCGTGTCACTTTCATGACCTCTTCGGCAAGGCTGGTGTGGATTTTGAGACTTGCGGACTCGGCTTGGTAGGAGGGAAGCTTTTGTACGACGTTCTTCAAATCGGCTACCGTCTGATCTTTGCTGTGCATGGCCTCGCTGTCGGACGCCAGTCTGCGTGCCGTTCTGTTTAGTGTAGGTCCGACCGTCGCAAAGTTCATGTCGCGAAGCTCTGGGTAGAGCTTGTCGCTGCTGTCTAGCAAAATCTTCCGCTTGGTTGCTGCTGTCGGTGCGGATCCGTTCTGTGGCTGGGATGGTGCTGGTGCTCCACCAAGGATTGAGGAATCGACCTCTGTATTGTTGTTGGCAATGCCAAACACTTCGTCCAGCAATCCCTCGTATGTGAGCTGCGTCGATAGCACGGTGGGGAAGTCCACCTCGCGATCGATTATGATTAGATTCTCCACCAGCGAACTTGGTGTCAGTCCGAAGGAGGTAAGGTAGGCATTGTTTGGATCTGCGGATGCATTGACATCTTCCTCATTCCGCATGCGTTGGAGCAACTCGGCCAGTCGCTGGGCATTGTCGCCTTTTCCAAGTATCCTTGGAAAGAGACCATACTGCTTTTGAAGCAGCATCAGGGCTTTTGCAGATGAAAAGATGCTGGTGGGATCCTTTCTCAAACAAAGCCCGCTAAAGGCATCCTCCAATTCCAGCGATAGAAGATCCTCCTCCAGCGGGACAAAGTGGAGCGCGAGTTCTGTAATGTTCGCCTCGCCCAACACCCCGTGCTCCTCTAGCACCATGTTGCTGACCATGGTTCGGCGAGGTACCCATATTATGGTAAATTCATGATCAATCTTGCTTTCACTTCGCACGAGCTTGATCTGTTCTGCTACCATGCGGATCTTGTTTGCATCTTCTCCCCGAACCATGAACACAATGTTCCGCTGGCTGGAATCGATATTGTGATTCTCGAGGAAAAAGGGCTTGTCCACGCCATATTCTTGCAGAGTGCTGAACTTGACGATCAAGCCAATGGTTCCAGCCAATGACTTTTCAAGCACAATGTTCTTCTTGCCTCGGACCTATCAACGACGGTAAGATGTCTGGATGTGATTCAGCACGAGATGGAAATCTCACCGTCTCGAGAACATGGAGCAACTCCCGGCGAGCCTTGTCGGTGATGTCGTGCGTATTGATGGCCTTTGCGGCCGAGTATGCGGCCATTACATGTCCATGTCAAGTGAATGTCTGGTCTGGATGAAGTGGTCGACGGGTGGTGGGATCGAGGTCCCCACCGGCTGAACAACGGTTGAACTTTCATTTCTTTGGCGGGACAGGAAAGACACCAAACGTCGTCGACTGACTTCCAAGTTATTGATTGAGTCACCACACGCTCTTTTTTTCTTGATTGTATGAAGCAATTCATTCGAATTTCGTGTCGTACACCTGTCATCCGCATACCACGCCGACTTCCTCCCCTCCGATCATTTTCGCAAACCGTCCACTTCCGCTCCCAAGACATCTTCCACACCCCGACAATGGGCAAAGAAAAGGATGGCAAGGCCAAGGGCCAACAGCTCAAAGTTCCCAAGGGCACCAAGGATTGGGGTCCTCAGGACATGGCCATTCGCGACCAAATCTTCGAAACGATCAAGACTGTCTTCAAGCGGTATGACGGACAAACCATCGACACGTGAGTTTGGGTATGCAACATCTCATCTCCGACCAGCTCCATTGACTGGAGCATTATTAGTCCCGACTTTGAGCTCAAGGAAATCCTCACCGGCAAATATGGCGAGGACAGCAAACTCATCTACGACCTGGCCGACCAGGGCGGCGAGCTCTGTTCCCTGCGATACGATCTGACCGTCCCCTTCGCTCGCTTCTTGGCCATGAACCCCGACATTTCCCAGTTCAACCGCTATCACATTGCCAAGGTGCACCGGAGAGATCAGCCGGCGATGAACAAGGGTCGCATGCGTGAATTCTACCAGTGCGACTTCGACATTGCCGGTCTCTACGATGCCATGATGCCCGATGCCGACATCATCAAGCTGACCTGCGATACCTTTGAGGCTCTCGGATGGGAGGGCAAATACACCATCAAGATCAACCACCGCAAGATTCTAGATGGCATCTTCCAGGTATGTGGTGTGCCAGAGGACAAGCTACGGACCATTTCATCTGCCGTCGACAAGCTGGACAAGTCACCGTGGTCGGAAGTGAAGAGGGAGATGACGGAAGAAAAGGGTCTGGAGGCAGAGGTGGCAGATCGGATAGGAGAATATGCTGTGCAAAAGGGAGGCGTGGATTTGTTGGAGACGCTGCAGAAGGATGAGAAGCTCATGGCGAATGAATCTGCAAAGGACGGTCTGTCGGACATGGCCCTGCTGTTCCAATTCCTGCAAGCACCACGCTTCCGGGATCGAATCTCTTTCGACATGTCTCTGGCTCGTGGGCTTGATTACTACACTGGCGTCATCTACGAGGTCGTCACCGAGGGCTCGGCGCCTCAACAACAACAGGGTGAGGAAGCGGGCAAGAAGGAATCGAGACCGAAGAAGTCGGCGACCGACGGGGATGAGGATCGATCAAATGACCCAACAGTTGGTGTTGGCTCAGTGGCTGCAGGAGGACGATATGACAATCTCGTGGGAATGTTCAGCGGCAAACAGCAGATTCCCTGCGTGGGCATCTCCTTCGGCGTCRAGCGAATCTTCAGCATCACAAAGCAACGCTTGGCCGCCGACTCCAACGCAACGCCCATCCGGACAAGCTCGACAGACGTCTACGTCATGGCATTCGGTGGTAAGGGGTTCGAGGGATTGTTCGTCGAGCGGGCAAACGTCGCCGATCGTCTGCGTGCGGCTGGCATCAACACGGCCTACGCGCGAAAGATGAAGCCCAAACTTCCCCAGCAATTCAAAGAAGCGGAGACAAAGGGCATTCCTTTCGCCGTGATTCTCGGAGATGAGGAACTTGCTGCTGGCAAGTGCAAGATCAAGGAAATGGGTCTGCCGAGCGATCACCCCGAAAAGGATGGGGTGCTTGTGGAGCTTGCGAATGTAGAGGAAGAGGTCAAGCAGAGACTTGCGAGACAGGCTCGGGCGGGTTGGAGTTCCACGGTGGTTATGAGGTAGATACCCGGATTGTGCATGGCGTGGGTGCATGATAGATGGTAGCATGGTTGATAGATATGAAGCCTATGGACATGATCCATCAAACATTCCGATTGATTTCTCGATAATACAGCATGACCCGATGATGGAAACTTTAGGGTTAGGGTTGGGGTAGTGGTGATTGCAATAAATCGACTAAGGGCGACGAGTTTCACTACATGCGAGCGTGGCAGTCCAGGCTCGTAGCAATCAGGATGTTTTTGTCTCTTTATCATGTCCGCTGCTTGAGTTGGGGATGCGTGGGCGAATCTGTCAAGGTATTGCCGGATTTTATTCGAATCGAAATGGTCTGGATATGACTTTGTCACGACACATTGATCAAATCATCTTCACTACCAACCCCACGGCCATGTAGAGAGCATTGGTCACACCCAAAAACAACTCGCTACTCAGAAACAGGTCAAACGCTTTACTACAAGTTACGTAGAACGTTGGCACTTGTTATCAACAGACTTGCCGCACTACGCCTGGTTACACTGGGATATATCTTGATCTAATCTTCGTCCATGCTCTCCGCGCTCTCCCATCCCCCCTCTCCTCCATGCTCCTCGGCCTCTTCCTCCTCCTCCTCCACCTCATTGTCTAATTCAATGCCGACCAAGCGCTCCTTGATCTCACCGTCGGCCGACAAAGGCAATTTCATCCTTGTAGCAAAAGCTTCCCGTACGGCTTTATTGGTGCTGGTATCCCAAACTTGCACGGCACCTTTGCTTCCTGCAACTGCGAGTCGGAAAGCAATCTCATCGTCGGGCGCGAAGTTGGCGGAGAAGACCTTGCCGACTTCGAGATCGCGAGATACCACCATGGAGGGTCCTCCATCGGCTGTGACGTTCCAGAGCTTGACGGTTCGGTCTGTGGAGCCGGTCGCGATGTAGCCTGGAACGGTGGGATTGAGAGAGAAGGATGACAAGCTCTGCTCGTGGGCTTGCAATCGCCAAACGGGCTTGCTTTGCTCCGGCGTTGCGGGCAGCATTCGTGCGTCGAAACAATGGAGCATGCCATTCTCGGTGCTGACGTAGAAGCGGTTCTCGTCGTGTGGATCCCACCGCAACTGCTCGACATCACTCTCAACACCCCATCGCGGGACCACTGCGCCGGGAGCTCGCATGTCTGCGGCAACGATTGTGCGGTCGTAACTTCCTGATAGGAGAACGGAAGATTGTGTAGGATGCCATGAAAGAGCGCAGACCTTGTCTGTGTGGTGGGCGTACGAGTGTGCGGCGGTGCATGTTGTGAGGTCCCATAGCTTGATGGTCTTGTCGGCCGAGGCACTGGCGAGGAGGTTGCGATGTTGTCTGTTGGCTGCGAGAGCGAGCACCGAGTCAACATGGTAGGCGTCGTTTGCCTTTTTGGTCTTTTTCTTCTTCTTCTTCATGATGGGTTCKGGCATGTCCACTCCAGCACCGGCGTTCTGGCCGAGAACTGCATTGGGGTACATGCAGTCCACAATGTCCAAGTCCCATAGCTCAATGTCTGGATCCATTGTTCCCACGGCTGCGAAGTTACCGCCTTCGCTTGAGCCTGCGTCCTGGCCGACCTTGGTTCCCACCCACTCCACACACAGTGGGATGGCGGGAAGCATGACATCGTGGTGGACGTACAGGTTATCCGCACTGTCTTCATACACGTAGACTTCAAGATGCGCAACCTCGTCCTCTATCCTCGCCGCTAGCACCACACTGTCTGTGGGGRGGATTTGCAGCTCTTCTCGCTCCTCATCATCTGATGCCTCGCCTTCTCCAGGAAGTGTCAGATATGGATCGTCATTGTTATCTGTGTGGTATGCGAGATCCTTGATGTTGCTGAACACCCCCCCTGCAGGCTCATCGTCTTCCTCGCCCGGAACGTCGGGCTCATCATCGTAGTGCTCCATGTCGTATTCTTTGAGGTCGTCATCCTTGGCAATTTCGTCCTCGCTGTCTTCGTCTTCGTCATCGTGCTCGTCCGCACCCTCACTGGCGTCTCCCATGTTGACTTTGTTCAACGCATCCCGAGCCTTTTCTAGATCCTCTTTCGCATCATCCAGCTCCAACTTGGCCAATTTCGCAATGCGCGCATACTCGTCGTCGTCCATTTGGTACTTTGTAGGGTAGGCTGCAGCATGGCCTCGAGGAACCCATGCCGTGGCCGTGATCATGGACGTCATTTTGGCCGAGTCTTTCAAGAAACGTGGTGGTGGAAATGGAGAGGATGAAAGTTCAACTCATTTTCAGAATCGTCAAAAAGATTAAAGTTTTGGCATGTGGAGCAGGCCGCCCGCGTTCCGAAGAAGGCGCGCTAGGACCGAAGATCCCTGTCGTGGTGTGAGCAAGTTGTCGATGTATATAGCAGCCCGTCCTCCATCTTCCTCGCTCCGCACACCGCTCCCCTCCTTCTTTACCGTGACAATTGTGAAATTACTTGCGCCAGCGAAGAATATCCTTGATCGACCATCTTTCTATCCATCCTCCATCCTCAAAATGGCCCACTCCCACATGGACCACGGCGACATGGGCCACGGCGATATGGATCACGACATGCCGATGCCCATGTGCAGTATGAACATGCTCTTCACCTGGAAGACGGAGAACCTCTGCATCATCTTTGAAAGCTGGAGAGTCACCGGTCTCTGGTCTCTGATCGTTACTCTCTTCGGCATCATGGTTCTTACTGCTGGCTATGAAGCCGTCCGAGACGCTTCCCGCAGATATGAGCAGAGACAGGCCATCGTGCTCGAGAGCATGCCTCGTAAGTGTCTCCCCTGAGTAGTAGAGATTGTCTGGCTCGCTCGTGGCTCTCAGAAACTTATGTGCTGTAAGAAGCTGTCGATAACGAACGTCGCTCACTCCTCGGGACAGGCAATGCTGTCGCGGATCAAGAGGGCAAGGGAAAGGTCGCAAAGGCGGCATTTTATGCTGTGCAGGTGTTTTATTCGTTCTTTATCATGTAAGTTGAGCCCTGAAACAGTTCTTAGAATCCTGCTGATATGTGAAAGGCTTCTATTCATGACCTACAACGGTTGGGTCATGATTGCAGTGGGCGTTGGTGCCTTTATTGGCTATCTGTTGTTCAGCGGTTCTTCTGCCTCCAAGAGTGCTGCCTGTCATTGACGATCGCTGCCGATCCGCATCATGGGTATATACGTCCTTCACAAACCCTTCCACGCCACCTTTGCAACATGATCGACCCTCTTCCTTGTTCCCTTCACAAGACCGATGTATCGTAGCTCCGCCAGAGCTCTCTGGAAAAGCGCCATGGTGTGTTGTATATCTTCCTGAGCGTCGCCCACCACCGCCTGGAATGCTTGCCATAGATCGCTGGCATTGATGAGACTGCCAGACTCGAGATACAGCTGATATAGCACAGCAGTCGCTGGTTGCGAAGCTGCCAGTGTGGCTTCTTCTGCTTCACCCTGTCCGGGAGCGCAGCAGTCGCAATCCAAATAGTCATGCGGAGCCGCAAGAGCCCGCTCAATGGCGTGGCGAGGCCGCGGCGTAAACACTTCCCGGTAAGGTGACCGCAGATCATACATGAATATCTCGTGCAAGACGAGATGCTCAGAGCTTGCCAGCTTTTCGGCGAGGAATGACTCCAGCAAGTCTGAGAAGCGGCGTACAATAGTGGTGTAGGCTGTATCTTGTTTTGAGAGAGCGGACTTCTGCTTGCTGAGCTCCACTTTTTGCGCCACAACAGTCGTTCGCATAGTTGAGTTTCGCACATCGTCAGCACTTCGCAGTGGTTGTTTGGAGTTGCCATGCGCCTCGATTAGKTCCTCTAGCTCGCTACCGATTTCTTCTGCTTGAGTCTTCAGATCCTCGTGCACCTCGAGGCAGGCGATGGTCTTCATGAGCTCCAGGGTGATGTCTGAGGGTGCTTTCCGGATGGTCATGAGCAGCGTGCGGATCAAAGGAGATCTCGCCAATTTCATGGACATTGCCTGGATGTACAGCTTCGACTTTGCCGTGACCGGAGTGTTGGGAAGTGCGTTTTGAGCCGCACGAACAACTTCTGTTGCAGCCATTGTATCGGCCAGAGCGACCCGGCCGTCACGAATAGCTTCCTGAGTAAAAGTGAACAGCGACTGGTCTGAATCTAGCAAATGGCGAAGTTGTTTGGTGTCGCCATCGCTCAGTGTTTGTTTTGCGTAGGCTCGGAAAGAGTCCAGGTTGCGTATTGCCTCGAAATGATCCTTGGGCACGTCTTTGAATGACAAAGATGGGTCTAGGAAAATGCTGGGCGCATTTGCAAAGTAGGTGCACATGTATGCATATTGCGCCGCATCGACTAGTGAGTTGATACTTTGAATGTAGTCGCTCTGCCTCTCGAGCATGTTCGACGCTAGATTTGGTCCCAGCCAGATGGGAGCTTCGGGACTTGTTATGGCCTCAAAGACCTGCTCCACTTCATCGGTGGAGAGTTCCGCATCGAAGAGTCTTCCCTCTAGACAGCTGACTGCGGACTTGGACAGACGCTGCTGCAGGAATTCGACCGAGGTGGCCACATTGAAGAGACACGCAAAAGGTATGCGGCCATGCCAACAGCCCAGAAGCTCGATGAGTTCCGAGAGCAGGTCGCTGTCAAAAGCTTCCGTATCTTCAATAGCGATGACGACTTGTTGGATGTTGCGCTCCTGCACATAATCGTGGAGTATCTGAAGGTCGTAGTTCAAAAGCTTGGGTCCTTTCCGCGATGCAGAGTGCTCCTCCAGCTCATCGTCGTCATCATCAACAGGTCGTGAAGTCGCTTTCTGAATTATGGTTTTCAATGCGCTTTTAACGTTTGATCCCACGCTCGAAGATATGGGCACCAGAAGCCGTTTGATGCTACTTCCTCCATCCTGAGCCGATACATGTGCTGCAATGGAATTGCGGAGAGCAGAATTTGGCCCAGCAAGAATCAGGCCCGTCGGGATACGGTCCACCACTGGCTCACCTGCAGCTGCGTCCAGAAAAGCAGCGATATCGTTGACAGTGGTGGCATTGATGGTATTCACTTTCGCATCGATGCGTTCCTGTTGTGCAGACCATGCCCGTTCGTAGGCCTGTTTTCTCAGCTTCCATGATGCCTGCAGTCCTTGAGGCTCGGTWCGCCTGCGTTTTGTCGCTCTGGCATCGTCCGGCTGGAAGACATAGCACTTTTCGTACTCCATCGTAAGTCGATGTGATGTTGTATGCTGAAAGTGGTGTTTGGTTTGGGTTGGTTACGTGCAGACGCGCTGCCCAATCAAAAGGGGTCTGCGGGCCAAGCCGCTAGCTCGCGTCTGGGTGAAGGGAGCTGGGTGCATAAACCCTCCCAAGCCATATACGCAAAGATGAACATGGTCAAAAGTTGTCAATATCGATACCATTCGCTCACCTTAACCTGTCTGTTGTGCTTCATGGCCAACGTTAGTCCTGTGGCGAGGCATCGCGGCGATGCTGGCTCTGATGTGGGACGGTCTTGGCTCGGCGCACGTAAAATAGGCTATATAGAATTTTGCAAATTTTCAAATTTCATCTCAAGGGAGCCACAACAGCTTACGAGCAACGTGTAATATGGGACCTTTGGCGCAGCGGTAGCGTGTCTGATTCCAGTATCCGTTAAGGACTCAATCGGGACATCCAGAAGGTCATCCGTTCAAATCGGGTAAGGTTCAATACCATACACAAACTTTTTTTGCTCTTCTCGTGCTCTCCTTTTGGCCTCAATGACGCTCCCTCAAGGTTATGATCTTAGTGCTCCCCTCTTGACCTTACTGAWGCTCCCTGAAGGTCATGTTCTTGCAAGTAAGCCCTATTGTTGGATGTGATAAAAGTAGGCATATAGCAATTTTGACTCATTTTCGCTGTGGACGTCTTCAAACTCGCCCCCGCTGGGCTGAATACTAACACTAACGTTTTCTATCACTCAATGCAACGATCACTCAATGCAAGTGGCGTCCGCGTATACTCGCTGCATGAAGGATCCACGGACATTGTAGCGGCATGCGAACCTCTTGCCCCCGGCCAAACAAAAATCGGRAATTCCATCATTTTGGAAGAAGGTGTATACCATAAGTCCAACATAAGCYCCTCCCTGCAATAGACAAGCCTCACCACCACCTCTTCCAATCGCTAGTCTGATGGGAATGGCACGAACAACTACGAACAACAATTCGATAGCAACTCCGACGTCTGGTGCCTCGCATCCCAAAGATTGAGTGAATATACTGCTGGGCGATGTGAACGATGTAAAAAGGGCCCCGTGCTGATTGAGAATGTTGGCTTTGCTTCGAAGAACGGCATATGCTGAACATATCGCAAGTACAATACACTAACAGGACGTTTCAAAGTACTGCGTTACCCTTTGCATTCTCACTCGTCCAAAGTTTCGCCAGCCATGCGAGCAAGCGCTACGTCCGATGCATTACAGATGACCTCGTAGCGGAGAGGATGCACCGTTTGAGACACCCCAACCTTTCTCAGAGATGATGTGGACGACAGCATCAACCCCGCGGTGGCATTCATTCATTCCTATTCCCTCTAACCATGCTCATCCTCGCTCGTCCCAGGACAGCCATCCATAGCCTCGTCCGGGTATCGATACTTGCACCAAAAGCAATACTGATACTTTTCTCGAAGATGCGAGAGCAGCTTCTCAAGCCGCTCCCCAACGCCCAGCGCCTCATACTCCTCCAACTCCTTGTCCTCATCCTCCAAGTCCTCGACAACTTCCGTACCAAAAGCAAGGTGATCGTCCTTTTCTTCTTCCGGGTCATCGTATTGGCGACTGCGGGATCGGCTTTGTTCCAGATCATATCGCATCCGACGCTCGCGCTCTTTCTCCAGCCGCTGCTTGAGAAGCGGTCGCCAGAGCACATTCACCGACCGCAGAGGCACGTGCTTGCTGTCAACTTTCTTCCCTTTTCCTTCCACTTTCTCGCCTTCGTCTTTGCCCTCTCCCGGGATCTCACCTGTATCGAAACCCTCCAAYACCTTCATAGCAGACCACATGCATCCCTCCCGTCGTCGTTCTTCAGCCTCTTGACGATTCCGTTCTCGATATTCTTCGGCAGTGAGCTTCACCTTCTTCTCCTTGCCTTCCAGCTCCTCAGCGGCCTCGCGGAACTTGCGCTTCTTATCACYCTCCATACCGATACCACCTCGATCATCCTTCACCACGACCGCTATCGGCTGTGTTCGAGCGCCCTCGGTTTTTCCCAGAGCACCGCCCTTGAAGCCCATCTTGGCCATCATCATCGCACCCTTGTTGGAGCTGTCGATTTCCGTGGCCAGTGCCTTTTCACGTGCTTCCCTTGCCTGCTCCTCCCGCTCTGCCTTGGAGAGGACTTTACCACGAGCAGCCGATTCTCTCTTCAGACGTACCGTGCGTTGCAGAGGTGTCTCCTTTGCAGGCCGAGGCTCCTCAAAGGTCATGTTGAGGTAGTCATCCTCATCGTCGTCGCCGGCCATGTTGGCTGGTATTTTGTGGTTTGGTGATGTGTCGATGAAGTAAAGATGGCTTCAACGAAAAAAGATTTGCGCAAGACTTACTTGWTGGATTGGAGAGTTTCACTCGACGTCAATCAATATGCACGTGATTGATTTTCGCTGGCTTGCCAAATGGCATGCATGTGATGCTCAAGCTATACACGAAGATCTCTCCGTCGTGTAAACATAATCAATCGTGTGTTTGAAAGCACCACGGTTTTCAATCCGCATCAGCTTTGTCAATAGATGATGGCTTAGTAGTGATTTCTCGCCTAATTGAGCGATTTATGCGTGATTATATGAGCGAACGTGCGTGCACGAGGCAGAAAGAGCCGGATGAAGTGGGGAATGGAGTGGGGAATTAGCCCCGCAGATGACGGAATGGCGGGTGCGAAAGAACGATGGAAGAGAATGGAAACAAATTCACCGCAAACGGAGCTGTATGCATGAGGGAAAGTAAGGTACACTGCACTATCAATCCCTGCCCGCGCCAGGAACCACAAGAAGTCGTAGAGATATATATATATATATATTCCCCGGCCTTGTCCACCGTCTTACTTTGACCATTCCATTCATCCTTAAGGTACCGCCCTACACAGTCCATCATCATCATGGCTCCCAAGATCGCAATCGTGTTCTGGTCTCTTTACGGCCACGTCCAGAAGCTCGCCGAAGCTGAGGCAGAGRGCATCCGAGCTGCTGGAGGTACCGTCGATCTCTACCAGCTCCCAGAGACTCTTCCCCAGGAGGTCCTCACCAAGATGCACGCTCCTCCAAAGGTATGTCAACAAGGCAACAGTTGGTACAAACTTCATACTGACATACAATCTAGGACGCCAACATCCCCACCTTGACCGACCCCAAGACATTGGAGCAGTACGATGCCTTCCTCTTCGGTATCCCAACCCGCTACGGAAACTTCCCAGCGCAGTGGAAGACCTTCTGGGACTCCACCGGTGGTCAATGGCAGACGGGTGCCTACTGGGGCAAGTACGCCGGTCTGTTCATCGGCACCGGCACCCAGGGCGGTGGCCAGGAAAGCACTGCTCTTGCCGCCATGTCTACCCTGTCCCACCACGGCATGATCTACGTCCCATTGGGCTACAAGCACACCTTTGCCCAGCTCGCCAACCTTTCCGAGATTCACGGTGGTTCGCCATGGGGCGCCGGTACCTTCTCCGTAAGTCATCCCCGCATCCCCATCTCCATCCACACAACTAACCCCTCCACAACAGGCCGGAGACGGTTCCCGCATGCCAAGCGCTTTGGAGCTCGAGATCGCTACCCTCCAGRGCAAGGCCTTTTATGAGATTGTATCCAAGGTCAACTTCGCATGACTAAATGGTAGTGCCGCTGGAAAGCAAGAGCCTGTTGCCGCTGCGAAACAGGACGCTCCTAAACAGGAGCAGGGCGTAGCGAGTAGTGGACAAAATGGTTCTGCGCCTCAACAAAAGTCCGAGGATGAGAAGGAGAAGGGTCCCTGTGGTCTTCCGTTCAAGTGCTCGGTTGCATGAGCAGGTCTGCGTTTGTTAGTTATGAGATACCTTTTGGCATGAATGAAATGCATTGACATGATTGAGACTACTGCCATCTATCTTCCAGATCAGTATCATYGGCAATGCTTTTCGTGTTGGTCCATTCGTATCATTCGAGCTTCGTGCAGAATCTGTTCACCGATGACTCTGGTCACATGAAACCCAGCCGGGTGTGTCCTGCATACTGATTGTCTATCCCAATCCATTCGTTGTATCGTTATATATCAGCTACTGTGTATCATCATAGCTGTTCTCATAATCTATATTCGTAACCTCGTCACTCCAAGCATCCACCTCCATAACATTCGCGCCCGAATTGAAAGATGCCTTGGGAGGCGGAGGAATAGCCGGCAGAGCAGTCGAAGGAGGCTTCTCCGGCAATCCTCTCAACATCTCGCTGGTCGCAGCCAATGTCTCCAACGCAGCTTGTATCCAAATAGCCTTCTTACTGCTGACCGTGAGCGTCCATTTGAACTCATTCAAGCGACAAGCATAGAAGAGTGCTTCTTCCTCGGAAGGACTGGTCGCCATGAGCAGCGCTCCAAAGGTGCCGATCAAGGCAAAGTTGGAAGCGGATGCGAAGAACCAAAAGGCATTCAAATGCTCTGGTTTGAGTCGATTGACAAAGTCCAATGCACTGATCAGACGTGTTTTTGCTGCAGATCGGCAGATGCTCAGCATGTATGGATCGGTCACCGACGGCTCGAGAGATTGGACGATGCGGCGGTGGATGCTGATCTCGGTAGCGAAGTAGGCAAGATGCAAGTATCCGTGCGAGGAGATCTGACCGGCGGTGAAACTGTCCATCTTGCACTCGGCAGGCAACTTCGCAAACCAGTCCTTCAATTTGATCTGTACTGGCTTCGCACGGCTGAGGACGAGTTGCGTGGCATAGCGGCCGGCACGAGCATATTCCGCCTTGGCCGTCTCGCTGTAGAAGGTCTCGCAAACCTCTGCCATGATGCTGGTGAGAGCCATCATTTCCATAAACACAACGTGCTCTTTCGGTTGCTGGGAATCAGCTTCCTCCGTCTGACCGGAACCAGCACTGATGTTCTCGTCAAAGTCCTCCTCGGTGGGCTGAGGTACGTTCCAATCTGCTGTGTTGATGTGAGATGGGCGACCATGCACGACGGCACTCCACTTGTCCTGCATGTAGAGCGCCCACGCCAAGCGTTTGCGCAGCAGTCGCTCCCACAGTGGGATCGACCAGTCGGAGCAATCCAAGTGAAGCCCGATGTCCTGACCCAGAGCGACGAGCTGCACCGTCAAGGTCCATGTACTGGACTTGGCCCGTTGGAGCAACAACAAGCCGGCCTGTACCGCAGAGATTTTGGGTCTCTGCATCGAGATGGTCAGACTGGTCATGGCAACATACTCCAACTTGGCCACGTCGGGTCTCGGGTGTGCGGAGACGGCAGGCTCGAGATCCCACCAAGCCAGCGCGAGCAGATACATGGCGGCCAGCAGCGGCGGGTTGAACTGTCGGTCACCGTGTCGATGGCGATCGAGAAAGGCCTGTTTCTGAACAATGGGGTAGCTGGGATGTACATTGCGGAAGTAGATGTCAATCAGTGCGGTGCCGTGGGAGCCTACAATCTGGTCGATGTCGGCCAACGCTCGAGCCTCATCTTCGGGAATGGCAAYGTCTGCATCGGCGTGAGTGCTAAAGTACTCGGCACCTGCGACTTGACGAAGTGTGCCCACCCGAGACTCGGTCTCGTTCTTGTCGTTGAACGACCCCAGGCCGATGAGTGAGGCGTCCAGGGCTGTTGTCTGCCCCAGATACTTGCAATGTCTGTGCCGTTGTAAGCTGAGCGTTTCGTCAACGGCAAAAGGCTTCCTCATTGGGGGCTGAGTCTGTGCAGGCGGTGCGCTAGATTCTTTCTTGGCAACCGGGACAGGCGCCACAGGGCTCCCTCGTTGCGTGGTGGGAGGACTCTTCTTGACGGGAGGCTCGGACTTTAGACCATCGTCTGCTTTGCGTTTTCTGGGCTGCGCTTCCTCCAGAAAGGTGCAGTCCTGTTTGTGGAACTCGCAGAGGACACAGCGACGAGCTTCCTGCAAAACACACTTTGACTTGCGTTTACGACACCCGTCACACGGACGTTCTCTTCGCGATCGATTGGGAGGGGTACTTTGTTGCAGTTGCTTCAATGCAGGTCGGTTCTCCTTCCCTTCCAGAAGATGCGTTGGAGGCGAYCAAGCCGCCAGAGGACGAGGAGAAGGTCGTGGAGCCAGGGAAGGCGCTGATGGCGCTCTTACGGCTAAAGAGGGTGCGGTCATGACAGCAGCCATGGCGAAGATTTCCAGATAGGTGGGAGAGATAGGCAACAAATCGCTTGACGCACGGTAGTTCGGACGTGTAATGGGAATCCGATATGGGTTACACCAGCGCTGGAATGGCCGGTCCAGTGATATGTTGTGCAGACTTGCGGGTTCCTGATTGATCAAGAGGGGCGGGACACCACACAGGTTTCGTTCGGTGAAGGGGTGGCTTATCAGCCAGCAGGATAAGCGTCAAGACTCTTCAGGCAGATGTTCCCCAGCCCACAAAATGCCAAACACTAGGCGTGACTGGACGATCCGCAAAGGCCAGTGATGAGAAAGAGGTGATTGAGAGTCTTGGGGGTCATTTGGTCGACTTGGGAGTGAGGAGGAGTGTTCTCGGATCTGAGAGATCGTCGTGAACGTTGGGTAAGTTCTTCAACAGTAGTAGTATCGATGAGGCATATACAGTAACAAACAACCTCCAAAAATTGGCGAGGCACGCGAGATGGTCGTGTGCGCGAGAGATAAGTATACTCCGTAAAATCATGAGCAAAACGGAGGTAAGACTGTTTCCGAGATCTTCCTTCTGACAACCTCCCGCCAAGTTGGATCTGGAGAGAGCGACGCACAATTCGTGCAACCTTTGCRACTGATGAATACGTAAAAAGAGCGTGGAATTGCCTAAGAGAAACGGCAGGCTCCTGGAACGAAACGAGGGCTCAGAGATAAGGAACGCTACGGGCCAATGAGCTCGGAGACATTCCAGTTTGGCAAAGTCACACAAATTCAAAGCAGACTGGTCASCTAGGGGCACCCAAGATTAAGTTGGGGTGCCGAAAGATACCGATCAGACGATGTGGAGGGATGATCGCTGACCTCATCCCTCATTATTCATCCATGCCATGCCCGCTTTTTGTCCCATCCAGGGCATCCTTCCTTCCGCGTTGGCATCAGGGGGTGAGTAATGAATGATATTAACACCTGATGATGAGGCCCGACATCATGCTGTTGTCATCGAAGGAAGGTGGAAAGTCGGCAGTTGTCTCTATAAGGAAGGTACTGTTTTGTTGCGAAGGCGGTGTGCTCCCTGCGATTGGATCCTGAGGATTTTCAGGTCTCATCCTGCGCCACAGAAATCGAATTCCGTCTCGTAATTCTTGAGTCTTGACCCATCTGCCATGTCACACCAACGGCAAGGCTTTCGTACTGTGTCATTGTCGTCAGTCGTCCGGTTCAGGTGGGGAAGATCAGGAAGCCAATAGTGTTGAAAGGTTGAAACCTAGGCTAGGATTCTACTCCGTGTCAAGCATTCCGGAGTGTTCAGGACATTTACAAGGCGAGGATCGTCCTTGTCGTTCGTTTGGCATTATTTTCAGCTTGGCGCGGTGGTGCCACCGACTTGCAAGCACAAGAGCGATAGAAGGAAGGCGTATCGAGGCTGAGATGCGGCACGACAACGACATGTCTGCACAATCCACTTCTGTCAATCGGGCTTGTCGTGTCCCTGWGAGATGACTATCGGAGGTGAACGAACTCGAGGGATGGCAGAGAAAGGCCATCAAGGTGGGGTTAAACTTGTCATGCCCGATGGATCAAGAGCGTCCAGCCAGTGGCCCTACATCGTCAGTTGCAGAATCACAGAAGAAGGCAGGAGGTAGCATGGCATTCAGCACATACAATGGTCTCACGCATCTACAATGGAAATCTAGTCTTGCTGACGAGCGTTCACATTCTTGTATCATATTCAAACGAATTGATAATGTTCAATCCAAAGCAAGTCTACTGACATTCAGCAGGTCGAAATATACACTGCCGGCCTCTTTCTCCTCGAATACCCACTTTGCATACAAGCTGCGCTAGCTAGAGGACACAGCCAATAATGAGCCTTTTGAGCCGCGAGGCTCAGCGCTATATGCAGTGCCACCTCAGCCTCTTTCCAGCCGGAACAGGACGCACATTGCTGTCCTTTTTGCTACCCGTGGGTGAGCACGTAGAACCGCGGATCTTGCAAAAGTCACAGACGCAAGGAAGATGAAGAGAGTACCATGCGGCGATGTCCACCTCCTCCACTTCGGTAAGTCAGTGAGCTTAATGGCCGCCAAGCGTACGCTCATTGGGTGGAAAAGCTGCCGGATGCTGGCTGCGTAAAAAGGTCGCCCTACAGGAGCTTTCCAGTCTCCGAGAAGCGTCTGGCTCAACTGTACTGTAAGTGAGTTGCAAACCAATGGCAATCGCCAAAGATGCTGCAGGTGTATACGGTGGCATCGGCTTGGGGCAAAGGTCGACTCGWTCAAGCAAAGAATGCAGTACACAATGCCCTTTCAAGTCTTCTCTCAGCTGACATGAAGCCAGCTTCGTGAACACGAAAGATAGCCAAGTACCAATAGACAGTCGCCTTCGCGAAGCTCTTGCCACAAGTTTTGGCGTCCCGGCCTGGTTTTGGACCAAGAAATCACAGGAGGCGAGCGGTTACTGGTATTACAATAATAGCTCTGACAACACCGCTGGAAATTCCGCACCGCGCCCTCGCCACATCTCCGTCTTTCGCTTCATCATCAAATACTCTACTGGTGCTCCTTGGGCAGCACATGAGCCCGGACGGGCAGACTCCTACGATTGGCATCGCATGAGTTTCGTGACACTATACCGTCCCTCGACGTCCACCGCCACACTCCTTTGTATCGATGTGCCTGCTGCTTTGGAGAAGAACATTCAACAAGCTCTGATGGACATGAATTCGAACGATGTGCTTCTATCACACCCCTTTGCATACCACGAGCTTATCCTCGAGCATGTCGTTGACATTTACGATCAAGGTAGGTGCCATGGTAATCATTCYTGTCTGGTCGAATCTTCTTCAGTCGGTTCGTCACGACTAGGGATGAAATATGCTGACCGCGGTCTGCGATAGCAATATGGGCCTTTCGAGACTACGTTCGAAACCATGAAAAACATCGCCCATTACTCCCGAACCCACGTCCCGATTACGTCGGTATGCATGAACTGGCTCGACATGTTATGCACTCTTCCGAGGTATCAGCTACGGCACTTAATGTAATCGAGAGTATGCTCGACTCGCTTTCGACATACAGACACCACTCGACGGCAGGTTTCTTAGACCCGGCTCCCGAGATTCGACGACAAAAGTCTTTGCTCCAATGCATGAATCTACGCTCCAAAGCACTGGAAGAGCGTCTGCGCAACGAAATCAATTTGGCGTTTCACATCAGCGCACAGGCAGACAGTCTGATCGCGGCGAAGATAGCACACGCAGCGCAAGTGGACAGCAGTGCGATGAAGACCCTATCATTCCTTGGCTTGGTATTCCTCCCAGGCACATTCATCAGTGTGAGCATTCCATCTGCACGACTAGACGGATTAGATTGGAGACTGATGAGTACAACAGGCACTTTTCTCCATGTCATTTTTCAACTTCACGCCTGCTACAGAGGACCGACCCGAAGCATGGCGAATCTCGAATCGTTTCTGGATCTACTTCGTCGTTACCGTACCAGTCACGATGTTCACCGTTGGAGCTTGGGCTTACTGGCAGAGAAATGTGCTGGCGAGGCTGCAGAAGTCGCCTCTACGCGACGCCGGCGCCGAAGAGCAAGAGAAACCTGGCTCAATGAAGTATCCAGTAGTGTGAAAGATATCRACATTGACGAGTCGCAGAGGCGAGTGATTTCAAGCCCGCCATGCACAGTAAACAAGCATATCTGGTGGACTTGCTGTTTCTGAGATTGAGGAGGAGGTTGCTGTTCGATGCACGAGCACAAACCTCACAGCATATCCCACGCTCTGTTGGTACCCCGAATGATCTTCAGTCTATCTTTGTGATGTGCTTGCCCTCGTGGACCATCACATGTAAACAGAAAAAGAAGAAACACGAGCACGTGAGCTAGCCTTGGCAATGTCCAATAATAGAAACCACAAACATGCGTCAGCCTTCTTCGAACGACAAGATCGTKACGACCTGATTCACCATCATCAAATTTATCCCACCTACTTTGCGAGATGCAGACGTGAACACGAGTATCCAGTGGACGTGACCGACTGCGGTATCGCCGGTGGTAGCAAAGCAGAACATGAAGCTTTTGCTGCTCTATTTTTAGGTCTGCTACCGTCTACACTGACGGTATACGGTCTGGTCTCAAGCCTCATCGTGACATCGATACTACCATACAGCACACCGACGACTGCAATGCTACGACATCGTGAGAGGATACGAATTGTAGGTGGCCAAAGGTCACGCATGATGAGCACGCCCAACCAATCTCGGCACGACTACTCCTATCCGGTACAGACGTCAATCCCGTCTGGATTTCAGGCTYCCAGAGTTTTGGCATCTTGAGGTTTACGGATGTTATTTCCTACCAACCCGTGTGTTGTGCCTCATAGCATCCGGTCGATCAGCATTCAGGATGTTTGCGGGAGTCTTTGCCGCCGACATGTCCGCGCTCTCACCAAAGCTGAGGAGTCTACATTCTACTATATCAACTCCCCTTCCCTGTGTTATTATGATCTATATCTCCTACATCATCTCCTCACACTTGCCTACTACCTTGTCGATTCCTTAGACCGGTAGCAAGAGTTTCTTCCCACAATCGTTCCAAGMAACACATACATCTATCTACTACATTGTCGATTCGTTAGACTGGTAGCAAGAGTCCCTTCCCACAATCGTTCAAAGCAACACATACATCTACTACCAGTATGCATTTCTCTCGCTCTACAGCTACTACCGCTCTTGTGGCCTTGCTCCCTGCATACACACTTGCTCAGACGTGAGTATACCACCTCAAAAGGATATGAACGATTGCTGATCTCAGACCGCAGCTTCACCGATTGCGACTCCACCAAGGAGTCTTGCAAGCCTGAAGTAGGATTGCCATCGTCGAAACTGATTTCCGATTTCACAAAAGGCAAGAGCTCCGGCGAAAGCTGGAGTCCCGCCGATGGTACTTCTCTCAAGTATGGCAGCGACGGTGCCGAGTACGCCATCATCAAACCTGGAGAGGCACCTACTGTTGGCAGCGACTTCACCATCTTCTATGGTACCGTCGAAGTGGTTATGAAAGCTGCTCACGGTCTCGGTGAGTTGAATCGCTTCGTACGAGCTTTGATCGCTTCTCATGCTAATCTTCCGTTCCCCTTTAGGCATCGTCTCGTCCATCGTTCTCGAATCCAGCGTCCTGGATGAAATTGACTGGGAGTTCCTCGGCAGCAAGCCCAGTAAGTGAACGGGTACCTTTGATCCTGACCACCTTTCTAAACTTCTACTTCAGCCCAGGTCCAGACAAACTACTACGGCCTAGCGAACACAACAACCTACGACCGTGTCGGCTACCATGACATTGCAGACACACAAGCTGATTTCCATGCATACACCATCGACTGGTCACCGGAGCGCATCGACTTCCTGGTCGACGGCAGCAAAGTCCGCACCATCTCTCGTGCCTCCACCGAAGGTCGCAACTACCCCCAAACGCCAATGCAAGTCAAGCTTGGCAACTGGGCTGCCGGTGGACCCGGAATGGCAGAGGGAACTGTGGCATGGGCGGGCGGAAAGACCAACTACGATGATGGCCCCTTCAACATGATTGTCAAATCTGTCAAGATCACCAACACCAACCCAGCTTGCTCGTACAAGTACAGCGATAAGACCGGATCGGACACCAGTATTGATATCATCACGAAAGGTGACTCTTGCAATGGCGGCAAAGTCGCTGGAAAAACCGCCACCGAAGGTCCCACTCTCAGCCAGACTGTCGCGGACATTGTTCCAACAGCCTACATCAACAGCAGCACTTCAAATGGAGCTGCAACTAGCACCGGTGGTGCTTCTCCTTCGGCAGGCACCTCAGCTGGCAAGCCCAACTCCCCGTCTATGGAGACTTTCACTGGTGGTGCTGCGCTTCACAGTGTTGGAACTATCGTGTCTTGGTTGGCTATTGCTGCTGGGCTCTGGGTTTTGTGAACGTCAGAATGGATGGATGATTGAACGAGATCGGTGAGTGTGTTGTTGGAGCAGAGACTATACCCTTTGGATTCTTGTGCAAATAGCGACGGCGCTTCCGCATATTAGCGATGAGCACTGTACATATTATAGATTATATATTGGAGCTGACAGTATCAAGTTGGAAAGATGATGAATAATTTCGACAATGAGAAACACGAGGCTCAGTTACCACTTTATCGACATGTGAGTGAGTTTGCAAAGCACCACCCCTAGAGGACATCTGAGAAGAATGCTCGAAGGTTTGCACCTTTGAACGGCCCTCGTATGGAAGACTCTGGCCACACGTAGCCCACCTAATGCCCCAAGCCAGCATAATAGCACCCTACAACTTCGCCCTTACCACCTCCTCATCCCTAACACACAAACCCCTCTTCCTACCCACCTCCCGATCTCCCGCCTTCAGCACCCTCCTCAAAAGCTTTCCTGTCGGACTCTTGGGAATGCTCTCCGCAAACTCAATCTCCAGCACCCACTTGTACCTCACCTTTCTCTCCCGCACAGCCCCCAGCAGCTTCCTTCCAAGCTCCACCGAAGCTTCCCGTCCCTGTYTCAACACCACATAAGCCTTGGGTTTCTCCCCGGAATAGTCATCTTCGATGCCCAAAACCGCGCAGTCTTCCACTGCTTCATGGCCGAGGAGAATGTCTTCGAGCTCGGCTGGAGCGACTTGTTGGCCGCGTACCTTGATCATCTCTTTTATGCGATCTACAATGTGGATGAGTCCTTCCCCATCGAAGAATCCCACGTCGCCTGTGTGGAAGAATCCTCGGGAATCAAAAGTTTCGGCCGTGGAAGTGGGATTGTCGAGATATCCCATTGCGATTTGGGGACCTTTGGCTAGAATTTCGCCAACTTCTCCGACATTTAATTCTTTGTCTGGGTGGTCTAAAGAGATGACTTTTGCGACTGTGTTGGCGACTAGCTTGCCGCCTGTATGAGCGTATTTGTAATCGTAATGTGAGGGAGGATGGCATGTGATACAGGCTGTGCTTTCTGTTGCTCCGTAACCTTGCCGGAAGCCTGTGTTGGGGAATTTCTGGCGGAGGAGTTCGATGATTTCTGGACTTGTGGGTGCGGAACCCGAGGACCAACGTTTGACTGTTTGGAGGAGGGATGGGAGATACTTGTCAACAATGGAATCTCTGACGAGGCGGATGATGATTGGAGGGACGAGGATGAGTTCTCGGATGGAGTAGGAGATGATGGTGGAGAGCATGGAGTCCATTGTGAAGGAGGGGAGCATGATGCAGTTTCCGTTCATGAAGATTGGATAGTGGATATAGCGCACAAGTCCAGTGATGTGGAAAAGCGGCGTGACAGCCAAAGCACGAAGTTCCTCCCCGGGTTCGATGACCTGCAGTTGTCGAAGTTGATGACACTGCGCAATGACATTATGATGGCTCAGCATAACAGCTTTTGGATGGCCGGTGGTTCCAGAGCTGAAATTGAGATAGCCACAAATGTCCTTGTTCGTCTTGCCGGCAGGTATGGAGTATGATGGTTCCGGAGTGAATTGCTTTCCTTCTTCGATGAGTTGATGAATGCTTGTGAACCCATCCCTCGTCCCTTCGAGTAAGAAGACGTGGGAAGAAGGCATCCCGACGGCTTTTGCTGCGGCTACGGCAACATCTAGAGAGTCGGGGAGGGTGAAGAGGAACTTTGACTTTGCGGTTCTCAACGCGTAGGCCATTTCTTCCGCGTTGTAGRACGAAGAAGCGCCATTGATACGGCCGCCTGTGAATGTCGAACTCGTTAGTATTGCTTGCGTGATGATGAAATGAAGATAAGGAGTGTTGTGATGATGAACGAACCTCCACGAATTGTGGCCCATAGAGCCACGGGATACCAGATGGTATTGGTGGCTAACAGGGAGACTGTATCCCCGACTTGGAAAGCATGTTTTCGAATCAATGCGGTACTCAATTGGGTAGCCCGTTCTTTCACCTCGGAAAAGTCCAGGCGTTCATGTGTGATTGCATTTTCGTAGTGGCCAGTCTTGTTCTTGGCGTATACGATGGGAGAGAAGTCGCTGCTTTCAAAGGCCCATTGCCAGGTGGTGAGGTCGGTGGGGACTGTGGTATGTTGGCCAAGTGGTGGAGCGGGTGAGACATGGGGAAGTGTGACCTACTGTCGAGTTCTGGGTGATCTGATTTCCAGAGAACCATGTCTGTTGTTGGAATGTTGCTTACCAGTCAGGGCTTCATCACCAATTGATTCTACTGTATATCAATGTCGCATGAACAATAGTATGCATTCCAACCGGCTACATCCCGCCCCGCCATCCCACAGCCATATCGACACCCACAGCAGGCGGAACGGAACCTACAGTACAGTGCAGCTTAGCTTGGTGGGGAGCAATTGCAGCCGAGGTCGGTTTTCGCGGGCAGCAGCGATGTCGGGGATAATCAATTAGGCTGAATTGTGACTGTGGTGTGTCACACATAAGTACTCCTATCCTGTGATCCTTGTCTTGGTCTCCGGGTTAAAGTAGTCCTCATATCATCGCAGACACTGCACGAGACGTGTCTACCCACCCCCTCGACATGTGATGGGATCGTTCTAGAGGAAGTCACAATTGAAAGTACCTCGAGCACTACAATATATGGTGGAAATGCGGTGTTCCAAGATCGCTGGGAGTGGTTCGCGTAATTTGATTTCTCGAACCAGATGCTTTTTTGAGTCAGAAGCAAACCATGGGCATCAATTGGCCGGCTCGTAGGGACATCACGTCTTGCCCTTGAGATTTACTTTGGGGCGTTGACATGGGCAAAGTCAAGACGAATTAGCCGTTCAAGCCACCCGGATCTACAGGGCTAGATGCATGCTCGAGCGGTGGGAAACCTGATCGGGGGAGGTGCGATGAGATGAGAGATCAACAAGGCAACCTATGCATTGACGACTGCCTGCGTTTTATAGTGCACGCGGGGGTGGGTTTGGGGTGGATGTGCATGCTGTACCTTGGGATGAATAGCGGCGGTCCGGCAGGCTTGCCGAGAAACAGGTTCGAGCTACAGACAGACGTAGCTACCAGATTTTCCAGGTTTTGGCTGCTGTGCAGGTGGATACATGGCCTTTCGTCGATCCAATTGCCATGGCGGTGGGCGAAGATGCGGACGGAGCGCTGACCTGATCCAGCCGCTGTGGTGATCGCGTGACCCACAACTACTGTATGAGTTGCAGGCATCAGCGTTGGACGATGCATGCCGGAATCGACGCCGAGCCACGCAGGGACGTTGAAGAACTGTGATTCCCGCACGGGAGATGATGATGATGGTGATGATGCTGATCATGATGAGAGGGAAGAGTACGTGCACCTAAGGAAGGTACCCGAATTCGATGGATGGTGATGAAGGAAGGCAGGGTCCGGTTGGAACGACGACGATCTCCTTGTGCGTGCTTGCCGTTGTGCCTCGGCGATCTGCACGAATTGAGGTAGGTAGGTTGAAAAAGTGGCCTCCCTGTACATGGATGTAGCCTACCTTACGTGCGTCTTGGCAGAGTGCCGGGTTGGTGAAGAGCATCGCATCGCATCGGGAGCAGACGGAAGGGACATGTAGTTTTCCGTAGAATCKACCATCGGATCAACGTCAGCGCGCGGAAGCAGCGCTTTCCTGCGTGCATCGATCTACAGTACATGCCCCGTCTCTCAGCAGTCCCCACAGAATCATAATAGCTTGCGGCAAGGCAAGGCAAGGCAGGGAAGGGGACGGAGCTGTTGCACCCTAGGCGGATACCTTACCTTACCTTAAGGTATCCCCTTAGAGGTTTGACGGTGATAAGGTTGGTGCGGAGGTGCGGTAACTAGTTAATAAACCATATAAACTAGCTATTAGCTTGCATGTAATAGGGGACGTAATTGGCCGTAAATTAAAGCCGGATTAGAGCCGTTTTAAAAAGCTTTTAAACATTACCTTCTTAATATAGCCTTACCGTCTAAGTAAAGGGAAAATAGAGTCTCCTTATACACGCAAAACACGTAAGGTTAGTATAATATAGCCCTCGTTATATACACACTACTAACGTAAGTAATTAGCTAGTAATTAAGGAYTCTTAAGCCCCCTTACCGTTCTTATTACCGGCTCTAGCTCTTAAGTAGGAGCTAGCCTTAT
Organism: Ramularia collo-cygni; assembly: GCF_900074925.1. NCBI lineage: Eukaryota > Fungi > Ascomycota > Dothideomycetes > Mycosphaerellales > Mycosphaerellaceae > Ramularia > Ramularia collo-cygni. The sequence continues at coordinate 855,054 of NW_019716261.1, forward strand.
CGTTACCGCTACCTCTTAGACAGCGTAGCTTAATAGAGGATTTAAAGAACGCTATTAAAGCTATCTAGCAATTAAATTAAAGGATAAATAAAATAGAGCGTTAGTCTACGGAGTTTTAGCGGTCGGAGTCGCTAGAGTTAATAAAGCCGGAGTCTAATTTAGAGGCCGTACTAGCGTTATAGGATAAAGTAAGTAACTTAGTAGAGTTATTAAAGTTTCTTTAGAAGTGTATAAGGGGGCTTAAAGAGCGTAAAAGTAGCCGTACGTTATAGGCGTACGAAACGGCTATAAGGGATTTAGAGCGCCGGTTCTAGGAGTAGTATTAATTACCTAGTAGGTAGTAGTTTGTCGCTTTAATTTAATTGCTTCTTTATTAAGTAAGTGCTAATCTAATAAACAAGCGTAGTAAAGGGGATATTAAGGGCTACACGTTTTATAGTAATATCGTATATAGTATTACTTCTAGCGGATACGCTAGCCTATCGTCGTTAACCTATAGAGGTAGTAGATCCTCTTCTTTAGAAAGATGTTTACTATACGGTATAGGTAGGTCTTCTATAAACGAGGAGGGTTTAATAGTATATATTTACTACGGTAGACCTATATACGGCGGCTACGTCTAATTAATACTAAGTTGCTAGCGGTAAACTAGCCCTAGCTATTCCGTAGAGTAGCTAGCTCTTAAGCTATTTTATTTCGTCCTTACTATRCGAGTTACTAAGCGAGCTTAATTCTAAAGGCTCGTTACTCTCTAARAGGTAGATTAGTATTACCTTAAGCTCTAAATTCGTCGCGGTAGAGGATAAAGCTATTAATAGTAGCTATATCGAGTAGGAAGTAGAAAAGCRGATACTATAGCTTACGAGCCTTATATTATRTATTATAATAAGAGCGGAGTTAATTATAGATATTAACACCCCCTATATTATCGTTATAGAAGGCCGTAATCGTCGGAATAACTATATTCTAAAGAGGGTATATAAAGCAAGGCTATACGTAGTTCCGAATAAATATAGTAGTACTCTAGGGTTTTCGTCTTAGTCTCGAGATGCAGTCTAGCGGCTAATATCTAGTAGTAACGAACTATATAAGGTTCCTATCTTACTATAGGATATAGTATACGTTATAGACAGCCCTCGCCTATATCGTATCGTAGGGGAAGCGTATTACTAGCCTGTTTAATCTAACTAAAGTAACGCCGCCCTTCTAAGTTCTCTTTCTAAAGGTAGCTCTAGCCTAAGGCTAGCTTTTAGAGCCGGCTCTAATCGTCCCTATTACGGTAATTCCCTAGTATTATAGAATAGCTAGTAGCGGTATATTATTAAATAGAGTATCTATATAGATATAGAAGACATGCTTTAAAAACGGTAGTTAAAGGACGAGTACTAGTATAGCTCTAGGAATCTTCGAGAGCTACTAACTTAGTAAGATAATTAGCTCGGGTTCGTCCCGCTACTCGTATACGCTCGGACCGAAGTAACTCCGATATAGCTTCCGAATACGGTTAATATTCGTCTAACTTAACGAAACTTTAATAACCTCCTTCTTTACTATAATACGCCTCTTAATAGGCTAGCTACTAGTAGCGACACGCCGAGCATCTTCTACTAATTACTATGCTTTTTTCTTATCTATAGCGGCCTATTCTATAGCCGTTAACTCCTCTATAGCGAAGATATCTATATACTAGGGATTATCTTTAAAACTCTCCGCCCTATAGTTAGACTCCTTAAATCCTTCCTTCGGCGACGAGAATAAGTAGCTCTAGAGGTATCTACGCTTATAGAGGGCTAGGATATAATATCTAATAGGGGTAGGCTTTCCCTTTATTATTATCTTATAAGAAGAACGCCCTATAAAACGAACTAATACCTCGTCTACGGATACGTAAGAGCCTAGAGTTACTACCGTTTTAAAGGCCCTACGAAGGACGTCCGCTAACGGTAATATCTACTACTACGGCGGTGTTCCCTTCTACTTAGCCTCTAGGCTTCTAAACTATAGATACGCCTTAATTTGCTTCTACCTCCGTAGCGATATAAAGTTAGTAATTTTATATAATAGCTACTTACTATCCTTACGCTAGTAGTCGCTTTTATCGTTTATTCTAACCGCTAATATATATAGGATAATTACGATAAAAATCTTTATCTCTATAATAGTTACTAGCTTCTATCGATTGCTATATACCTATATACTAGCCGTATCTCCTCGAATACGATCCTTATACTAAGCGAGCCCTTTAATTAGAGCTAGAACTATCCGTATAAAGCGGAATATAGCGTACTCGTTAGTATATATTACTATTATCTCGAATACCGCTTCTAAAAAGAAGAGTTTAAAGAGCCGTAACTAGATACTAGCTACCGCTTACTAGAACGAACTTAGTAGGTTTACTTTACGCTCGTACTYCTCGCTARTAGGGTRTTTATAAGGCTAGAGCGGTTTATAGCGCATATTATTTATAATATCGCCTTAATTACTAGTAGTAGCTAGTYRCTAATCCTCTTTAAYACTATCCTTAATAATAGCTTCCTTAGTTCCGGCTTCTTCGTTAATACTAGCCTCTTTAATAGGCTYCTTATYTATACCGGTAGGTTCGAATTTATCTCTAAGAGTAGCTCTTATTCTAGTAGAGCTAACGATAAACTTAGGCCTATCTAACTTAGGCCTATTAAACGACTCGAATTAATCCTTAACTATACACTTATTATCGCTATCGGTAATATTACTATTACTATCTTAATCCGGAGACTAGTCCGCGTAGAAAGAAGCTATAGCGCTATTATATACTAGCCCTTAGTTATTTATCTAGAGTAAGGTTTGAATTTAATAGGAATTACGCTAATTACCTCATTAAACAGGGGGGTACACGGGCCTCTTACATCCTTACAGGCGTGACATTAGACGAGCGCTAATCAATGCTAATGCACGCTACTCCGGAAGCACTATTGGCCATGAGTCTGTACAGGGATGCCTGCATGCGTGTAAAAGCTGGGGTCAGCCTTAATAATCCGCCAGTAACGACAGCAGCAAGCAACGCAAAGCAAAGCAAAGCAGAAAGCTCTGGCACTTCTCACCGACCGACACCAGACCGGTCTTGCCCTCCATTGTGCTACCTTCGGCCCAGCTCCATGGACTGCGATTCGCGACCGTGACCTCGCCCGACAGACCGATACCTCGCTCGACACGTTTGCGACGTTTCTTGCGCGACATGCCCCGCGACGCTGCTCCTCTACGCTGAAGCGAAGCCCGTCCGGCGCCAGACACCACAACCACAGCCCCAAGAGGGCGCGCGCACTCCTGAAGACACCACCACCACCACTACCTCCTCCTCCGCCCCATCCTCGCTGCCATCATGGCCGAAGCACCGCGCGAACGTCCGCTGGCCGTCGCCGTAAACTCCAACCCCAGCGTCAATCCACATCCCACACCTCCTACAAACAACGAAGGAGCAGGCACCAACAACGCGCCCAAAGATCAGCTGCCGGGTCATCCCAGTTTCCGCCGACAGCGAGCTTCACGAGCATGTGAGGTGGGTGATGCGCATRCCTGTTGCATGGAATCAGAGGTGGAATAGCTAACAAATCCCTCACAGACGTGTCACGCCCGGAAGGTACGATGTGCTGGCGGGAAGAAAGTAGGCGGAGGATACAGATTCTGACATGCACAGGTCCGTTGCGATGCCGCTAGTCTCGGCGTGCCATGCACCAATTGTGTGGCCTTTTCCATCGAATGCAAGATCCCGGCTCCCAAGAGGAAGAAGACTGCGGGGAAGAAGGATACGGACAGGTAGGTGCACTCCTGCGCGGCCATGAATTGGGCGGGTGAGGATACACACTGACCATCAATCATATGCAGCGATCGAGCAGAATCCAACGCCGACAATGATCAATCCCCGGGAGTCAACAGTGAAGCCTTTCCCGGACGCAACGAGATGCCCATGAGTCGTGATATCCCTCCAGAGAAGATTGGCCTCAACACTTCCGCCGGTATGCCCAAGGCAGAAGGATCGGAAGCCTACTACGCCAGCCATCAAGCTATGACGGGGGTCTACGTGCAGTACATGAAGCCCAAGTTTGCCAGAGCGCCCATCAAGGAAGCTGGACGGGTGGCATATCTTGGCGAATCCTCAAACCTTTCCCTCCTCGTCCAGGATCGACATGGCGCGAATGATGTGGTCCACTATCCTCTTCCAGACAATGTTCGCGGAGCTCGAGCGCGCATCAACGAGCTCGATAACGTTGAGATTGACATTCTACATCAACGAGGAGCTTTCCTCCTCCCTCCACGCCAGCTGTGCGATGAGCTGGTCGAGGCTTTCTTTACCTGGATTGCACCCGTGGTCCCTGTCATCAACCGCAGCAAGTTTATGCGGCGATATCGGGACTCGAAAAACCCGCCTTCCCTTCTCCTCCTTCAAGCAATCTTGCTTGCGGGTTCACGTGTGTGCAAGAACCCTCAGCTAATGGACGCAAACGGATCAACAACACCAGCCGCAATGACCTTTTACAAGCGTGCAAAGGCGCTTTATGACGCAAACTACGAAGACGACAGAGTAACGATTGTGCAAGCGCTCATTTTGATGGGATGGTATTGGGAAGGTCCAGAGGGTGAGCACCGCCAAACGCACATCTCTGTTCCAGACCCAAAATCTAACATTGCCGCAGACGTCACGAAGAACGTATTTTACTGGAGCCGAGTAGCGGTGATTGTTGCTCAAGGCTCCGGTATGCATAGGAGGTGAGTGGGACATGCCCTTCACACGAGGCATAACATACTGACATTCCCTCCAGCGTCGAAGGCTCACAACTCACAAAGGCGGACAAACGACTGTGGAAGAGAATTTGGTGGACATTGTTCACACGAGATCGCTCTGTTGCAGTCGCACTTGGCCGTCCAGTTTCCATCAACATCGACGACTCTGACGTGGAGATGTGCACCGAAGACGACTTCATCGACGACGAGCCTGATCGACCCGCAGAGTTTCCTCCGGACCCCGTCCACGTACAATTCTTCCTCAATTACGTCAAACTGACAGAGATCATGGGTCTCGTTCTCTCCCAACAGTACTCGGTAGCATCCAAAGGACGACAGCACAATGCGCTTGACCTAACACACAGCGACATGGCACTTGCGGATTGGCTTTCGCACTGCCCAGCAGAGGTTCGATGGGATCCACAAAGGCACCATTTCTGGTCCGCACTACTTCACGCAAACTACTAGTAGGTGTCACGCTAGGCTCTGTCCTGTTTCCACAATGATTGACATGTCGTAGTACCACCCTGTGCCTCCTCCACAGAGCACACATGCCACCAGCAGGCGCAGGCGACGCCAAGCCGATGAATGGCTATCCCGAAGAAACGGCCTATCCATCTCGCGGGATTGCATATCAAGCCGCCGCCATGATCACGTCCATCATTGAAGCGTTGCARACACACGACCAACTACGTTGCACTCCTGCATTCATGTGAGTGCACACAAGACACAAAGCGCGTGGCGTCACAGTTACTGACAGCGGATGCAGTGTCTACAGTCTCTTCTCCGCATTGATCATGCACGTCTATCAGATGCGCTCGACCAATCAGTCCATCGTCACCGCTACACAAAGTCGGCTGTCCACTTGTATGACGGCGCTCAAGGATGTCTCCAAGGTTTGGTTGGTCGCGAAGATGGTGCACACCCTGTTTGAATCCATTCTTGGAAACAAGGCTCTGGAGGAACGGCTACAGAAAGCAGCAGGACGTAAGCACAACAAGCACAAGCCGAATGGCAGTAAGAAACACAGTGTCGATACGCCACCAGTTGATCCAGCAGACCACAAGCGGAAGTTTGATGACATGGAACTGGGATACTCGAATGGACCGCCTGCTCCGCAAATGTCGTACGAGCGATCGCGACCTCAATCACCAGCTTTGTCACCCCAACAGAACCTTCCATCGGGCAGTCAACCACCCGAGATGCCAGGAATACCAAACATGACGGCCAGCAGTCCAGTTATACGACACGGAAATGACGCATTCATGGGGCGTTCAAGACCGCACACCCGACCGACATCACCCTTCAACAACTTTTCATATCCCGGTACACCTCCCGACTTTTTCCTTCACACCAGAGGATCGCCCAAGATTGCCGAAGATGTATGGCAGAACTACCAACCCGATCAACTCTTCCCGCCGGAGTCAAATCAGCTCTTCAACGCGTTCTCCGCCAGTTCCCCCCAACAGATGAACGTCGACCCTTCACTACGCACGCAATTCTCACCATCACAGGCGGCCAATCTGCAAAGCCCACAAGGCATGCAACCCATGTCTGCTGACGGACAGAATTTGACTCCACAGATGGGGTACAATCACGATCCCGCGGCATGGGCGCATTTACACACGCAAAATCAACACCGGCCTGATGACCAATGGAGTAATTCCAGCAGTACGGGCGGACCGATTGTGCCCACGACGCTGAATGTGGGAGATTGGTTCGAGTTCTTTGGGATTCAGAATGCGAGTGAGATCAATGGGTTGAATGGGTTGAACGGGATGAATGGCGCCGCTGGTCCTGGTCCGCCTCCTCCCCCGCAGCAGCAAGGGAACTTTGGGTGATGCACATTGGCATGATGAGTGTCTGTACGATGGAATTTGGTGCGTGTCTGTTTGCATTGGGCGGCTATCAGCATGGAGATGGTATGAGGGTACATCTTGTCGGCGAACACAGAATTGGCGAGGGTCGTTAATTTCGAGAGAGATGCATACATACGGCAGCAGCAGCGGATGTGTGAGGGAGCCAGTCATGAACCCCGGTGGTTCTGCTCTGGTGCAAGGGAGACGAAGCAGGCAGAGTTTGGCAAGGTATGGAATTGATGCGGAGGAAGCAGAGATGGGAGTTGTATGCATGCATGGATGGGATTTAAAGGAAGCATTTTGTGAGGCAGTAAGACATTTTGAGGAAAGGGAAAAAAGTACGATTGAGGTCAATGCTGGACTTTTACTTTACTCGCGCTGCCTGTTTGGTGAAGGACATTTGCCAAATTGCTTGGTGGTTAAGTTGTTGGGACGACGAGGCTCTGATCTGATCACTCTGCAGAAGGTGTGAGATGAGGAAATGGAAGTCTTGTAGGCACTTCTCATGAGCTGTCTGTACGGAGTAATGCTCTGTTGAATACGTTCGTTCGGTCTATCTCTCCGCGGGATCTGCGGTCTGCAGGTGGACGTCATCTTTTTTCTCCGTCGTCCTCGAGTAGCTATCTTCACTTATTTGATATCCTTTACCAAGGAAGCATTTCCTTGATACGCAGCATATTCATAGAACAGCGTCATCGTTCATCGACAACAAAACTCACCAGAAGTTCGGGCACAAAGAGATAACAATGCCCTCCCTAACGACTCACCTCCTCTCCCTCCACCCTTCCCTTCTAGAAGAAGCTACTACCCATCCATTTCTCCAGGCCGCCGCGACGTCCTCTCTTCACCGCCCTCATCTCATTTCCTGGCTCGCTCAAGATCGTCTTTACGCTTTGTCGTACATAAACTTCATTGGATCGTTACTCTCGCAAATCCACATACCTACTACCTCTCCCTCGGATCTAACGAACCTGAAATGKAGAACTGCAAGCACGCTCATAGATTGTCTGACAAACATCCGGAGGGAGATTCATCTTTTCGAAACCATAGCGAAAGGAGAGGGAGATTTCGAGGAGATTTGCGAAGCTAGAGAAGGTAGAGCCACGAGGTGTTATCGTGACCTCTTTGCGGGAGCTACAGCTGGCGGAAAGCCGACGATTGTGGGGTTGGTGGTGCTGTGGGCTAGTGAGGCGTGCTATTTGAAGGCTTGGAGGTATGCGAGGGAGCATTTGAAAATCGAGGAGGGAAAAGGGGATTCTATGCAGAGGGTCTTTATCCCGAATTGGAGTAATGACGAGTTTGAGGCTTTTGTCTCACGTCTGGGAGAGCTGGTTGATGCGTATGATGTTGATGAAGGAGGGGAGGTTTGGAGGGAGTGTGAGGAGGCTTGGGCGCAGGTTTTGTTTTGCGAGAGGGAGTTTTGGCCGATGGTGGAAGGTTGATTGTTGTCTTGGAGCAGGTGTAGATGTCGAAGTATCTGGATGCTATGCCAGGACTACCAGACCAAGTGTTCTCACACCTATCTTTCGATAAAGAGGTGCGGCTGACCAGTTTCCTTCTCGACCGCCGACGTTAATCAAATTTGACCCCTTTCAGTTTGTGTACCTTGTTCCCTTCTCCGGAGTATTCATCATCTTAAACATTTGGGCACAACCCTAAGACTGCATAATTCTCTCCAAAACTAAACTAGAATTTTCTTTGTACATATATAGATAAGACCTAACCTTCTAAACTCCATATTGCGACAAACGTGAAACGAGGGTGCTACCCAAACCCTAACCCTAGACTACGGAGGAGGGCATAAAAAGGAGGCAGCGGCTGACCTAGTTCTTAACACTGCTGAACAAACAAACAGATAAGCAAGCAAATAAACAAACACTGCTTTGTTTGATAAAGGGGTTAAACTACATTCGACAAGCCCGGTCGGATTGTTTAATTAATCAGACCGTTAATCAAGTTCGACGGTTTAGTATTTAGTGTATAGTTCGATTATAGTATAATGATACAAACCTCCCGATCTGTTCGTTTCGCTTAGCAAACCAGTCCCTAAAGAGCCCGACTGTTCGGGTGGCCAAACTATGAAACTACCAAATCGGTGCCTTGTTTGTTCAGCATGCTTTGTAGGCTTATAAGTCCACGAAGACGAGACAGAGGAACATTATACCAATTTCCCTCTTTCAAGGAAGTCAGTATATCGAGATCCTAGGTAAGTCATATCGCTCGTGTGATTGCCGCCCTTTTTTAGCACGACAATCCAGGTAGACAGGCACGACTGAAATGCTAATTCAATCACTAGGCGAAGATGATATACACATATGAAATACGCTCTCTTATACTGTATCTCGAGAACAGTAGTATATACTAAGCTACCCATCAACACCGTGAAGTAGCAAACGCCGACGACCAAACGTAGAGAAGGTGTGCTAAAAGGGGCGATAAAGGCTAGGGTGGCGCCAGACAACATGAGACGCCTAGGTGAGGCGGTCTTACGTGCCTACTTTACGCCCCTTTCCAGCACGGCCTCCTAAGCCAAAGGACGTGCCGAGCAAAGAGGCGTTCATTAGCTTTCCATAATTCTGTCCATCAGCATTGATCTTGCGACTACAACCGAGACATGGATTGTAAGCCATGCCTAGCCATCTTCTGCAAAGATATTGCTCACCCTCTTTATCACATCGACAATGTCACTCCCATCCAAGTCATCGAGGCGGACTTGGCGAAGCTTGGATACAAGAAGGAGCTCTACATGGGTCACTACGACAATCCTTTGGCCCTCCATGAGGAAGTCATTCAACAAGCCATCCCACCGGCCACGTCAGAAGCAATTGCTGGCGGACCATGCTGCGAGACTAAGCGCTCTCGATTCATTCATGGGTCGCTTTGCTGATGGCAGGGAATCTAGCAGGCCCAGAATCGTCGAGCCTGCAGAGAGCGAGGTCTTGGGGGATACATCGGAGTCGCACTGAGTCCCATGTGGGCAGCGTCTGCTCGCCTCTCCAGACAGCATGTGAGGCCTGCTTACGACAGGATCCCACCACGCTCAGGCAAAGCAAGAGGGAGGATCGTGAAGCCACTCGATCCTGCAAATGCGACGGATCTCAAGTGGCGACGTCTGAATGAGAACATTCAAGGCCCCACTGGAGGACCCAGCCTCGTGGAGCGTATGAAGGAGTCCACTGTCAATATTCTTGCCGCTCTTGACAGTGGCTTCCACGCTCGCATGGGTGATATTGAGCGGAAAATGCGCCAAAACATCCTCGAAACTTTCGACAACTCGTTCCCGATGTATGAACGCGAACCCAATGCAAAGGATCGAGAGGAAAAGGTCCTGGAGGTCGTCGACAAGGGCCTTCAGAGATATCACTACCTCAAGCGACTCGTGGACAACCCTAAGACGTATGAGCTTGACAAATGAGCATTGGATTGAGTGTCTCAATGTTCAAACTAGTCATCATAGTGGAGCTCTACCTCGATAGCGTGCAGGGATTGGCAGGGATCATTCACATTTGTATCTAGGCATAGCATACTGGTTGAAGAGGTTCAATATGAATCTTGGGCGTGGGCCTCGACCAGGAGGATCTCATCCATCCCACCCCATGTAGCTAGCTATATCCCCAGATGACGATTAACGGCTGTGCAAGACACGAACTTTCGCCCGGCGGATGTGATCTAGCTTCGTGATGTCTCTAGGTTCTCCAGCGTTTCACACTCTTACCAAGGGCGGACTCCGAGTCTAGGGTGGCAGCATCCGGCGATCTGGTGTCATGCAAATTGACGCTACGACCTGTCCCGGTATCTTTCTTAATCCGCTTCACCGGCCGCTTCTTGCTCTTTGCCTTCTTCCGCTTCCTCCCAAGGTAGATGATATCACCGTCCGAATGCGATCTGCTACAAATCTAATGGTCCGTCGTTCTTGTCCCCGTCGGCGCGTAGTACTCCTTGTATGTTCCCAAATCGTCGGTACATTTGACCAATGCGGATCGTGAGTGCTGATGGCTTGGTGGCATCAAAATCTCCCTTGGATTTGTCCCAGTCTGTTAGCAGCATATCAACGCTATCGGATTGTTGTCGGCTCTCAAGTTGAACACGACGGCCGCAGCAGCCCTGGATTCGCGTTCGTCGGTCATTCCACGCACGCCTCCGTGAAGTTGACACGGTTGTTCGGCATGGCTGGCCAGTAGAATTGAGTGATGAGATGATTGATGATTGATGATTGATGGTTGGTGTTTGGTAGAGTCGAGTGATGAAGTGGTTGATATTTGCGGCAGATGAGGAAGTGAATATGTGTACAGCAGGCAAGATGACGTGTGCTGAGCGGCACAGAATTGAAGCGGCTCGGAAGCACAGAGAGATATCCGCCAACACGAAAGGCCGGAAAGGGGGTCTCTCCGCAACACTGCTGGTTCTGATAGGGGTAGCACCCCGTCCCTGAGCGTAATCGTTGCTCAAACATGAAGAGAGTCGGCAATGTCCCAGCAGAAATAGCCACCCGTCCATTGATCATCGCCTTGCTGATTCAGTCGTCGGCCTTTCTCCTCTTAAAGCATTGGCTGACATCATGCCATCGGCTCAGCATCCTATGGATACTACTCATTATGCTTCTCACCTATCATTTCGCATCCAGGCATAGCCTCGATGCAACTACAAGAGCTTACAGCAGGAATAGCTTCTACCTTTATATTCTATTTACTGAGTCTCTCAGCACGCTCCTCGCTATTCCAGAAATCACACTGAGCTCTGCGATATGAATCATTCTCCACCACCGTAAAATTGCCTGGACTGACCAATAGCTGCTCAGCGTCTGCACCCTTGGCCGCATCGTATTGCGGCCACTTTGGTGTCCCTTCGAGCCTTGCAGTATTGGGATCTCCAGTGGTCACAAAGCTAGCTAGATATGCGTGGTAGATATCCCCAGTCACCGTGTACGGGACTTTCCTCGAAGCCCAGGTGTATCGCGTGTCGGAAGTGTGCGGGATACCACGCCAGCTCTGATATTGCAATGGGGCGTCAGGAGTGTTGAAGTGCAAGCGCCAGACTGGCACACCAGCAGATGAGACTCGGAAGGCGGTCTCTCGACTAGGACAGATGTATGCATAATCTGACCAGGCCTCTGATACGCGGTTGTATTGTGTCGAGTTCGGGGAGCTGGAATAGATGGAGTCTGGATGTGCGGTTGGATCGGGGTAGAGATCGTTGATAATTGCAATATCGGTGAGGTTAAGGTACGGGCTGGTTTGGAGCATGAACTGGAGGAAGTCATCATTTGTTTGAAGATTGCCTGGTGTGTAGTATTTGCCCTCATTGCTGACGTGGGATGTGATGGCTGGGAGATGGAAGAAAGTGCCCTCACGTCCGGACACCGAGCCAGGTCGCTCCAGTAATGGACCTCCCAGAGTAGGCTGGAATGGCCAAGCGATGAGGGGGGCTCCGTCGCGGTACATCTGAGCACTCTCGGACTGGATCATGTCGATGGGCGCTGCTCGAAGGCACTCTAAGGTGGCAGCGTTACTCGCGTTAAGGGGGCAATCTATGGCGTTCATAAAGCGGTTGAAATCTGACTGGTACTGCGGAAAGCTGGAATCGGGGAATCCTCGTGCAGTGACAGATCCAGATTGGTGAATGACCCGAGCAAAAAGGGGATTGCCAGTGTCGTTTCCATAGTTGTGGAAGTAGTGGATGCCGACTGAATGGGCTCCAGCAGATCGACCACCAATTGTGATTTGATCTCGATCGCCACCGAAGGAGCCGAGATGGTCTTGTAAGAATTCAAGGAGGAAACGCTGATCCAAGAGTCCCAAATTCAGGAGACCTTCCTCCTCGAAAAGAGCAGACGGTAGGAAGCCAAGCGAGTTGAGTCTGTAGTTGAATGTGACAACAACGATTGGATTCTCGGACGAGGCTGTAAACGAGGCACCATCGAAACTGCGCGCCGATCCTTGCACGAATCCGCCGCCATGAATCCATACCAGAGTAGGGAGCTTCTTGCTGAGGGGTACATTGGCTGTACGAAAGACGTTGAAGTTCAAGCAGGCCTCGTCTTGTTCATACGAGATCACCGAGGGGTCTTGGACACATACTTTCCCATAAGTTGATGCGGATCGACTTCCCTCGAATGCTGTTGGTCGTGCCTCGACGGGACGGAATCTGCGATCGCCTACTGGCTGGGAGGCATAGTCGATACCCAACCAGGCATCTACCGATGCGGGTAGCGTGTCGTTGGTCAGGGAGTCGTTGACCGTCAGTCCTTGAAAGGATCCATAGCCTGATAGGCTGACAGTGGGGGTCKTGGCGGAGGCCGCGAGTACGTGCTGGCACAAACCCAAGAAAGTCGCCACCCTACGCATTTTGAAAGTGGCTGTGTAGTATGTGTAAAAGTCCGCGAAAGTACAGCAGAGTCCATGTACCCTCTGCGGCTCATTCTTGAATCTTCCGTCATCGGATCGGATGTGAGAGAGACGATGGGGCTGGCTCTAGCGACGTCTTGGCATCCTCTCTAGGAGCCAGCCTATAGGCTCTTTTCAGGGTGTTGAATATGGGGAAAGGGGCACAACGTCGGTCCGGGCTCGGGATAACCTGCTCACAAGCACCTCAGCTCGTCTGGCTCCTGCATCGGATGTGTTTACTGCCCACCAAGCTATCCAACATGAAAGCCGAAGAACCCTGCAAAGCTATGGATACATTTCCAGTAGTCGCAATACGTCGTGCCTGGTGCAATGCTGGACTAGCAGACACGCAAAGTGGTGGGAGCTGTTGATGGACACGTTGGAGCCTGAGAGATCTGGGTTAAAGGAGACAACATCACACTTTGGCAGTAGATGAGGTGTCTTGGGTATCCAAGGTAGAGAGGATTCAACATCCGAGTCGCAGCAAGGTCAGGCCTGCTCCTCTATATCCTCACTCGCGTCCTGGAAGTCCTGGTCCGAGCCGGCAACTGCAGCAGCAGCAGCAGCTCCATCTCCGTCTTCTTCGCTGCTTACTTCACCCACAGCCGCTTCTTCCCTATTCCCCAACACCTGTTCCCTGCGGAGAGACTGCGGCGCTGGGGCTGCTGCTGTTGTCCTCCGTCCAGGAGTCAACTGCCCCCCTCGTTCATACCATCCATCTCCGAGCTCCTCTGCTCACCCGACACATGCCCTTCGTCTTCGGCGCCTGGCCGGGTCATCAGAATGACTCATCGTTATCTTCTGTCATTGTACCTCTCAAAGTCGGCGCCTGGAACAGACAAGCCTGCAGTGGTCAAAGTCGTCTCGCCAATTGGAACGGTGGGAGTCGAGTCGGGGTCGAGTGTTCAGGCAAAACAGCAAAGATCGAAATTCCGGGGCAATCTGTGATGTGAGGTTGTGATGTTTGAAAGAACACTTGCCGATCAATTTCTTCGCTTTCAGACTCGAGTAAACTCATTGTGCCATGAACCGTCCGGTCCCAGTAGATGAGAGCGTCCCCAATGCCTTGTCAAGGTCAAGATCTCAGGCGTTGACTTGAGTCGCGCTCTTCAGATACGCGTTCAAGACCCATAGACAGTAGGTGATAGTTGTAAAAGGCTCCTGCCTCGTAGTGCTGCCAGCTGCAGTAACAAGATATGGACGCTCGCTCACCGTCCAGCTTCATTTCATGGTCACGAAGTGATCTTTTCGGCCAGGTAAGCAGCAATCGATTAATGTATCCAGCAGCAAATATCGACATTGAATGTCTTGGTACAGTCATTATGTCGTCTGCAAACCTACGGACCGCCTACCAAGTTCCCGAAACTCCTAGGACGACCCTACGGACCTTCTCTGTTTACTTTATAGATTCTCTACGAGTCTCTATTAGATTTTTTTAAAAGAATATACCTCCTTCCTTCTATTCGAACCGAAGAAGAAATAAGTATTTTATAAAAAAAGAAGTTAAAGATAATATATAGTAATAGCTCGGATATTTACTAGCTCCGCGGTAGTAGCTTAGTATAGATTATAGTACCTACAAAAAGCAACTTATATTCGAAATTTATACTTAAATCTTCTTTTACATTAATAGCCTATAATTCCATCTATTTAACTACTTTATGTATATATCTTTTTAAAGTAGAGAAGTTAAGTGTTCTATAGTAAGCATTATTAGTACTATTTCTAAAATAAGAATATTAAAGCTCTCTTATCTCGATTATTATTAGAGTAATAAGGACGTTTAGGGTAGTAAATAGAAGCTAACGGATAGCTCTTTTAGATTAGAGTCTAAGTTTGCATTTAAGATAAATACTAGGTAATATCCTAGCACGCGTAGATCCTAGTACTAAATTTACTAGGGATATAAGATTCCTCTTATCTCGCTTATTACTAGACCGATTAAGACGTTTAAGGTAGCAAATAGAAGCTAACGGGTAGCTCTTTTATATTAGCAATTTAGTTTCTATTTAAGATAGATACTAGATAAGATCTCAGCACGCGTAGATCTAGTACTAGAATTACGAGGGATATATAAGATCTCTCTTATCTCGCTTAGTACTAAACCGATTAAGACGTTTAGGGTAGTAAATAGAAGCTAACAGGTAGCTCTTTTATATTAGCAATTTAGTTTCTATTTAAGATAAATACTAGGTAAGATGTTAGTACGCGTAGATCCTAGTAGATTTACTAGGGAAATATAAGATTCGTCTTATCTCGCTTATTACCTAACCGATTTAGACGTTTAGGGTAGCAAATAGAAGCTAACGGATAGCTCTTTTATATTAGGGTCTAAGTTTGTGTTTAAGATAGATACTAGATAAGATACTAGTAGGCGTAGATCCTAGTATATTTACTAGGGAAATACAAGATTTCTCGTATCTCGCTTAGTACTAAACCGATTAAGACGTTTAAGATAGCAAATTAAAGCTAACGTATAGTTCTTTTAGATTAGAAATTCAATTTCTATTTAAGATAGATACTAGGTAAGATCTTAGTACGCGTAGATCCTAGTAGTTACTTAGGATATATAATTTGTTAATATAGCGTATAAACGCTACTTAGGCCTTACCTACTAGCGTATAATAGGCACGTAGGATATATAGAAAGACCTAATTACTTTACGTATAAAAGGGAGAGGCTTATTTAAACAGGCTCGTATAAGTCTACTAAACGAAGAAGGAATAAGAAGGAGCAAATAGGTTAGGCCTAAGAGGAATAAGCGTATTTACTATATAGACGGTAAGAGCGTTTTAAACTATAAGCAAGCCGTCTACTATAATATTAGCAAGGCCTAGAAGTAACGTCTATACGCTACGTAGCTTTTATATTAAAAGGTGTTTAGGTGCTTAGACTAAAGGCGTAGAGCTAGCGAAACTAGCTAACGGATTATTAACTAATCTAGCTAGCTAGCTCTATAGCTAAGGCCTAAAAGCTACGTTATGTACGTGCGCTATCTAATAATAATAATAATAAGAAACGAAGGGTAGGTAAAATTAATACGTACGGCTAAGTTTAGATAGCTTAAGAGGTATTCGGTTACATCTTCGGCGCATAGACCCTTTCTATGTATAAGTGCGCTATCTTATAACTACCTCCAACTCAGCTATCTGTTCTCTTTATATCGCATTCCCTCCCATCCTATCTCCACCTCTATCTACCACTCGTATACCCAGAACTCCACCTCCACCTCACTGCATAATAGACCAAAAAATAGCGCTCGTTTGCAGGGCATCGCCAAAATTCAACGACAGCGGCAACGACAGCGGCAACGACAGAGGTTGTCAGAGGATCTCGCGACGAGCATGGAACACGTCTTGCGGCTGGGTACCAGGCAGGGTTTCAACTCATCCGCCGAGGTAATAGAGCAGGCCAAGCAAATCGTTTGGAATATGTTCCCAGAAGTCAAGGAGCAGATGGTTCGTCAGGAAAAAGAAATCACGGCTCTCATAGCTGCCAAGTTGGAGGACAGCAAGCTGCTGGACGGCTTTGACAAACAGGTCGAGGATCTCAGACAAGGACTGCGCGAGAAGGTGCCGCTCTCTCTGTCCGTCTGTTATTCATCCTTGCTCACGATGAATCAGATTCAGGGAAATTCTTGAATCGCGACACGCTCTTGCTGCCGCTAAGGGCAAGGCCGATCAGTGCTCGAACCGCATTGCCCAACTCGACAATACTGCGACCGAGGCCGAGCAGATGCACTCAGCAACCGTGACGGAGCTCAAGCAAGAACTTGACGCCGGCAAGAGACAGACAGCATTCCCGCCAAATCGTCGAGCTCAATCAGCGATTGGAAGGCGTGGAAAAGAAAGCTGGAGGGAACGACGGCCTCGCACGGGAGCTCGGCGATGCTCGACTACGCTTCAAGGAGATCAAAACCGCGATCAGCAAGCGCGAGAGGCAGTGGGAGGCAGTGGGAGGCCGTCTGGTAGGCGTGGCTGATCTTCATGGACCGCTTCGTCCGTCAAGGCTTCGCGGTCACACCAATGACAGCTGCAGAAGTGGCGACAAAGACAGCAGGTCACAGTTTGCGCAAGGAATCAATTTCTCGAGTGGGAGCCGAGCTCTACACTTGAAGGTGCTGCTGAAGACCGGCAGCGAGCTGACGCAGAGGCCGAGGAGCGGACTGAGCATCTCAACGTGCAGCTCCGCGACGCTCTCGGTATCATCGATGATCGCGCCAAGGACGCGAGACTTCCACCTTATGTCGTCAACGCACTCATTTTGCAAGATAGACGCATCCATTCGACGAGGGATGAACTGGCAGCCATGATCAAGTCAGCTGACAGAGCCTGCACCGGGCAGCAGAAGTTGGTGGACGAAGTGCTTGCCCGAACGGCGCAGTGCTGCCTCAATCGTCGCCGTGTTGCCAACACCGGTGCTCAAGGTAGTGCTGGCGACGCTCTTGGTCAGAACGGAAGCGGTGCCATAGGAGGCGCAAGCGGTGGTTCCTGACACAGTGCCGGTCTGGTTTAAGGGTTCAGGTGTCGATAGAAGTGGTCATCAAGGTGTTGGTGTGTTGCTAGAGGCAGCCGTGGGATGCAGACCGATGAGCTCGTCGTGGCGCTTGAGAATGAAGGGCGTTGTAGATAGCTGCAACTCTGGATGTAATACCGATGAAATTCGCAGGAATTACACAAGCTCGACGAAAATTTCCATTCCCATCGTCGAATTTTCAAAATCATCCGACGATTGCGGGCTCTGTGAGCGTCCAATCGAGGCGCCAGTTGAATCGAACACTAATGTAGATGTACTATGCCATGTGTGCTGGTGACGAGGTGGTATTGCATGGTCCTAATCCTAGCACTCGTCAATCACCGTCTTCGACAATCACACCGATCCAGAGGTTCCATCAGACTTTCGGATTTTCCAATCTCAATCAACGACCATGCAGCATATGGAACACTGGAGCACTCGATCTTGACGTTGCCAATATACAGTATCTTGATACGCTCTCCCGATTCCGATTTCGACAGGGCTGTGGGATTGACCTTTCTGTATGGCTTTTCTGAAGGAGACCAACCGCCAAATTCGACAAATTGAATACATGATTGCACTCAGAACAGTGAGCAACTGAGCTCGCCCGCTGACACCCCAATTCATGAAAAGGCAGTCTACAATCACTTCGAGAGAAATAACATGAGTCTTCATTTTCCCGCCTTTCTCGAATTTGAAAATTTCAATTAACGGTTGCGGACGCTACTTGTGACCGGTCGAGCTGTCCTTTGGAATCCTGATAGAATGGTAAGCCCCCTTCGTTTTGTCGCAAGTGTTGATGGCTCACTGACATCTTCATGTCATGTTTTCCGGCTTCACATATAAATACAAGGAAATCACGTAGGCTTGCTTGTTTGGGCGAAATATCTAGACACGAGGTCCGGCGAGGCTGATCTAACCCGAAATGATCAGACATGCGACGTGGGAACGCTCGGTAAGTTCCTTCCTTGGCAGAATCGCCCTTTCTAGGCATCCTCTAGACACTTTGTGCTTTTGATTTGCAGGGAATAGCAATGCTGATACACGTTCCTGCACGTTCTTACACACTACTGCTCTCTCCTACACGTTTCTAATGTGTAGTGCAACCGAATATAATCACACACGAGTGCAACTCGCTACCAAGAGCTGTTTGCTACTATACGTTGCAACAGTTGCACGAGATGGTGGAGAATTACACAGAATAACGCTAAGTCGCATGGGATATCACATGCTTCGGATGGATTTCCCCAGTTCTTGAAAATCAATTCCCAACCAAGGTCGAGGTGCATTGTTGATTATGTAGATTCAGCGACATGGTTCTCAGCATTTTGCAAATCAAAGATCACGTTCTCCGTGGTCCAGGATGTCCAAATGAGCGCAAGCCACCCACGCAATCTCCCAGAGAAGGCGATCAAGAATCAAAATACCGAGAAAAGTCCAAACATTGATATCAAACTCCAATTCAGACATTCAATATCGTTCATGTCTTCTCGGTCGAGACGTTCAAACTTGAAAACATCACAGTCGGCGACAAGGCAGATTTACGCTCGAACTCTGCAACAATAAATCAAGCAAACGAAGTACTTTCGACATGAATCAGAAGCGTTAGGTCTACTCCCACCGTCTCCCACTACATTCATGGTACGCCATCATCTTATAGTTGTGCCACTAAAAAGGCTCGCCCCAGCCATGCATGTCCACCACAGAATCCTCCGAGGAACTGCGCGATGCCGCCCAGACACCCTCCACTTTGCCTTCCACTTTGCCCTCCACAAATTTGGGGTCGAGCAGTCGCGCGAGTCGAAGCAGACCCAMCCACAAGTACCATCTTCAGGAAAGGGTCTGTGCGTAAGAGGGCGTTCTAAATCTCTAAGAGTTGCTTACTCTTACCTCTTTATCTAATAAGCCCTTTTACGCTATAGGTAGTATAGCCGTTCTTTTCCCACCCACTAACCCTATAAATTAGATAGACGCACGTATATACGTAGCTTAGGCCTAGCTGTTATAGCTTCTAGCACTTAGCATCCGTACATACTAAAATGTGGGTGCTCGCAAGTGTCTAGAGCTACTACCGCTTTAGTCTAGCCCTAAACACCTCCATCCTTCACTGCTTGAGAGTCCTTGTAAGCGCATAGAATTAAGGTCAAATGGCTTAGTGTCCCCTTCTCCGTTGAGATGTCGCTTTCTTAGTGTCTCTGCTGCGCACCAGCTCCAATCTCGAGCCTAATGCTGAACGCTTCTCCGAACGTTAACACTGCGTCCACCGGCAAAGTGGCGGATGGCCGTACTACTGGTGATGTATCCCCGACCAAGGCGCGTGAACATGCTTTCACCGAGCGCGATCTCCTGCCGACCAGAAGCAAGTCCAATCATGTCTTGTCGGATGCGTCCAGACCGCGCAGGACGCGTGCCTTCAAGCATCGTAGAAAGATCTGCATCAGCTAGTCGGAGTCCTTAGGGTCAGTCTTCATGATCGTGCTCTGCCATACATGCGATGAGATTACCACTCACACCGAACTCGGCAAAGATGTCGGCAAGCTGCTCGTCGTCTTGTGCATCATGCAGTTTGCGTTCGAGCCTTTTGATGAATGTTTGGGCAACTTGCCTGCGGCGAAGAATGAGGTGACCCGGCTTGTCAGTCTTGAATTCCGTGACCGTCCCAGTCCAGAGATATCTGCGGCATCCAACCGTGGTGTCACGTTTACGTACGCGAGGCTCGCCATCATCGGCCGCGTTGTCAATGTGGTTGATAAGAGAAACGTAGTGCTTGTCACCAAAGCAACAAGTCTTGAACCGAACGATTGCCTATCGGATGAAATCCACGGGCGAGGAGAGGAGCATTGCTACCTGCCGCATGTCGATTAGTCTACCAGAGAGCACGGTGCATCAGAAAACCCAGTGACTTCAGGGCACGGTCGAATGGGGCAAAGGTACTGGTTTTTGTCTCTTGTTTGTTCCCTGTCTTTTCTGTTGAAGAAGGATGCTCCACAATCAAACGACACGATCATTACAGATTTGGAAGCCCATTGAATATTATATTCGAGGAGATCAGGGAAAAGGACGAGGGCGCCCTAGCTACGGAGGACATCGCGTTAGAGATCTCACTTAGCTGCGACGTGCTTCGCTCCGCACTTAAGAAGATATGCGCTTTCGAAGAGGGAGATGGTGCCGAGGACGCAACACTGCTAGAAGGGTTGCTTCTCCATAGCGACGAAGACCTAGGGCGCGGTCTTTTATCGAGTCTCCGGCCCCTTACGTTGAACATTAACAAAGTTCGCCTTTACGCACCTCACCTCTACCTTAGGGTCTCGAGTTTACAACATGTCGGCGAAATAACATGTTCTCTTACCTCGCGTCGTTACCTATCGACTAGAACATCTACGTAATAAGGCCTAAGGAGTCGCCCCTTCGTATAAAACACAGTTCTTTAATAAGCTATCCGTGCTTGCGCAGTTATCCCTTCTCCGTCGCCTAAAAGACAATCGCATTGCTACTATTACATTCTCCCGCTTACGTTAGTTGTGTCCACGTACCACTTTCCTAAGAAGTCGAAGTTAGAACTTGCGCATTCTTTCTAGATACGCATTCGCTCTCTAGATACGCATTCGCTCTCTAGATACGCATTCGCTTCCTAAATGCGCATTCGCTTCCTAGATACGTATTATCTTTCTCGATGCRCATTGTCTCTCTTATACGCATTGTCGCTTATGCGTATTATCTCTCTAGGTGCTAATTCTCTTCTTAGATGCGCATCTTACTACTAAATGCGCATACTCTCTATTAGATGCATATTTAGTAACATAATACGCATCTAGCGGCTAAATGCGTAATATGCGAGATCTGTGCTTTTATCGCGTTCTTGGCATACACAACTAAAAGAGGTTTAGAGGCTTAGAGCTTACTTATATTACAGGGGCGGTAGGGGCGTTCTTTCGCAAGCAAGCCGCCCTTAGCAGTATTAGTAAGGCCTAAAAGCAACGTTTATACGTGCGCTATCTACGAGCTAAATAAAGGGTAGGTAGGCTAGACAAAGCTATAGTAGTGCTAATACGCGTAAAGGGCGTATAGATAGAGGGCTAAGTTACTTAGCCCTTAGGAATTAAGATAACGCCCTTATGCACAGACCCTGTCTATTATACGCACTCGGCGACATTAGGTGCATCTAATAATCTTACGTATTAGGTACTAAGATAGACATTAGAAAGATAAGTAGAACCGAATATTATAGTATTTTYTCTTTTAGGGTTACGTAGATCTACGCGTATCTCTATCTTGTCTATTATAATAAGAACTATATGCTACGATTCTTATCTAAAAGCTATATATACTAGCTTCTATTTACGACTCTAAACACCTTAATAGGCTAAGTAGTTATTAAGATAAGGGAAATCTTATATCTCTAAGATTTTTCCTAGGAGAATCTACGCCGATTCTAATCTTACCTAATATCTCTCTTAACTATATACTATAATTCTTATCTAAAAGCCCTATATAGTAGCTTCTATTTAAGACTCTAAACGTATAAATAAGCTAAGTAGTTATTAAGATAAGAGAAATCTAATATTTCTAATCTTTTTCTTTAGGAGAATCTCCGCCTACTCTAATCTTACTTAAAGCTTATCTTAACTATATACTACGACTATTATCTAAAAGCTATATATGCTAGCTTCTATTTACGGCTTTAAACGTATTAATAAGCTAGGTAGTTATTTAGATAAGAGAAATCTAATATCTCTAAAAAAAAACCTAGGAATTCTAAGTCCACGCCTTCTCTAATCTTACCTAAGTCTTACCTAATACTTATCTTAGCTATATACTACGACTCTTATCTAAGAGCTCTATATACTAGCTTCTCTTTACTAATCTAAACGTGTTAACTACGTAAGCAGTTATTAAGGTAAATCTAAAAGCCTAAAGAAAAGGCGAGTATTCTTCGAAGAAGAGAATAAAAGAGGGAAGAAGAGGTGAAGAGAAGAATAAGAGAAGGCATAGTGGATCGAAAGGCAGCCAGAGGTGTAGGTTCGTTTTGTGAAACTAGCTTAAATCAACCAGGCGTTCGACGCGTTACGCTCAATTTTTCCAAACGCTTCACTGCCATTTCGACGATCTTCTAGTTATATCCAATGATGTTGAGACACACAGGGCAAGTAACGGACGGCCCTAGAACCTTCACATACGTGTTGTCTGTGTTGCAGATATCGTTTGCAGGATATCGTTTGCAGAATATCGATAGGCAGACTACATCCCCGGTCAAAACCAGTCTTGCTTCATACCTTTTAAGACATCTATTTGACAGTAAAGCACATCCAGTGATTCCTTCGACCACATTGTATAGATTCGTGATACCTTATCATTAGGGTCGTAAACGTCTA
Organism: Ramularia collo-cygni; assembly: GCF_900074925.1. Taxonomy (NCBI): domain Eukaryota; kingdom Fungi; phylum Ascomycota; class Dothideomycetes; order Mycosphaerellales; family Mycosphaerellaceae; genus Ramularia; species Ramularia collo-cygni. The sequence goes on from NW_019716261.1 coordinate 877,941, forward strand.
CTAGAATGTTTGATCTACTACCCAATGCGTAGACCGTCATATGGCAGATCGAGAACAATCGTGGCGTGCTTCTTAAAGTACCGACTTCTTCCATGCCAGTCTTTCGGCTGTCTCTTTGCTTCGACAATCAGCCTTCCGCCGTCACAATCCATACTAYGCTCACATCGTCTTGAAACAAGTAACATAATCGAATCCCTTCCCTGCAAGCCATGCCTTTGAAACGTCTCCTCATCCCATCGCTCTATCCAAATCCGCRATCAGATCAGCCGCGGTTTCCAAGCCAATCGACAAACGAATCACATCAGGTCCAGCGCCCGCGGATTGGCGCTGCTCGTCGCTAAGTTGTCGATGGGTAGTCGATGCTGGATGCAGGATCAGACTGCGGGTGTCGCCGACATTGGCAAGATGGGAGAACAAAGTGACACTCTCAACCACTTTGATGCCTATCTCGTAGCCGCCCTTGACGCCAAAGGTAAAGACGGATCCTGAGCCTTTGGGAAGGTACTTGGAAGCCAGCTTGTTGAACGRGCTAGTCTCTAGGCCTGCATACGACACCCAGGCGACACGGGAGTCCTGGGCGAGGTATTCAGCGACAGCCTTTGCATTGCTACAGTGCCGCTCCATCCGAAGGTGTAGTGTCTCAATGCCTGTGATGGTTAGGAAAGCATTCATCGGCGCCATCGTTGGACCGTAATCGCGCAGGGCGACTGTGCGGGCCTTTGTTGTAAAGGCGAAATCGCCGAAGTTCTCATAAAAGCGCAGTCCATGATACGCAGGCTCAGGCTCGGTCATGGATGGAAACTTGCCCCCCTGACTCCAATCAAATTTGCCCGACTCCACAACGATACCACCCATGGCATTGCCATGGCCGCCCAGAAACTTGGTAGTGGAATGAACGACAATGTCAGCTCCCCATTCAAACGGTCGGCACAGGTATGGGGTGGCGAGTGTGTTGTCGACAATCAATGGCAGCCCGGCGGAATGAGCGACTTCTGCGATGGCGGCAATGTCGACAATGATGCCTCCGGGATTGGCAAGACTCTCCACGAAGATGGCCTTGCATTTAGGCGTGAGGCTACGTCGGAAGTTCTCCGGGTCGGTGGGGTCGACGAAATGGCAATGCCAGCCCAGCTTCTTGAATGAGAGACCAAATTGGGTGAGGGAGCCGCCGTAGAGCTTGCTCGAGGCTAGAAACTCATCCCCTGGCTCCATCATGGTGGCAAAGATGAGGAATTGTGCGGCATGACCTGAGGCCGCCGCGACAGCAGCACGGCCCCCTTCCAGACTGGCCACACGCTCCTCCAGTACCGAGACAGTCGGGTTGGTCAGTCGACTGTACATGTAGCCAAAGTTGTGCAGGTTGAACAGAGAAGCGGCGTGTTCGACATCGTCAAAAACGTACGCGGTGGTCTGGTAGATCGGGGTGCCACGAGCACCGGTAGTCGGATCTGGGGCGGCACCAGCGTGGATCGCGCGTGTTTCGAAGCCATACTCGATGTTGACCGCTGGCAGCTCGCGAGGTTTGTTCTGACGATCCGTCGGTGCCTGCGCAGGTTTGTTACGTATGATGCCAGTGTTGACGCCGTTCCAAGATAGTTCGCCACCCAGACGGCCAAATTCGATTTTCGGGCAGCGGTTCATAATCACTTCAATACCTGCTGCCTCTCCTTTGCCAGCGGCTTCGTCATTGCGAACACCTAGCTGCATCCAGACCACCTTGATCCCGACGGCAATGGCATCATCCATGATGGGACCGACCGAATGTGACGCCCGAAACACGTTGACCATGTCGACCTTGTCGGGGACATCACGCAAGTTTGCGTATACCTGCTCGCCGAGTAGTTGTTTCCCAGCATTWCCGGGATTGACAGGGATCACACGGTAGCCTTTGCGCTGCAAGTACTTCATGACAAAGTAGCTAGGACGGTTCCAATTGCTCGAGGCACCGWCGACAGCAATCGTACGCACTGTCGACAAGATGCGACGCAATTTGGCATCGGAATATGGGATTGGCTCCATGATGACCTGCCTTTTCCAACTGCTTTGCGTTGGTGAACAAGAGCGTAGAATGCGAATTTTATGCCAAGGTTGAAGGTCGCCACATGCAGGTGAGGATGTATGAGATATGAGGGGCAGAGGAGGGCGCCCCCGCCATTTGGTTAGGTTGGTGAAGCTTATATAACGATGGATGGCGTGATAGCACAGCCGAACGGACCCAACCTTATAGCAACCCCCTCCCTACAGCCCGTTATGCGATCCGACATCGACGAGGAACATTTGACCAATTGCTGACATCCATCGCTGTTGACAGCCATCGCTGCTATGGACTACATCCAGAGTCGCCGTAGTGCCGAACTTCGGATTGCACGACCAAAGCTACGTGTTCTATGTAAGATGGAAATTGGTTCGAAGGGATTGTTAAAGACAGGACGAGAGTCAGGGCTTTAAATATGTTCGGTATATTCTCTACTACCGAAGAGACTTCCTATCTGGGGCATTACGAGCTCCTAACTAACAGTGTGTATCTATCTGTAGCAAGCGTTTCTCGCATCGTGCGTTGAAACGGCAGTCCAACTTATCACCAAACTATTTCGTGAGTCCGGTACACGAACGCTTCATCAACGACATAGTGAGCAGGTGAAGCTCTCGATCGTTGATATACAGATCTGCATACCTTGTGGCCTAAATGGGGAGAATCAAAACTCGGAAAGTATCTTCTAAGATTCCGCGACAAACGTCACATGTTCGATCAACGCTGCATCGAGCAACGGTGATATCGTTGTGCAGTTTGTAATTGCGAGCAGGTGGCTTGTATATAATAGATTCCTGAGCTCCGCCATTCCTTCTGATTATCCGATATCCTCTACTAAGTCCCCGTCCATCCATCCAACCAACACTTCAACCAAGATGCTCTTCTTCAGCCTGCTGTCTCTTACAGCATTCTTCCCCCTTTCCGTCGATGCTGCTCCACCGAAATCGAACACTTTCGCGAGAATTGCTAGCGGCTAGGTCGCCATTCAGATTTTTGGAGGGAGCAGCACACGCAATTTGATAAGTCGCCCGAACGACAAGGTAGCAACTGTCTCTTCCTCGTCATGAGCAAAGAGTTCTCACTAATGCACTTCAAGTACGCGGCCGAACAGGTCGTCTCCCAAGTCACGCTATTTAAAGTTCGCATGCAAGAGGCCATCGATTTGACATTCGACAGCAAAGCCGCTACTCCTTCATGCGAAAAGGTAGTAAAGGTCTACAAGGGTGTTGGGGGAGCCATTTCGACAGTAGTTACTGGCATGATACTTGCTAGTTGCGCCCCAGCTTTCAAGGACGAACAGCGATCGCAAATTTCTAGCGATGCTGCAAAGGGGCTTTTGCTTTTCGATGAGCTGGGCGTGGTTCTTACTGAGTATTGTCTGTCCAAGGCAGTGGATATTACAGAGGGCGCAGTCAGTTTGGATGCTGCAATGGCACTACTCCCGGTCGCGTACTCGCTGCCATGTGATTCATGAAGGGCTTTGGAGGATGTCGGCAGATCGAACAGGGAGATATCATGTGCATTAATGACTGGCTTCGAGTAGACCTAATTCTGAAGATTCAATCTCTGCCTCACACACTCTCGTCGCAAGCACGAAGTGCCGAAAAGCTCCATGGAATAGAAAGAGAGCTGCCGGCCTGCGATGCGACCTGTTTTTCCAAGTAATAGGTTGACACAAAGATGGGTTTCCTGTAAGAGCAGCTCTCTTGATGTCGAGAAGAATTGTAAGGCCCCTACGAGAGCTGCCTCATCTTCCACGGCCATTGTAGCGCCTAAGGTCGTATCAGCAAGCTGTTAAATTCCCATCTACGAGCAGCAGAATGTACCTTGTGATATCGCGTGGGCAGCGTCGCTCAATGTAGCCATGGTACCAGACTGTGACACCTAACGATCCTGGAAATCGACAGTTGCGAGCGGCCATTTCTGTGSGTGCGTGATCAGAGATATCCGCCCCTTTAGCTACTGAGCGATTAGCATGTAGGGAGTGCGTCTCAGCATTCTCAGAAGACTTATTGACGCTCATTCACTTGATCTGAGCACATTCGACCATAGATGCATGAAAGCAAGCCATCCCGTCCGCTCTGGCCTATTGAACCATGTAATCGTTTGATCAGTACTCAGGTGGGTGACCACTGGGGAATCCCAAATGTTGAATGTCTTCTCTCTTTTGCTTTTTGGACGAGCTGATGGAAACTTTTTAGCTGTCCTCAGAGAGTCAGCACGACACAGACTTCCAAGTTCACGCCGATCCTCCGGAGATTGCTGATTGGATGGACCGTAGTCTTTCTGCTTGAATCTTTTGAATTTTTTCCTTCGAATTTTTTCCGTACCTCAGACAGCGAGCAGGTGCTCCTATTTTTGCATGATTCAATGAACGCCTTTCTCTTTGTCGTGTTGTTTACTTTTACGGACAATAATCCAATCAGCGCTTTGACCAGCGACTAAAGAGCTGCGAATGGAACAAATTCAAAGTGGAACGAAAGTGATAACAGATGGCAAAACACCAGAGGTCAACAACTGACTGATGGCCTAAGGTAGTATGCTTACCGACAGCTGGTGTACTCGGGATGGAATGGCATGACTTTGCCCCAGAAATCTCTGACCCTTGTGATGAAATGGGAAATGCTGGATAGACCAAGAGTCCGGGAACCCCATCACGAGCATATTTGCGTGCGTTATCGTCTCACCAAACGTTGCGAAGCGGGACAGCTGCTCACATCCTTCTCGCCATGCTGTTCGGGGTGGAACATCTCGTTCTCGGCTCTGTGTACTCTTGGCGGCAGTTTCGCTCTGGTGGAAACGAGACTTCACTATGTATCCCAATTTTGAGGCCGAGAGGGAGTGTGCATAAGGGGGGTCTCAAACAGAAAGGCAGGCTAGATTGGCCCAGCTGTTCAACGGAAAATTCACATTACCCATTTCGGAGTCAAGCCAACGTCTCCCATGGATCGCACTCGTCGCCATCCTTCGCCTTAGGTACTTTAGGCTGTGTCCACTTGGATTACATGACATGTACATGAGGGCTCTCATGCCACGCAATAGGCTCAAACAGCTGCGTGCACACTTCCTACATGAGATCTACGTCGGACATGGAGCCACTCAACCACGCTACGGAGTAGTATGAGTATTGAGTTGAACGGCGCCGCGGGGGGGGGCGGGTTCTATACCAGTCCAGTAAGGTAGTGTTTGAAAAACCTCACGCAATGCGGACACCTCCGGAGGTGTCCCCAGTGCCCTGGCAGCATGAGATTTTCAAACACACCTCTTGTGGATCGCGTTATTCGTCGACTCACGTGATGATATGGGACGGTACGCTAACCTCTCACGCAGACACTACCGTTCGCACTATATGAGCTCATGTACGCACCCATCAATCACATGTACTTGCAATCCAAGGCGGCACAGCCTTATCTTCCAACACTGTCCGCTGACAATAAATCGCGCAACTACCTGGCGGGACTTTGTACGGCTGTGCCGCAATGCTACCACGGGAAGCTACTGGCAATCACTCACGAATACAGAATAACCAACACCTGCTTCGCGTTGCAGAAGTTCTGGACGCAAACCTTCGCTACCAAGTTACCCTCCTCGTACCAAGATCATAATTCAAGAGACCGTCGAGAGTGCCAACGGGATGTCCCATTCCACTTCTCACGTGTACAATCGTGGACATCCTACTGCATGTCATTGACGTTCGGAACACTTGGACGCACGAAGACGCTTCATACTAAGCTTTATCGAATCCTTAGGCTAAGCTTGGGTGAAGCTTGGGTGAAGCTTTCAGCTGGTATAGACTCCCGAGTCTATCTATCATGCACGGGAGTATTTCGTTTTCCCATCAACAAAGTTAGGCCAATAGGAGTCGTGGTTGGGTGAGCTTGCCGCGCAAATTGGCTAGTATACGAGATTCCTTACGACTTTTCCAGCCATTCCCGTATGCACGACAGACTCTGTAGCGCCTATTCGATGGCAGAGCGACCGACACCAACCAGTAACCGCAGCAGCTTGGAAAAGCCGGCTTATCTGCAGTCGCTGGCCCGCTGGCGCCGGCATAACGATCCATCGTGCGAGTAGTCCTTGATGGGGCGAGGCTTCTATTCTCCGCCAGAATGTTAAAAGAGGACCGCAATCCACCGTCCGGCCACGATGTGTCTATCTCCAAGCTCGGAGAGCCGTAAATGCCACAGCCTGAGTATGAGGTATTCCCAGTGATCAATACAGTACCAGCGACACAGTTACTATGGCAAGTATGGACGGCATACTCCGTGACGCCTGTGATATTTGCCATTCACGCAAAGTCCGTTGCAGAATCTCAGAGGGCGGGGGCCTGCATGAGCTGTCGGAAAGCTGGTATGTTCGCAAAGGGAAGCTCCCAAGGTGCACTTCACTGATGTTTGCCAACAGGAGTGCAATGCGTTTTCAGTCCTCGAAGCCTCATGGGTCGCCCAAGAGCGCGACGTCACCGAGGCATCAGCCAGACTGAGATGCAACGTGAAGCATCCGCGGCACAGGCGGAGTGGGCCCCTGGTATATATCCACCGCAGATGGCCGGCCCCTATCTCACCGGGGTGGACATCTCTTTTGATGAAGCGTGCCTCACGGGTGACAAACAACGCAGAGTAAGACACCCATGGAATCTGCATCACTCCATCACTCACCGCTGACAACAATATCCATCGCTAGTGTGAGACCGTTGGAGCGATCATTTCATAGAAGAGGTGATGCTCTAGATACCTATTTCCCCACGCCCAACTCCGGATCCGAGCCTCTCTCTCTATCCACCGGGAAGCACGACTGAAGTGCTCCAAGATTCTTCTCTCGACACGTTCATCAGACCTTCCAGTATAACAATGACTGAGCAACTCTCTGCAGTGCTCTTTGACCTTCATCGTGTTCAGCATCTTCTACCGGAAGATGATACTGGTGAATTCGAGCACCAAATCTTGTCAGATCAAATACTCGGACTTGTCACAAAAGGCTGCGATCTCCTACCCTGGTCCTCAACGGCCGTTACAGTACCTTCTGCTCACTCAGCACCACATATGGCATTTGGGGTTTGTACTCATCAGTTCTGTGATCGACATATATTCCCGGCTCTGGAGGCTAGAGGACGCCGCAAACTCGATCGAGCATCATCCAATTATTTCTAGCCAGGCATTACCAATGATGCAGACGTTCTCGAACCCCCGGGCCCTCAACACAACCAGACGTGTGAAATCATACTCCGCAGCCGCCACAATGGTCTGTCATCTACAAATCTTTGAAATGGCACTGAGCTGGTTATCACTGGCATGTCCCGGTTCCAGACAAGCGCTGAGAGCTCTTGTGGAACTCMGAGAGAATATTCATCTGTCAATAGGTATGCTGGGTCAGCATCATGGCGAAGTCTTCGCATGAGAGTCGCCATAAGACTTTATATTATTGATACTACCAATACAATACATCGTCTAAACACTCCAATAACCCAGAATTGTAGTGCCTCTCGCTGGGATTATAGATGCCGAGCGTAGCACAGACTTGCTTCCCTCCACGTGGAAGCTTGTACACCTGCTTCGACGACGCATTCGTGCAATGTTGCGTGCCGTGGAAGACGGTATATGTACATGATCTGCACCACGTCAGTCAGCGCTTGGGGCATCATCTTCCTGGTAATCTCTACACTGACCTATCCGCGAGCGGCAGGATCGATACGGAATACGCCCCGGGTTTCTCACACACTCCGCTCGTGACATCGAAAGGCCCTACTGCGGTCTCGCCGCAGTACTCGCCTGCTGCTGTAGGTGGCTCGATGTAGTATGTGCCGTTCGTGGTATAGACTAGTTGTCCCGGTCCCGAATGGTGGCACAGCAAGCGTGGTCGCGGTGAGTAGCGCAATACAACTGCTGATGAGGGTGAACATTTTGATATTGGTTTGCAGAGAGCGGGCACGTGAATCTATTATTGGGAGTCGAGTTTCTAGATCTAGGGCAATGAAATTGTTCTTTGTGGACAAACACTTCAGGTGTGTATTGATGATGATGATGCCTTCTCCACAGAACGGCGAGTTGATTTCTGCATCCTGCTGATCGGCCGTGTGTCATCTCACAACGTGGTATGGTCTGTTCTCACGGTGTCTGACATCTTTCGGGGACATCTTCCAACGAACGTAAGGATGCGGTGAAAGTGTAATTCCACCAACCTGTTTAGGCTTGCATGCTTCGGCGACATTAGGATCGTAGCTTTCTGGACTGACATGCTCACGGAAGGTGCCATGCTAAAAGATTGTGCTTAAAATAGTGACTTTCAACCCCAATATGTGCAAGGACCCAACAAGCCATTAAATCCCCCCAAAGGCAAGATCTGACTGACTAGYGGGTAATATTTGCTCGCATTGCACAAAGTTGGAAGGTGCTTGCGGGAGAATCTATTGCCCAGACGAGCCAGATCTGGTTGCTTTGATCGGCGAAAAGGATCTGATGAGATATGCGGCTGAGAGAACCCGGCCAGGCTGAGCACGCGGAGGCAAAGAATGTTGCCCAAAAAGGGCAAATGCTCTTCTAGCCGGAACTCTCCATTGGGCAATAATCTGCTTTTGTTGAAGATCCCCTCGGCGTGTCTTCTGTTCTCTGCCGTTAAACGTCTATCCAACAATGCAGCCGAATGAAGCCACGTGCAAGTAGCTTTATTGCACGATGCCCGAGGTGTTCAAGTCACCGATCCGTGTTGTTCTCGTTGCTACTTTTACCTTGGCACGCCGGAGGGTGTTTCATCGTCTTGTTCAAAGCTTGGGGACATTCACTCACTTGCTGATTTGTACTGATTGCAAGGTTGCTTGTGGATAGTGTAACGCTGCATACATGGCTGTATTCTCACTTGAGTAGCTGGTTTGAGTTCATTCATAGTCAATTCTACAATGCATCCTTCTCATCTGTAGTCGTTCGTAGTAGGAGAAGAATCGAACATTTCTTCCCTCTCCATGCTTGAGACACACCCAATCAGTTCACAATAGTTGTGACGGATGTTGACTGTACAGTCGTCGTGACCGTAACTGTTGCATCCGTTGAAGTCCCGTACGGACAGAGGATCAGCGGGTCAATAGTTGTGAGTGATCCCCCAAAGCCTTGCGAATTGCAAGTTATGGTTAGGCCGGTAAACGGATCGGACTCACAACCCACAGTGACGTCTTYCGCGCAACGAAGCTCACTGTTGGTGTAGGTACACGATGATACGGGCATGTACGATTTTTTGTACTCGATGTCGGTGTAGAACGACAGCGATGTGGGCACGTCGGACCACTTTTTCGGCTTTGGCGTTTGGTTGGMTTGGACGTTGTAGAAACCCACGGTGCATACCCTCAGACTCGTCGTCCCTGGTTGGTAGTTGAGATTGTAGTAGCTTATCGACCGGCCACCGCCTCGTGCAGGGGCGAACAGCGTCTTTACTGCGGCAATACTCAGAAATCCGACAATGGCACTTGTGGGAGTCACTGTTGTGATCGTCTGAGTCTTGACGACGGTGATGGTTGAAACTGTCGTGTGACCACGGCCACCTCCGCCGCCTCCACCACCTCCACCACCGCCTCCGCCTCCACCGCCTCCACCGGATGCGAAGGTGGTGGATTGGATGGGCGCATTGTTGGGGCTGATATATCCACTAGAGATCAAATTGCCCTCCACAGTGGCAGCCGCGTCCAACTGGTATTGAATGTCGGTGGGAAGGGCAGGCCAGTCATCGAATCCGCTAACCACAGGAGCCGGGGTGACGGTTGAAGCGAGATCTGTATCAGTCTTGGAACAGCCGACCACAGTGTGGCACGACTGTGTGCAAGAGCCGCCTGAACAGAGCTGAGTGCATGAAGAAGCAGTGACTGTCGAACATTCATCGTCGTCATCATCGTCATCATTGTCTGGATCGTTGGGTGGTACTGTGCCGTCATTCGCAGGGCCCGTTCCAGGAGGACAATTCGTCGTGCAAAAGTCCGAGCCCGTACAGCAATTTCCCATGGGGCCACAAACAAGCGGAAGTGGATTGCAAGGGCGGCAAGAATATTTGCAGCGGGTTCCACATCCTGAAATACAAGTCGGCTCGGGCACACCAGTTTCGAATGTGATGCTTGGCAGCATCGAATCGTGCGAGTTTGTATTAGTGATCCAGGGCCATGGTGGTGGGTAGATTGTTCTGGTAACCGGAGGGTGAGTAACATCTGGCTGGCTCAGAGGGTTGGGATTATCAGTGACGACAATGAAGGGTGGCAGGATGCTACTCGTCGGGTATATCGTTGTAGTCGTGGTTGCGTTTATTTTCCACGTTCCAGATTGGGATCTCGGTCGTTGTCACCGGCGGGATTGTCAACACAGTCGTCTCGTAGATGCTGGTGAAGAACGACGTTGTGATGGTTGCAGGGCCTACACTGTCAGTAGTGGTATAGGCCGAGGTTGTGGTCCAGCCGACTTCCAAGGTGGTGGTCCAAGGAGGGAAGGTGATGGTAGTTGGTGTTGCGAGTGTGATCGGAGGCAGAACAAAGGTACATGGGGGAATGCAGTCCACAGTTCGAGAAGCTTGAGGTTCCATCCATATGGTCGGGTTGATGTAGACAACACCACTGCCGTTGCCGCCTCCAGACCCCAGTTCAGAGCCTAGTGACTGGGCAGACAAATCAGCTAGCTCCAGGAAAGCGGCAACCTCACTTGTGTAGCCGTTCTGATTCGAGTCGTTGAAGAATATTGGTGGCGGCACTCCTCCAGCTGGTGAGATGATCTCGGTGGCTCCGTACCTGAGGCGATGTTAGACTTGTAGCTTACATCTTATGAATGGAAGCGCTTACGTGAAGATGTTGTAATAGAATAGCTCGCCAACGTAATTGGTCTGGATCAAACGCTCCTGACAATTCTGCTGTCCACCACAGCCTAGCTGCTGGTCGTTGAAGAAAGAGTAGAAGCCAGTGGAATAGATCAGGATGATCTTTGAGCTCAGTACGCGCAACGCCCAAGCAGACAGACAATTCGGTTGCGAGCAGTCCGAAAATGTAGGGTCGTTGGAGAAGCCTCCAGAGTTGGGAGAATATGCAAAGTCTCCGATGCTTTTCTTTGGCTGGTAGTAGGGACTTTCCGTTTGCATGTGGCTGAAGAAGAGCGTACTGGCGTTTTGGATTTGGTAGTTGTAGAGCGAGCTCGCTATGCTCAGAGGCACTCGCCCAGAACCACGTCGGGCCTCCGGACTCGATCAAAATACCTCGGCCGCCATATATATTCAGGTTCGTGTCTGCATTGACAGGAATCCCTTGCTGCGTTTCAACAGCTTTTGCGTTGCCTGGGTTCTATTCGAACATTAGTACAGGTGACATGGACAGGCTTGAGGATCGTCAATTCTCTTACGTCCAAGTCGTGATCTGCAACCCATGCCCAGACCTGTGCACATCAGTTAGCATGGCGATCTAATGGTTAATTGAAAGGTGCTTGCATTTTCGAAGTAACCTGTAGCTCCAGGGGTGATGTGCATCATCATCATCGTAGCAGCGTCGCATTTGCCTCCTGAAGCCGCTCCTTGACATTGTGCCACCTGGAGGTCAGTCCCTGCAGCACACGATTGTCAGTATTGTTTCTTCAATACTGCTTCAACGAGCAGCTTACCCTCAGCGCCGCCAACACGGAAGTGGCTGTTCCACATCGCAGCCGAGCCTTGGTTGGATTGAGCAATATTCCATTCCATTAGAATACATCCGGCCGTAGGACCCTGTACTGTGAACAAGAAATCCTGGATCTCAACGACTCCTTCATCGCCCTTATTCCCGACTCTGACCATGACGTTGGGCTTGGTCTTGTCTTGGAAATATGAGCCAGTGGCCATGATTTGGCTGAAACCGGATCCGATGATCTTGGATCCCATAGGGACAAAGACCGTTCCCTCCACGAGGTAGATTCCAGCCGGAAAGAAAATCACCTTGCCAATGTTGTTTGCGAGAAGGGTATTAATGTTCTTCGTCTGGTCTCCACCCATTCCATTGGACACTCCGTTGTCTGTGGCGACGACAGGCGATACGTCCTGGTATAGTGGCTTCGATTGAGTGAAATACTTTGCGGTTCCATCAAGTAGACTGGTCGGCTTGTTGGGAGTAGGACTCAGGTAGCCAGTCAGATATTGTCGCTCTCCGTTTTGGTCCAAGTATGCTCCACCCATGGACCAAGAGGAGACATACAGATCGCCGCCAGTTCCGGCGAAGATGGTCTTGCCGTTGACATCCTGGACGACCACAGATGAAGACTCTACTTCGAGGTTGTCGAGGACGATACTTGGCAGGTCCCCAGTTGCCGGTATGGTAATTCCCTTGGGGACATTGTTGAGATGAGAGTCGATGATGCTGACCGAGCCGGTGCCCTGGCCAGTAATCCCACCATGAGCAGTCATGTTGAAACCGACATGGCATGATTCCATGTACACGTTTTGAAATGTCATACCTGCATTCTTGTCAACATGAATCAAATCGTTGCTCTGTGGTGCGTAAGTTCGTACCCCAATTCCACAACAAAGAGATTCCTTGTAGGCAGCCCGAGAAATGTAGATTCCCTGAGAGCAATCAGCTTTTTTGCTTCAATCGCCATAGTTGGGCAGTAGAAGTAAACACACTGAAGGTGAACTGCTGAGAGCCAACAATCATGCCAGCGTTGCCGCCAGAGAACAAAAGATCAGACATGAAACCTATGCATTGTGTAAGCACAGTCATTGATAGCCTGTGTTGTAGGCTTGATCATATCGTACCTCAACTTCCGTTCTCCATAAAGATTCCAACTGCTGTGGGTCCGGACATTTTGAATGCACAGTTGGTGATACTTGTGCCCTGTCCAACTAGATTTGGGACTTGGATTAGCTCCATGCGGCCTGCGCATCACAAACCGGTTCACATTACTTACCTWGCCAATGGATTCCAGTAGGCACGAAAGGCTGCCCATTTTGTCTGTTCGATCGGCCCTGCCCCGACAAGTCGAAGTTGATGTTTTGAATGCTGCGTAAGAAGTTACTTTGATTGATGAACCACTCCTGGCCGTTGCCACCTGGGATGTAGACATCCGAGTCCACCATAGCTATTCCGGTGAAGCCAAAGGAGCTTTTCAGCGTGGGTGGAGTTGAAAGCATCGCCGATGAATTGTTGGTGGTAGTACTGGATGATGGGAGTGGATATCAGATAGGTACCTGGAGGGCTTGTTAGCAATGAACTGCACAAACAATGGATGATACCGACCCGGTGGGAAGTAGACAACACTACTACCATGGACTGTCGATGMGCCACAGTTCGCGCCGCACACGTTACCATCGCTGGCAGCTTTGTTGATGGCAGCTGTGTCATCTGTGGACCCATCGCCAACAGCACCATAGTCCTTGACGTTACGGAAAAATTTGAAGCCAGATTCTGCAAGAGGCATGGCACCCTTGCTTCCCAAAGAAGCAAGCCAATAGCCTTCATTTTGGCGAGATGAGAGAGGAGGAACGCCTGATATGATCGATCCCAGAGTGTCATTGACGAGTCCAGGAATCGTGTCCAATAGTGTAGCAGCCACGAATGTGCCATTGGGAATCTCAATCTCGATTTTTGAGAGGTCTTGCTTACTTACTCAAGGGGCCCAGGACGGGCCCATTGAATAGTCCGTGGTCTGGTGCTGTCCCGTACTCATTGTTGATGTTATCTCTCTCATGTAGCTGGGCAGAGTCTGGAGTTGAATTTGTATCAGTATTCGCTTTGGTTAGGGTGGATCCGTGGATCAGACATACGCCAGGAAATCCAGTTGGAAGCGGGATATGCGTGTGAACGAACGTTGCCGGGTTGGTGAATGTCACCGCAGTGGCCAACGGGATCAGGCCATATCCGAGAAGGTATGAAAGTTGTCGCATACCTGCGATGGAACAACTTCTCGTAGGTCGCAAGAAAGCAGAGTTGCAAGGTCGAATAACGATCGTTGAAAAGCCGCCCTACTCAGAGTCAGCAAAGCTTGGGAACATGCCGTTCTTTGAGTGCAACATCCACGGTGCGGTCTAAAGCCTCATCAGATGAGAGCCGCTTGAGTCGACGATCTTCGAAGCGTGTTCTTCAGCCCGAAAGCTAACTCACCGGAGGATGATAATCGCCAAAAGCTTAGATACCAACATGCACAGTGTTGCAGATCTGCCGGTGACTTTTCGGCAACATTGTGTGAAGGATCGCATGAAGTATCGAACTCAATTATGTGATGGACATCGTGCATTCTGTCTGCCAGGTTATGTTGCTGTTCTTAGGCAATCGATATATGCAGTGCTGTGCTGCTGCTGCTGCTGCCGCCACCAAAGGCTCCCAACCCATACCAAGATGCGTTTCATACTTGCAGTGACTCTATTAGCCTGGTCTTTAAGTGCCTCTGCTGTGAGCGTCAATACCTTGTTCGATATCGATCCAAATTGCGCTTCGTATCCAGTCCAGCAATGGGCCGACGAATCTCTGGCAATGATGCAATCGGCAAACAATGCTTACTACAACGCGAAGATGGATGCCAACGCCAGAGTCTCTAGAGCCTACTTTGCTGGCCTGATRAATGTTAAAATCGTAGCACCGGGACAGGACACGACTCCCAGTATGAAAATTATAGAAAGTGAGTTGAGTATTCTTGCATGTCCTCGATAGTCGCTGATATGTGAGATCTGTAGGTGTTTTTGCTAGGACCACGGCCTTCCTAGCGTCTGGGACCGTCCCACAAGGCAATGCCAGACCATATCTCTCATGCGGCGACGGAATTTTCAAGCGAGTGAGCCTGGATAGTCCCGCCAAGCAAAGAGATGGGAGAAGCAACGTAGTGAACCCCGAAGGCGATGCGATAACTGTCCGGCAAGAGTACGCAGAACTCATCACCAAAAAGCAGAAGAAGCCTTATGCTGTGAGTGTTTCCGTATCCATCTATCGTTTCTGCAGACATGTTTGAGCACACGCACACTGACCTTCGCTGCGCTATAGTACCTCGTTCAACTCGGCACCGTGTACCAGTATGTCATTACGGAGTCGCCCCCCCAGCATTTGTAATCTCGCTACGCTGGGCGAGACGTTCCTGTATCCTGACGATATCCTGGAGTCCAAAGATGGACAGCCAATAATCGTGCTGTGTCCAGGAAACTACGGAAGATGGCTGCTGACGAAAACGCTCGGCGATACGAGTCCCGCTCCTTCGAACAACCAGGACCCCACCGATCACCTCCAAGCAATCTTTGTACCGTGTACTCCCCCGCTCACAAACCCTGTTGCACGAGATCTTGCATTATGCTCCGTTTCCGCAGGTCAATCTTGAGGACGAATCGTACCTCATCGAAAAATGCCAAGCCAAAGCAGGCCCCCTGAATGTACGGACACCACAATGCATTGTGTACCTGGCGCTTGGAACTTGGTATACGGAGAACCGGCAAGCAACCGTCAATGGAAAGCAAGTTGTATGTACCACTCTGTTCTGTACAGCCGCAGGGTTGATACTGACAAACGCGTAGGCTGTCACATACGCTTCCGGAGCAGCCTATGTGCTGCAATGATCACTGTCGGCGAATTGCAGAGATTGAGTGCGACAACATGGCTGTGCCAAGCTGACATGCTCGTCTTTGCTCATGCACTCCCGATGTGTGATCTTCTTCGAAAGGGACGAGAAGTTGACTGGGCGTGGTCAGAAGTGTAGTAGGGATGGTATACGACTTGACCATTTTGTAGAAGTTCATGTTGCAAACATCACCTGTTGTGGCTGACTGGGCGAGTGAACAACGTCGTAAACTCTCCCATTCTTCTCCGGAATCCAAGATCTAGAAAGCGTCGCTCAGGCAAGCTTGTGTCGGCAGCGGTTCGCGTGAACCTCAGTGATGGAATTTGAGAAGATGTTTCTTGAATGGATACATGTTGTGACTGGTCATCTGTCTTCGTGCAACCTCATCTTCGCCTGCCTATCCTAATTCCCAGGAAACGTCGTTGGGGTGGACTTGGTGGTGCCGGCGGTACTTCGACCGAAGGCCTGTCGTATTCATGTACTTCATCCCATGCAATCTCATCGAGCGAGAGCGCATCTGCGAAATGGAACTCGGTCGTGAATATCTCTCCTCGTATCTTGAATGTAGTTCCACAGAATCCATATCTTTCGTGCCTTTTCTGCGAACGTTCCCGCTCAGCAATAACTTCTGCATGCAACTTCGATCGCTCGAATTCTGACCGGGTATCAGGCTCGAGCTCGATCCTTACCAGCCCTGCACGGCTTCTTGCTGAAGCGCGGAGCTCATCAGAGATGACGGCGTCTTGTGGGATCCATTCTCTGTGGGGCCTTTCTGTCAAGGAAGCGCTGGGAAAATCGAATTTGACGCAATGAAGACGCCATGGCTTGGCCTGGTACCATGCGCATTCGACAATATCGTATAGCATACCAAATGTGAGCCATGAGGGATGGGAAGGTCGCATGTCCTGCGTATTCTGATTGCTGAAGTTTAGCCGTAAGAACTTGCCTCCCCCTTTCCCTTCGCCAGAAACATTGACTAGCAGCTGATCTGGTGGTGGGTTAATCGGCAACATCCTCCTCCAGCTCGCGGCTGGGTGCTTCAAGATTGGAA
The DNA here is from genome assembly GCF_900074925.1 of Ramularia collo-cygni. Lineage (NCBI taxonomy): Eukaryota > Fungi > Ascomycota > Dothideomycetes > Mycosphaerellales > Mycosphaerellaceae > Ramularia > Ramularia collo-cygni. The sequence continues at coordinate 894,541 of NW_019716261.1, forward strand.
GCAAAGCGGGACTCCGACGCACCCACATGTCCCTGAATGGCGTATCCTCCCAGGTTGGAAATACTGTGAAGTAATCCTCGAAGTTGCAGGTCTCGAATATGTACGGAAACGTCTTCAGCAACAGAGGGTTCACTTGTGTCGTGGCCTCCTCGACGTGCGTGGGAGGAATCCCGGGATGTAGCCACATTATCGTCAAGAGTCTCGAATCGGTCGAGATTAGTCTGTTCCACGTCTGGCATACCATCTGCACGCGCAAGAGTTCTTGTTGTGACAGTTGAGAGAGGATGAGGTACAGTATTGCCGGTTCTTGGAGAGCTCTCATGCTCGTGGGAGTCGACATTGTTCCGTTCCCACGAAAGCGCCCACTTTCCACCAAAAGCTCGATGCAGTCGATCCGTGAATGTGAGTGAGGTAATGATGTCTCGAGTTGGAAAAGATGGGGTGCTGGCGATGGACGAACACTGCCACCGTCCATGCCCTTACCCCTCCATTGAGCCTTTTGATTGGTCCTGCTCTCGGCGACATTTGACAAAGTCGGAGAGAGCCCAGATCGACATATACCTTATCTGATAACCCCCGCCTCTCCCAACAACTTGGAACACCACCAAGCGTGGTCCAACACCCAACAGAAATGGCGCATAGTTGGTTGCTCGGAGACTAATGCGGAAGGATGGACCGCTCCCCCTCGGCGACTATTGTCGAGGTGGAGCTCGGCGACTACTGTCGAGGTGGAGTTCTCCGCTCCTCCTCTTTGCGAACGTCATCTGTTACAAGGGAAGGACGAACCACGACGGTTGCCGGAAGCATTCCAGTAGGAAGATACTTGTAGTGCTCTTGTTCGGATAAGTAAAGTACAAGCCAGTGACCGACATTCGCGGTGCTGCTGTGCCGGACAACCTTCTCACCAAATCCACCATTTTTAAAAATGCAAAAAAGGATCCTCTCCTTTTCCACACACTCGTGGCCCTCTGCCAGCTCAGCTCGGCAGCCAACTGCGGTGAAACCACAGCCTTGGTTTGCTACAACGGCTCAAACGGCAGTACTCCCCAGAATGTCTCCCTCGACGATGTGAGTCTGTCGTACTCCTCATCCTTCTTTCTCTTGAATCAAGACCAACATTCATATGCTGACATTCTCCCCTGTCAGATCGCCTACGCAGCAGCCTACCTCCGCTACATCGGGCAAAGTAACACAGGCCTGAAGCAATTCTGGACAATGTCCGCAAAGCTTCTCCTGTCAGGAATTCGAACTCCCCACCAACGACGACCAGACTGTGCTCCCGCTCGCTGACCATCTCGACGGTCGATACAATTCCAGTGTACTATACACTGAGATCGCAAACGCCATTGATGGAGGCGAGAACCCGACTGCGGCCCAAAAGGCAAAATCTCTGCTCGGCGCCTGTGGAACTAATGGAGGAATGGTGGGCGTTAAGATTAATGCGACGAACCCGGCTTATCATAGTAAGGAGGAGTTCAAGGCCACGGGGAATGAGCCCGGTGGGATCTTGGTCAAGATTGTGAGGGCTCCTAATAGTTGATCTTGCTTGTCGGTGTGTGTGTGCTTGCGGGAAGATAGTCTCAGGGAAGAAAGGGATCATCCTCGTTATACTAACGAGAGTATAGTCAAGATGACGGTGATGGGCCTGCCCTAGGATGCGACCCAGATAAGTTGATTCGAAGCAGCACGGACTTTTCCGCCTCCCATCTTGTCTCGAGGCTAGAGCTGCCAATAGGCTTAGCAACAGACTTGGCAATAGACTTGGCGATAGACTTTGCGATAGGTTTAGTGAAGGTAGCGCGGTGTAGATTCGTATTTAGGATTTGGAGAGGAAGATAAGGTACGATAGAACTATTCAAACTACGAAGTACTCCGTACGCCACGCCAATCACGCCACAAATCACGCCACAAATTGCGTCAGACCAGCAAAAGTGTCGTCGATGACCCGTACGACGCGGCTTACAATATCATCAATATCCATCTCGGAGACAATGTATGGTGGACAGATCAGAAAATGGTCACCCGCGTACCCATCGAATGTGCCCGAGGCGTTGAAGAGAGCAATCTCATAGCCCTTGCTCATGCCTCTCGCATGCAGTAGACCGTGCAAATTCATGGCGATAGGGAAAGGCAGCTTGGTCACCTTATCGCTGACGAACTCGACCGTCCAGAATAAGCCCCTTCCTCGGATATCTCCCACGTAGGGATGATCGGAGAGTCTCTCGCGAAGGACCTTGCCAAGGTACTCGCCCTTCTCGCGAACGTTGGCGACCAAGGCCTCCCTCTGAATGATGGTTTGCACCCTCAACGCTGCTGCAGCCGCCAAGGGATTGGACATGTATGTCTGKCCATGAGCAAAAGACTTGCCGGAAGATTGGAGCGCTTCGACGAGCCAGGAGTTGATGAGTACGGAGGAGATGGTTCCGTAGCCAGCACCGAGGCCCTTGCCCACCACCTGAAGATCGGGGACAACGCCTTCTTGCTCCCAGGCGTGAAGAGTGCCCGTTCGACCCATTCCACACATGACTTCGTCGAGAATCAGCAGTGCACCATACTTCTCGCACACGGATTTCATCGCTCGGAAATACCCTGGGACAGGAAGTGCACAGCCACTCGCCTATACACAAATGTCAGCTTCTTTCTACCCGCTGTGATCATGATTGAGAGACATACACTTCCACCCACGGTCTCGGCAACGAAGGCGCAAACCGTATGGGAACCAACCCTCTGGAACTCATCGTCCAACTCTTGAGCCAAGCGCTCCACATATGCTTCTTCGCTTTCGCCCGCTTTCAAGCCGCGATATGTGCTGCATGCAGATACACGGGATGCATTCTGGGGAATCAGCGACATGAACGGGTCCTTGCGATTCTTGAAGTCTCCGAGAGTCAGAGCGCCCAAAGTTGCGCCATGCCAGGCCCCATTGCGGGAGATGAAGCGTGTACGCTTCGGTTCGGGACTCCTGCGGCTGTCAAAGTATGTCTTGGCCAATTTGACGGCCACCTCAACAGCTTCCGAACCTGGCTCTACGGGTTAGTTCGGACTCCAAAGAGGTGCATCAAGGAGTTGAACACCAACCTGATCCGCAAAGAACAGCCTTGGACATGCGGCCATCGGTGGAGTCGACGAGAAAGTCGGCAAGATCCTCGGCGGGTCCTGTGGTGTAGAATCCGGGATGACAGTATGATACACTCTGCTGCATCTGATCAATCATGGCTTCTTGGACCTCCCGGTCTCCATATCCCAGACAGGCCACTGCTGCTCCGCTCGTAGCATCGAGAATACGTCTTCCATCGTCAATGTTCAAGAAAATGCCGGCTCCGGACTCGACGCGAGCAGCTGCGTGCTTTTCGAAGTTCTTGTAAAGAAGGCTGTTCTTGGGACTTTGAGGTTTCATCGTAGCTGTGGAATATTTTATCAAGGATGAAAGATTAAGCGGATGTTGAAAGGATGGTGGCAATCTCCCACGAGGTCGTGGTCTTGATATAACGAAATAACGGTCCCTTCCAGGCGAACAGGGTTCAACTTCTCTCGCCAGGGCATGACGGACACGTTGAGAGCGTGCATAGGTACAGTTCCCCGTTGGATGTGTCGTAGGTTTCCCCTGACCTCCCCGTTGCCCAGAGCACTCGCTGTGACCATCCCAACGTTGACCAGGTTGTTGTCGTGTGCTTCTAACATCCAAAAATGCCTCTGGAGCGGTGAGGACTGGGCGATGTTACCGAGAACCGGGGAAGTCGTAAAGGGTGGAGTTCTCACGCGGGGAACTACTTATAATGGACAATGCAGATATTTGGCACGTGTGCGTTGTCCCGCCCGTTACACCCTCCGGCCCTTGCGAGTGGTAAGCGGATCTCCACGAAAAGTCCGTCCTTCTCCACCACTACCACACGGTCTTCCGGGGAAAACATGCCCGTATGCACATAAACGATCTATGGCGTCTTCGTGTATGCGAGTGAGAGCGGGACCATCAATCTCACGGAGGTCCGTCTCGATTGATGAGGTCAGCCTTTGAAGCCTGAACTCCACAGGCACAGCACAGCTAGATGAATGGAAGTCGTGCATGCCGGAAGCATCGCCGGTGGAACTCCGTCCCGCCCCACATCCTCCCAAGAGCATCAGCTTCTTGCCGAAGCTAACGCTAGCCGTACTCTGGTCGAAGGAGGTAGGATTGACCGCCTTCTCTTCATCGAAGAAAAATTTCCGAGAGACTTTTCTTTGGATTTCTCATACACTTCCAAACAACCGAACAATGGAACAAGTCCCCTCCGTGCCGTACGAATTCGACACATCAGATGTCGAGGGCTCGGTCTTTCGATTGGCTCGCCCGCTATTTGGAGCCACAGAGCCGGCAAAAGAACATATTCGCGTACAAACGCTAACACAAGGTACCACGAACGCTGTAAGGACAACACCTTCATACGCATTGCTAGGGTTGTTTGCTCATATGGCAATTCACAGCTCTTCCGGGCTTCATATGAACCACATCCGGCGCAACGGTTGGATGTCCTGATCAAAATCTACGGCGAGGGCACAGATAAAACAATCGACCGGAACAGTTCGTTTTGATTTTTCCTTCCTGACTATGTCGCCAGACATCATCTTAACTCGTTCTCAGAGGAGATCAGGCTTCATAAGATGCTTTCCGATCATGGCCTTGCCCCTTCACTCTTGGTCCGGTTTCCCAATGGTCATGGATATCAATTTTTGAATGGAACGGTATGTTCCGCCGAAGACATGACCACGAAGAGGGTATGGGCGAACGTCGCACGGGAAATGGCAAGATGGCATGCCACTTTGCCCGCGGTAGAGTTGGATACGCCGGAGCGCATCATCAACTTTGAGCCAAGCATTTGGTCGACTACGAGGAAGTGGCTCAATGCACTTTCAACAGACACGGACGCACAGCGAAAAAGGCTGGCTTTGCTGGAAGAGGAATTTGCGTACTGCGTGAATAATCTCACGAGGAATGATGGTCCCACGTACTCCATGGTAGGGTTCCCTTGCGTCTTGTCTTGAAGATCGTTCGTTCCAGTACATACATACTCATCACATTTAGGTTCTTGGCCATGCCGACCTTCTTAGCGGCAACATTGTTTTACAGACGCAGGATGCTGAAACTGTCGATGGTGACATGGATAAAATCCCTGCCAGATTCATTGACTACGAGTAAGTTGGCCCAGTTTCTAATCCATGGGCCTTCCCCCATAAGCTAGCTTTCCAGCTGCTAGTGCTAATTCAGGGGCAATTACTCCAGGCATTCAACCTACTGCCCACGGGCATTTGAGCTAGCAAACCATTTCGCCGAGTGGGCTGGTTTCGAGTGCAAGTACGAGCTTCTACCAACGACCTCGACACGCCTCGGATTCGTCCGCGAATATTTACAGGCCTACGAAGATATCAAGGAGCAGCAGCGAGGAACCAGCGGATTGGCCCGCTTACCTGTATCTGATGCCCAGGTCAACCGCTTGATGTCCGAGATTGACTCTTTTCGAGGCTTCCCTGGCTTCTACTGGTACGCTCTTCCCTGGACGAGTCTTCGTGCGTTGTTCATCTGTCATAATGGCTGACATGTGTTACGTTTCTAGGGGACTCTGTGCCTTGATCCAAGCCGAAGCCTCCACCGGAGCGATTGATTTTGACTATGCGGGCTATGCGGAGAAGCGTTTCTCTGAGTATTGGGCGTGGCGTGAGATGTATAGGGGAGGTTCAAGTAAGACTGCATCGGCGAGAGAGGAGAACTGGGCTTCATTATGATTTTACATTCTGTACGAGAGTAGATAGATGCGTGGAGTGCTACGGATGCTTTGTTGTCGTTTTTTTTTTTTTTAGCATCATGTAGAGAACATCTTTCTCCGCTCGATCGCCGCTCAACTACCCCCTTGACGTCCCGGCTACTTGTGGTGACATCCGGTATGCCTTCTTCAACACTCTAGTATGGCATGACGTTATCGACTCCACAGCCACAGTACTTACCCGTAAATCGAATGAATTTGCCAGCGATTGATCTGGAGGACGACACTTTATCGGATGATGAATCATGGCAAAGAGGGAATCACACAATACCTAGATGGGGAGGAGATTCATCATCCAGCAGGGGGCGGAGCATATTCTACTCATCCTCGAGAACGGCAAGTCTGCTTCCAGCTTCCTTCCGACTGTTGCACGAATCTTAGCATGAGCCGGATGAGTTCCGGTGTGACTCTCTTTCTCGGCTTTCATCGGGGTTTTCATGTAGTGCACTATGGATCGATTGTTTGACACCAGAACCATCGATGCCACTCACTTGWACCATGTGCTCAGCAGTCTTGACCAAGATGTTGCCCGGCCGTAAGGAGTCACGCCGGAAGTCCTTCCATTCATCCAGCGAGTGGATGCAGTCCCGGCACATCCTCCGACGATCGCGATCCCCCTGAACTTACGAAAAAAGTGAGCAAAGCACCTCGACAAAACACTTTTTTCGGATTGACAAAATAAATCCTGCCGACGGATTCAAGTCTTCGTCCAGCACTAATCTCGCGGCTTCATCCTCGAACTCCTCCTTCTGCTACGATCAGGCACGTACGCACGTCTCCCACCACGCTCGACGCACAAATGGCGAAAATGGAGACCGAAGCCCGAGCTCTTCCCCATACCGGAGCAAAAATAATATGGAATTCCAGCTGGGATGTCAAAGTCCTCCTCCTTCTCCGCATGATCAGACTGGTCGGTTATGGAGGCACAACTTTTGTCCTGGCCTTGTACCTCAATGCTCTGGGCTTTTCCGATCCTGAGGTCGGAGTTTTCATGACTTCGACGCTTCTTGGAACCCTCATCATAGGTGTTGCCCTAACTTATGTCGGCGATGGCCTCGGAGTCCGATCGACGGCCATTGTAGGCGGACTCCTCATGTGTGCTAGCGGAGTCGCATTTGCGTGGTTGGATAACTTCTGGCTTCTCCTGCTTGCCAGCATCGCTGGCGTCATCAGTCCTAGGTAAGAGAGCTATCCCGTGCCGTTCCTCTTCCTCCTCCTACCTTGCTGATCGCCTGACTTCAATCAGTGCCAATGAGATTGATCCCTTCAAACCCGTCGAAGAAGCAGCCCTCGCACGCTTAAGTAGCCTGGAGAGTCGCAATGCGGTCTTCGCCTGGTGGACTATGCTCGGAATGCTCGGGACGGCGGGAAGCAACCTCCTCGCGGGCTGGATCATCGACGCATCACAAACATGGGGATATCAGCCCATTGACTCCTATCGCATCATCTTTCTCGGATACTCCTGTATCGGCGTGGTCAAGCTCCTTTGCTGTGCCTTACTCAGTCGAGAAGCCGAGCTGGCGACGAGTGACCGAGAAGCCACGAGCTTTCCGTCCGAGTCGGATGCAGAAGCAGAAGCAGAGAGGGAGCCGCTGTTGGGACGGTCGTCAGGATCGAGAGGACACGCCAGCGTGGCAGCAGGCACACATCCTTCCAAACCCCTRGCGGCTGTGAGAAAGAGGTCGCCTGTGTTCAGTCCTACGTCCTTCACATTCATGTGGCAACTGTCGTTGGCCCTGGCCTTTGACTTCATCGGCTCGGGTCTGGCACAGATGTCGTGGATGACCTACTTCTTCAAGCGCGAGTATGATGTGAAGGAATCTGCAATGGGATCCGCTACCTTCATCGCTGGAATTGCCTCGTCAATACTCAATCTGGCGTCTTCATCGTTGTCAGACTCCATCGGACAGGTCCAGACCATGGTGCTTTGCCATTCCCTCAACGCCATTTCTCTCCTGATGATCTCCGTGCCCGGCAACAAATATGTAGCACTCGCCCTCTTCATCTTCCGCATTGTCACGCGCGAGGTAGACAACGCCCCTCGACAGTCTTTCATTTCCGCCGGTGTTCTGGACAGTGAGCGCACAGCGGCCATGGGCGTCGTCAATATCGTCAAGACTATTGGCAGCTGCATTGGTTTGTATTCGACGGGCATTTTCGCGGGTTGCGATCTTTTCTGGCTTGCCTTTATTGTCGCCGGAGCATTGAAGTTGGTTTACAATCTTCTGATCATTGTCTTCTTTTGGAGAAAAGCTAGGTGATCTTGGGAGGCTCAAAAAGGGGGATCTAACCTATCAAAACGTCGAATGTATACGCAGTTCTATGTTCACGCCAACAAGTAAGTTAACAACGCCTCCTGAATGCGCGGCACTAACAGCATTCCAGGCGTCGTGATGAGGTCTAGAGTACGATGATTCCGAAGGAGAAGGAGACGTACTCGAGCACGATGAACGATGAACGATCGAGGCTACGAAGGATGGGACTTCCGCTTCACCCATTAGATTGAAATGATGATCGATGGCGAGGTCAGGTTAATTAGGAGCATGTCAGCGTGAAGAAGAAGAGGAACAAGAGCTCTCCGGGCGATCACCAGAAACCACTACCGCTTCACGGTACAGTAGTAGATACACGTCCTAGTGTAATCAAGTACAAGGAGTATAAGAGATTACAGCCTCCGAACGATCAGTATACGGATCGCTCAAYGGATGCTCTCACTTGTTGGACCTGAAATGGCGTTCAATGGTGATGGTGACTCGAACATGCAGAAATGGCACAATACCGGTCCCAAGTTCAGGGGCAATCAGGGCAGCTTCAGATGAACGTGTCGAGAGAAGATTTTGTCGCACTTCAATAGCATACATCGTGTTTCCGGTGGATAGAGAAGTTCGGGTCCGGAGTTGGTAGTGGAGAAATAGGGATCTAGAACATGACCCTCTTCCAGGAAATAATCGCTCGTTTATTTCCACACGAGCGCCAAGACCTGTCGGGTCCGCTTAGACCTACCTCCACGCTCCAGTGCCGATGTCTCGCCGGACGGGAACAAGAACAGGGACTACAGAGGTCAAATATTCATGTGCTTTCATCCCTCCAACTCCTGACTCTTATTATCCCTCTCTCCTGACTCTCGTTGCGCTCTCTCATCTCCACACCAGCCCATCCCATCTTTGATACTGCATGGAATCTGCTGCCTTCAGATCCTCAAACAAGTGACCAGCGAGTCGGAACGGTGAACTCGATTTCCTCAATGGGAAGCGCTTCAAGCGAGTCGTCCCAATTAGGACAGCGGACGATGCTTCTGGGCCCTCGGGTGCTCTACCGCTTGCTGCTCTACCGAACGCCTCCAACCCTCGCCAGCTCGCGTGTCTGACATCGGCCTCTCCGCTTAGCGAGTACCTTTCACATCCCAGTCTGAGCGGTATGTAGATGGCTCTGGAGTTGCGCGCGCGTGCGCAAATTCGTGGAGAGTATATAAGGTAGGGTTTGCGAGTGTTCGGATATTGCATCCATCCACCTTTCTCGCGTCAAGCGTCTTCTCTTCTGCATATCAGGACGTATCTCTCGCTCTCTTGTCATACGTTTCTGTCAGCATGCGTTTCTGCACTCTTTCTGCTCTGCTTCCCTTTGCTGGATTGGTTCTGGCGGTGGCAGAGCCTAATGGACAGTCTTCGTCTGCCCAGTGTATCAACAACAAAGTCGTCAATGTCAAGGGGAGGCAATGCCAGCAGCAGTGCAGCGTCGGTATGCTTCAAGGCTATACACCCACAATGCCAAAAACAATCACTGATCATTCGTGGCGTAGAATACTGCGAGAGTTCCTACCGAAGCCTGAAGACGTCGTGCTTTTCGGACTGCATCGATGCTTGTGCTGCGGATTCCAAATGCTTGACTGCGCGATTTGATCGTAAGACTGGCTCCTGCTCCCTGAAGCCCAAGGCAAACAAGTCACCCAAGAGGAAGTACGGAATCGATGCCGTTGTGTGCCAGCCGAAACCAAAACCGAAGCCTTCGACTACTACTAGTAAGAAGACGACTACCTGCTCAACGACCACCAAGCGTCCTGCCACGACCACATCCACCAAGCGTCCTACCACAACCACTACCACTAAGCGTCCTACCACTACTACCACCACCTCGAGCAAGCAAGTTCCATCCACCACCACCACAAGCTCGACGACTTCTTCAACATCATCGATCACCTCTACTCTCACGTCTACCTCTACCACAACGACTCCAGTGATCACAACCTCAAGCAGTACCACTTCTGATACACCAACGACGACTTCAACCAGCACCACTTCCGATACCTCAACTACCTCAAGCAGTACCACGGAGAGCACAACAATGACCACCGTAACAACCACTACCACCAGCTCAAGCACCACAACAACGTCAAGTACCTGCTCATCCCAGCCAACTACAATCTCAATCCCACCATCGCCAGGTTCATGCGGATGTAAGCAAAGCTCATTGAGACATGAAATAGCCTTGTCAAGCACACCTCCATCCCAAAAAAGCCACCCCTATCCCATCCCTTCTCACCATCCTCCCATCGAAATCCCCAAAACTAACTCCATCCTCACCAGGCTCATACKCTCAAGACTGCGGCACATTCGACCCAACAACCAATCTCTACTGCGGATACGACTATGGAATCCAATCCACAATCAACGACTGCATCTTACAGTGCGATTTTTTTGACGATTGTTTCGCATACACCTACGCTGTCAACGGACAATGTAGTTTGTGTGGAGCCAAGCCCATTGGCGAGAAAATTTCAAGCACGGATTTCTCGGGATTGCGTGTCAGTGGCAGCTGTACTGGCAGGGAAGGTTGTTTGAGTTGAGAGATGGACGAGTTGGGTCTTGTTGATTTTTTTTTCACATGAAGTGTGCTCTTGGATACTTTGATTCATTGACCTAATTTTCACTTGAAAGATTCATGTCTGGTTGACTTGTTCACGCGGAAGATCTCTTCACTCGTGAGAGTTTATAAACGCCAAATAAGGTTCTCTGCCACATTCGACCACAGATGCATAAAAGCAAGCCATCCCGTCCGCTCTGGCCTATTGAACCATGTAATCGTTTGATCAGTACTCAGGTGGGTGACCACTGGGGAATCCCAAATGTTGAANGCAAGCCATCCCGTCCGCTCTGGCCTATTGAACCATGTAATCGTTTGATCAGTACTCAGGTGGGTGACCACTGGGGAATCCCAAATGTTGAATGTACATTTCTTTTTGGCTTCATTTTTGCTTCGATTTCGCCATGTGGAGATGGCTATCTAGCCCTAGATCCGATGCTATCGAGATCTTAGCGATTAGATATATCCGGGGCTTCGTTAAGCACTACTCCCCTCGGTTCCTACCTCGGGGTTTTAGGCTAAACGCTAAGGTCCAAATTTTAGTAGGCTATACGCTAAAACCTCGACTTTAGAGTTCTAGTAACGAATAACCTTTAGGATATTAATAATGTTAATAGTATATAGGGCTAGTTCGTTTTTAAAGGAGTAGTTAGTAGTTATTATTAATTAAGGCTAAATTATATTAATTTTTATAGCCTCTATAGCCTTACTATCGCTTTAATCTACCCTTACTATTACTTTAATCTACTATCTATAGTACCTACGTACTTTTGCCCCCCTCTAGCTCTAGATTAAGTAGCTAATCGTTACCGTACGGTAGTAACGAGCCTAGAGGCGGAGGTATTTCTTCCTTAAGTAGAGGAGGGGTAGTTAGATAGGTAAGTACTTAAGAAGCTAGAGAGGCTAGCTCTAGTACTTATAATCGCTTAAACTAAGGGAGCTGTTAGAAAGTGCAGTTATAGAATAGCTATACATCTGACATAATAGAGAGCTAAGTAGCTATAAGGTTATATAACTCTATATAGGGTAAAATCTCTTCTTAGGAGATAGAGATACATCTCTAGATAATAAACTTAATTAACACATTAGTTCCTACTTTTAAGTACTGCCTGTCGGAGACAGTAAGCTAGTTAAAGATTAAGTTACTCTTGTACTCCACCTCTAAAATTCCGCGAACCTCCGACTAATATTTAATAGGTTATAAGCCCGGGTTTGCCGAAGGAAAAAGACCTTAACCTTAAAGTAGTAAAGGTTTCTCCTACCTTATAAAGCTAATATAGAAAGGACACTAGTTTCTAGTACCCTATCTTGCACTGCTAGGAGTTTTAATAGCAGGTTAGACAAGAAGAAAACATAGAAGACAGATTAGTTCCTAAGGGTTTAGAACATTTAACTATTAGGACTAAGGGATTATCTAATAGCTATAAGGAGTAGAGGACTCTAAATCTAAAGCCTTAAAACACATATATACCCTTTACTTTACTACTAAAGCCTTAGCAGAACTAAGCTATTTATATATTAAAATAGAGGAAGAGAAGGACAGTTAGACCTATATTAGGATTCTAATCCTAATAAGAGAGAACTAGAAAAGATAGTTTAAACTATAGAGGGATAACCTAGAAGGAAAAGGCATCTTCTATAATATTAAGGGATTAATTAACCTAGACAATTTATTACTCCTTAATCTAGATACTAGGGTTGCAAGAATAGCTAGCTAGCTAAACTTTTAAAAGGAGAATACTAAGTGCAGGTATAAGCTAAGATTAAGAGTTAGCTTAGATAAAGCAGATAAGATTTAATTATTAATAGATACAAAGATAGCTGCTAAAATGTAGCTCTTCCTCTAGAAGAAGTATAGTAAGGTGCTTATAGCATATACTATATTAATAGTATAATAACTTATAAACTTCAGAATAGAAGAGGAAGATATAGTAAGATTAGCCTAGATATAAATTAGTATAATAGTAAAGAGGATTGTAGAGGTTAATAAAAGGGAGTTATATATAAAAGAACCTAAAAGGAAAATTAGGATCCTTCTTTTAGTACTCCCTCCTAAGTTTAAATTAACTAAGAATGCAATTATAACCTAGCTAATGCTTGCTAGGAACTATAAACAGATCCTACTTATCCTTAAATCTTAGGAAGTAAGGGACCTCTATTATAAGGAGGACTTTGCAATAGCAGCCTTTAGAAGGACAAGAATATACTTCCTCTATAATAGACAACACTTTATATAAGATTATCTATAGCTAGAAAAGGCAAAGAAAGTAATTAGACCTTAGGAAAATTTCCTATTTAGAAATAGGGATTCTCTAAAGCCTAAAAAGAGAAAGATCTCTAGTAAGAAATACTCCTTCTCTTTATTAAAGAGGGTTAAGAAAAGAAGAGACTCTCTTAAAGAATTTAAGAAGGCAATAGAGGAAATAATTAGAAAAGAGGTTTCTAAACTTAGAAAAACAAGGAAGACTACTAAAAAAGCATTCCTTACTAAATAAGCCTAATCTAGGGAATTATCCCTAACCTTATTAAGTGCTACTTTATCTTAATTTAAGGAGGAAACTAATAAGATTGCACATTCTTCTTTAGAGGCAAAAGGCAAGTTAACCTCCTTAGAATAGTTACTAGACTCCTATGCCTTATCCTATATAACTAACTAACTATAACTCTTTAGATCTATAATTCTACTTTAAAGGAAGAAATGGATTAAGGTTAGGGGTAAATAGCTACAAGCTATATATAAGGGAAAAGCAGTTATAGGAGGCTAGAATAGAAAGAAAATCTTACTTAATAAAGTTTTGTTTATACCTAATTTAGGAGTTAATCTTATTTCTTAGAATTAGTTTAGCTATTAGTATAGTATTTAACTACCCTAGTTTACTCTAGTATTATAGGATAGAACTCCTATTATCTAGACTAGAATCTAGAATAGTGTTCTATTTATTTTAGAAGTTTTAGAGTCCCTTTAGGAGAGGGCTCTTATTTTATTAGTAAAAGAAGAAAAGGAAGAGAGTAAGGAAATAGGATTTACTATAAGGGAGTTACTAAATTAGTAGGAGCTTTAGCACAGAAGATTTAGCTATTTTAGTAAGAGTCTTCTTAAGAATATCTATAAAGTAACAGACTTAAAGAATCTAATCTAACTCCTAGAAGACTATAAGGAAAAGTGCAGAGTCTATGCTCTTATAAAGATAAAGAAATATAAAGGAAAAGTTACTAAGAGAAAACCTTAGGTACTTAAGCTTATATCCCTAGACATCTATAGCCCTCTCCTAAAGTCTAGATTAGGATATTAATACTAGCTAGAAATTGTTAACAACTTCTTAAGAAAGAAATAGGGATACYTACTTATTAGTAGAGAGGATGCCCTAGCTACTCTAAAAATCTAGAAGCTAAAAGCTAAAAGGAAAACATCTTTAAAATTAAAGATAACAAGATTAGATAATGCACCTAAACTTACTAGTCTACTAAAATAGTAGGAGAAGGATTTAGGAATCCACTTTAATATAATAGATACATACAATTCTATTTAAAATAGAGTTGTAGAAAGATCTATCTAAATATTAGAAGATGCAATAAGGGCAATAATTAAAGAATTAGGAATGCTAATTAAGTTTTAGCCTAAAGCCCTAGCAGCCTAGTTTAAAATAAGAAACAGGCTGCTAAATAGTCCTAAAGTTAAAGGCTTTAAGCTATTACCTAAAGAAGCATTTACAGGAATTAAGCTAATTATATATTATCTAAGAGTTTAGGGGTGCTAAGCTATTATATATATAGACCTAAAATCCTAACCTAGATAGGTAAGGAGTAACAAACTTATAAATAGAGGAAAGGATGTAGTATTTATAGGATATGTTAAAGGAACATTAAAATCCTAGCTTTTCTAGGATCYAGATATAAGAGCTGTAAAACAGTACTTAAATGTAGTATTCTTTAAGGAAAAAAGGGGGGGTGATTTAGATTTAAAGTTTTAATCTAAGCATCTTTCCTTAAATGCACTACAGAGAAAATTACTTAGAAGGCTAGCTAATATACTAAGACCTAAACCTATTCTAATCTAGGAACCTATAACTAAAAAGTTAGCCCCTACAGCATTTGTTTAGATTCCTCCTCCCCTAGCAAATGTAGGGGAATTCTAGAAAATTAAGGACTAAGTTAATTCTCTACCTTAGGTAGAGTAAAGAAAGAGAAAAGCGATAAGTAATATAGAAGGATTTAAATCCAAATCTAAAGGACTAAAAATCCTTTAGGAGATAAGCTAAGAGAGGCTAAAGGATTAGAATCCTAATAAAGAAGCAATAGAGATTATATAGGCCCTATTAGCTATAATCTCTAAACTAGGCTAGGACCTAGAAATGCAAGATATCTTCTATAAACTTGCTTTCTCTATAATAGCTACCTAAACTATATACTAGTAGAATATCCTAGTCCTAGCTACCTATAAGGAAGTAGTAGGAGATAAAGAATAGGGAGCAATATAGATAGAAGCAATCTAGAAGGAACTAGATTTACTTATAAGCAACTAGACCTAGGAACTAACTATTGCTCTAAAAGGATTAAACCTTATAACCTTAAAATAGGTCTTTGCTATAAAAAGATTAGCAAGTAGTGCCCTTAACAAGTTAAAAGCAAGACTTGTAGTAAGGGGTTTTTTATAGAAATATAGGA